>NW_006408741.1:1664228-1687912 GCF_000296735.1 Chrysochloris asiatica
TGGTTGATGATGATGCATGGAGGGGATTGTAACCGTGGCAATGATACGATGTACGATAGAATGAATGTAAAACTAATGTTCTCCCATGTAAACTATCATATAATTCACAATAAAACACTATATATATTAAAAAAAAAAAAGACCAGATTTATCAATCTAATGGAGACTGGTGAACTCTCCAGGCTACAGCTCTTAGATATTCTTCAGACCTGGAACTCAACCCACTCTTGGAGATCATCTTTCAACCAAACAATAGACAGGCCTATGAAGTAAACCGTGACACCTGTGAGTAATGTACTTCTCAGAACAACCAACCACCTGAGATCAAAAGGGCAGCTATTTACCCAAAAACAAATTACAGAAGACAGGAAGGAGAGGATAAGGTGAGCAAATGAAAATGAGGAACCCAGGAAGGAGATGAAAACAATGATGTTACATCGAGAGGATTGCAACCAATGTCACAAAATAAAATGTGTATAAGTTGTCAAATAGAAAATTAATAAAATAGTCACACAAAAAGAATCCTGCAGGAACCGCACACAAGCCAGGAATGAGGTGAGGGTGGGGGGTTTAGAGATGGATGTTTTCTCAGTGTAGGAGACCTCTGGATTTAGCTTTTACCAAAAAACGATGTCGGTCACACATAAGCCACACAGCAGAGCAGCTGCACTTTTCAAATCAACAGGGATGCCAGGAACTCATACAGACACAGACACAGACAAGCCACTCACACGGCTTTCCTTCCTTGGAAAGGGATTTCTTTTCTTTTTAAACCATTTTGATGACTGTGATGTGCAGCCTCAAGCCCCATATTCATAGGAAAGCTGGATAATTGATAAGGAAAGCTGAAGAAGAATTGATGCATTTAAATTATGATGTTAGTCAAGAATACTGAATATACCATAGACTGCCAGAAAAATGAACAACTTTGTCTTGGAAGAAGTACAGCCAGAATGTTTCTTAGGAGCAAGGATGGCGAGACTTTTTCTCACGTACTTTGGATAGCCTCAGGAAGAATTCATTTTTAGTAAAGCAGAAGGTCAATGAAAAAGAAGAAGACCCTCAATAAGATGTATTGGCACAGTGGCTACAACAATGGACTTGAGGTACCTACTATTAAGAAGATGACATCGGAACAGGCAAGTTACATAAGTACATAGGATCTATGAGTAGGAGCTGACTCGATGACACCTAACAACAACAGAAGGAAACATTCATGGGATAACAAAAATGACAAGTGTTTATGCATACAATGGAACATTACTCAGTCATTAAGAGAAATGAAGTTATGATATATGCTACCAAACCAAAAACCCACAGCTGATGCCAACGAGTGGATTCCTTTTCATGGTGGCTCAATGTGTGTCAGAGCAGAACTGCACTCCATTAGTTTTTCAATGGGTGTGAGCTTCAGAAAGGGCACCACCAGGTCTACAACATGGATAAACTTTGAAAGCATCACAGAAGGATGAATACTTGTATGATCCTACTCACATGAAATAGGCAAATGTATGGAGTCCTGGTGTGGCGCTGTGGGCTAGTGCGTCAGACTGCAAAGTCGTTTGAACTGCAAGGTCAGTGGTTCAAGCTCACCAGCTGCTCCTTGGAAACTCTATACAGGGTCACTATGGGTTGGAATTGACTCATCAGCACTTAACAACAACAACATAGAGACCAAAGCTTATTCGTGTTACCAAGGTTGGGGAGAAGGGGGAAATATGAGGGGTTATTACTGAAGGGGTACTGAGTGTCTGATAATGGTGGTGGAATGAATAGTGAGGCTAGTGGTACAACATGAGCAAATGTCACCAATGTCATTGAATTGTACATAACGTTGAATTGGCAAATGTTTTGTTCTGTCTTTTTGTCACAATGAAATGATCAAAAACAATAACTACTCTTTGCAGCATCTGCTGTGAGAATGAAGACCAGTCTCAGCAACCAGTCCATTCCAGAAAATGTGGGCAGAAGGACCCAGAGGAACCCTGCGGAGGGACTTCCGTCATATCAAGGTAGAACTCAGTCTCCTGGAAAAGAAAAAAAGATGGCACTTGGCATTGACAAATGGTGGGGAAATAGAAAGAAACTGGCTTCCATTATAAGATCAGGTCTGTGTATGTTCAGCCATGTTATTCATGTCTCTTGTTGAAATCTGAAACTTCTTGGGGGAAAAAAAATGCATCATTTCAGTTCTGATGAGGTCAAGTGTTGCTTGGTTAGTATTTCCAGCCAAAGAAAATGTGTTAATTCTTGAAGAAAATAGCATTGAGCTTATATCAAATTCAACTACTTTAATTCAGCAAGTCACGACAGTGAAAAACAGGATATCTGAAACATTTTCGGTGGTGTCTGTCTCTCTGAGAGGGAACCATTCAGCAGGCTGTTGTCCAGCTATGGAAACAAAACTAAATGGTTCCTAAGACTGATGGGTGATGCTTTAAAGATACAGTAAAACTCACCTATTGAAAACAAAAAATAGAAGAAGAAAATAACAAAAGCATGGACAAATCAAAGTTTTGAAGTTGTGGGGCCCTGTCTATGTTTTCTCCAAAGTCTTAGTTAAATTATCTCCTTCCTAAAAGAATAAATATCTCACAGGGTGACTGAGAGGATGCAGGAGAAAAGGCACAGGAAGCATTTGGACTCTACTGTGATGTAAGGGTTCCCTGGAGCAAATTTGATCTAAAGGAGAAAACAACAGCAAAGTTGCTCTCAAAAGTTCTGTTCCCTCTGCATTGAGCATCTGGCCTATGTCAGGACCTGGTGAGGGACTGAATTTCAAAGGTGGTGGAATAGCTTTGTTGTTGTTAGGTGCCCTTGAGTTGGTACCAACTAATAGCGACCTTATGCACAACAGAATGAAACACTGCCTGTGTTAGTGTGGGTCCTACACTAATCCCACATTCTTCACTAATCTTGAGTTTATTGCTGCTGCCACTGTGCCAATCCATTTTGTTGGGGGTCTTCCTCTTTTTCACTGATCTTCCATTTCACCAAATACGATGTTCTTCTCCAGAGACTGGTTTCTCCTGATAACGTGTCCAAAGTATGAGAGACAAAGTCTGGCCATCCTGACTTCCGAAGGGCATTCTGGCTATACTTTTTCCAACATAGATTTGTTTATTCTTTTGGCAGTCTATGTTGCGTTTAATATTCTCCTCAAAACCATAACTCAAATACATCATGTCCTCTAGGGTCTTCTTTATTCACTGTCCAACTTTTGCATGCATATGAGGCTATTGAAAGTACCGTGGTTTGGTTCAGGCACACTTTAGTCCTCAAACTCTGACTGACATCTTTGTTCTTCAACACTTTAAAGAGTTCTTGTGCAGCTGATTTGCCCAATGCAATACATCAGTTGATTTTTTTACTGCTGCTTCCATGAATATTGATGGTTAATCCAAGCAAAATTAAACCTTTGACAACTTCAATCTTTTCTCCATTTATATGGATGCTATTTATTGGTCCAGTGGTGAGGACTTTTGTTTTCTTTGCGTTGAGGTGCAATCCATACCAAAGGCTGTGGTCTTTAAAATTCTGTTTTAAGTCCTCTTCGCTTTTAGCAAGCAAGGTTGTATCATCTGCATATAGTAGGTTGTTTATGAGTCTTCTCCAATCTTGATGCTATATTCTTCTTCATATAATCCAGCTTCTCGAATTATTTGCTCAGCATACAGATTGAGTAAAAAGGACACAACCCTGTCAAACACCTTTCCTAATTTTAAACCATTCTGTGTTCCCTTGTTCTATTCGAACAACAGCCTCTTGGTCTATGAACAGGTTCCTCATGAGCACAATTAAATGTTCCAGAATACTCATTCTCTGCAATGTTGTCCATAGTTTGTTGTGATCCACACAATCAAAAGCCTTTGTGTAGCCAATAAAGCACAGGTAAAGGAGGTATTCTCTCCTTTCAGCCAAAATCCATCTGACATCAGTAATGATATCCGTAGTTCCATGTTCCTGTTTGAATCGGCTTGAATCTGGCTCCCTGTCAATGTACAGCCATTTCAAAATTATCTTTAGCAAAATTCTACTTGCATGTGATATTAATGATATTGTCTGATGATATCTGCATTTCATTGGGGCACTTCTCTTTGGAATGGGCACAAATATGGATCGCTTACAGTCAATTGGCCAGGTAGCTGTCTTCCAAATTTCTTGGCATAGGTGAGTGAGTGACTCCATTGCTGCATCAGTTTGTTGAAAGATTTCAATTTTTATTCCATCAATTCCTGGAGCCATGCTCTTTGCCAATGCCTTCAACGCACCTTGGGTTTCATCCTTCAGTATCATTATTGGCTCTTGATCATATGCTACCTCTTGAAATGGTTGAACATCAACCATTTCTTTTTGGTACAGTGACTCTGTGTATTTCTTCCATTTTCTTTTTATGCTTTCTGTATCATTCAATATTTTGCCCGTTGGTGTTATTGTTAAGTGCCGTCGAGTCGGTTTCAACTCATACCTTTATAGGGTTTCCAAGGAGCAGCTGATGAGTTTGAATTGCCAACCTTGTGGTTCACAATCCAATCTTGTAGCACCACACCAATTGGAAGGTGAGGCTTGGATTTTTTTCTTTAGTTCTTTTACCATGAGAAATACTGAGCATTTCCTTCCCTTTTGGTTTTCTAACTCCAGATCTTTGCACATTTCATTATAATATTTGACTTTGTCTTCCCTAGCTGCCCTTTGAGATGTTCTGTTCAGCTCATAAATTTTACCTCCTCATTCCTTCCATTTGCTTTATAGTCTCTATGCTGGAGAGCAAGTTTCAGGGTCTCTTCTGACATCCATTTTGGTCTTTTCCTTCATTCTTGTCTTCTTAATGACCTTTTGCTTACTTCCTATATGATGTTCTTGATGCCATCCCATAATTCTTCTGGTCTTTTGTCTTTAATATTTAATGTATCAAATCTGTTCTTCAGATGATCTCTAAAATCAGGTGGGGTATGTTTAAGTTCATATTTTGGATCACACTGATTTCTTTTAATTTTCTTACACTTCAGTCTAAACTTGCTTATGAGCAAATCGATGAACTGTTCCACAGTCTGCCCCTAGTCTTGTTTTGGCTGATGTGGAGCTTTTCCACAGTCTCTTTCCAGAGATGTTGCTGTTGTTGTTAGGTGTCACTGAGTCAGTACTGACTCATAGCAATCCTATGTACAACAGAATGAAACACTGGGCCAACCTCAAAATTATTGCCATGCTTGAGCCCATTGGTGCTGCCACTTTGCCAATCCATGTCACTGGGGGTCTTCCTCTTTTTCTCTGACCCTCTACCTTACCAAACATGATAAAGTGACTGGTCCTTTCTGACAATATGTCCAAAGTATGTGAGATGAAGTTTGGCCATCTTGGCCTCCAAGGAGCACTCTGGCTGCACTTTTTCCAACACAGATCTGTTGGTTCTTTTGGCAGCTCATGGTACTTTCAAAATTATCCTCTAATACCATAACTCAAATGCATCAATTCTTCCACCATCTTCCTTATTCACTCTCCAACTTTCACATGCATATGAGGTTATTGAAAATACCATGGCTTGGGTCAGGCATATCTTAGTCCTCAAGCTGACATCTTTGCTCTTCAACACTTTAAAAAGATCTTGTGCAACAGATGTAGTCAATTTGATATCTGTGTATTCCATCTGGTGAGGTCCATGTGTATAGTATCTTTTATGTTGTTTAAAAAAAGTGTTTACAATAAAGAAGTCATTGGTCTTGCAAAATTCTATCATTCGATCTGCAGCACCGTTTCTGTCACCAAGGCCATATTTTCCAACCACTGATTCTTCCTCTTTGTTTCCAACCTTTGAATTCCAGTCACCATTAGTTATCAATATATCTTGATTGCATGTTTGATCAATTTCAGACTGAAGAAATTTTTAGAATTCTTCAATTTCATCCTTTCTGGCTTTAGTGGTTGGTGTGTAAATTTAATAATAATTGTATTAACTGGTCTTCCTTGTAGGCAGACAGGTTTGTACTTCAAGATTGATCTTAATTTTTTTTTTTTTTTTAAATGATGAATATGATGCCATTCCTCTTCAATTTGTCATTCCTGGCATGTTAAACCATGTGGCTGTCAGATTCAAAATGACCAATACCAGTCCATTTCAACTCACCAATGCCTAGGATATTGATGTTTATGCATTTCATTTTTGAAAACTTCCAATTTTCCTAGATTCATACTTTGTACATTCCATGTTAACCCACAATGCCATAAAATTGTCTTCTGATTATTAATGGACTTTTCAGATGTTTCTCCTCATTTTGATTTGTGCCCCATCAGCAAATGAATGTCGTGAAAACTTTACTCCATTTGCGTCATCACAGTCGACTCTGCTTTGAGGAGGCAACACTTCCCCAGTCGCATTTTGAGTGCCTTCCAACTTGAGAGGCTCATCTTCCAGCACTGTATCTGACAATATTCTGTGCTTTTTCATCATGTTTCAATATTCAATATTCTGGTGCTGACAGTGTTTCACTGCCATTCATAGGATTTCCAGTGACTAAAGATTCAAAAGTAGTCCATCTCGCCCTCTTCCTACTCTGTCTTCATCTGGAAGCTCAGCTAAAACCTGTCCACTGTGGGTGACCCTGCTGGTATTTAAAATACCCATGGCATCGCTTCTAGAATCACAGCAACATACAATCCATCATAGTGCCACAAGCTGACAGACACGTGGTGGGAAATCATTTTAGGGAGTAGAAATGAGCTGAGACTGTTACTGTTAGAGTATATGCCATGGGAAGACCGTGGATATTGTCCTTGGACTGAAGGCAGCATAGTGTCAGAAGAGGGCATGCTTTTAGGCTCTGCATTGTTCAGGATCTTTCATTTGAAAGACTAGTGACCCAATTCACTGTGACTTCCTCCAAAAATGGAATATGTTGGCATGTGGCTTCAGGCATGACTGGGTTCAGGGACTGAAACAATGTTATCAGGACTCAATATCTGTTCATCTCTTAGTCTTGCTGGCCTCTGCGTAGCTTTTGCTCCCAAGTACACCCTCCAGACTCGGTAATCCCTAATGCCTCTATATGATCAGTTCATCAGCTCTAGCTTCTTTTTTCCCAATTTTTCCAGTAAAAAATCTTGAGCCTAACTTTCATTGGCTCAAATTGGGTTACATGCCCGTTCTTCAACCAATTACAGTGGCTAAGGGGATGAAATCACTGATTGACTAGGCTTAGGTCACATGTTCACGACTGATTTGTGAAGACAAGTTAGCCTTATCCAACAATATGTGCTAGGATTGGCAAAGGGGCCAGTTTCAAAGGGAAATCTGCATGTGTTCATTAGAAAAAGAACTAATAGATGTTATTGCTGCTGGGTGCCCTAGGGTCAAAGCTTACTTCATAGTGTTGCTGTACATGTAACAGAATAGGCATGTTTATGGGAGCAGATAGCCAGCACTTTCAACCACAGAACTATGGATAGGCTCAAACTGCCTTTCAGTTAGTAACTGAGTGTTAGACTGTTGCCCTAGATGATTTTGTTGTTGTTAGGTGCCATTGAGTCAATTCCAACCCATAGTGATTCTTTGTACAACAGAACAAAACACTGCCCAATCCGGCACCATGTTCAGAATCACTGTTATGTTTGAAGGGAGATAAAAATACACTAGAGGCCCTCTCTCCAAGCTGCCACCAATTGACTGTGTGACTTTGGCCAGGTCACTCAGAGCTTCAGTTGCAAAACTTGTTTTAGTCTAAATAGTCCTGTTTATAGAAACAGGGAAGGGAACAGAAATGTTCTGCGGGTCCTGCAGATTTGAGTCTTTGGCTAGAATTGATTGCATGGTGATTTATTAAGAATTCAGTTGTTTCACACTTCAACACAGAGGTTCAAGAAGAGATGGGGAAAATGATCTTCTGACAAAATCAGTTACTCACAGTTTGTTTTCCTGACCTTCCTTAAAATTTTTTTGGTAAATAAAAGGGGTGGCATATGAAGCAACGGTGAGGACCAGTACCAGTTTAAGGGCATAGGTAGGAGCAGGTGACTATGTTGAGGTCCTGGCCTGTCTTTACTTGTGTTGTTGAGCGTCATTGAGTTGGTTCCAACTCATAGCAACCCTGTGAAGGGCTTCTGAGGAGTGGCTGATGAGCTTGAACCACCAACTTTGCAGTTCAAACTGACCTTGCAGTCCAGCATGTTAACCCACAATGCCATAAAATTGTCTTTTGGGACCTCAGGGTGGTTGAGACTTACTGTAGATAAGAGTCCTATACTTTCCTCTGGCCCTCTGCTCTTGCTGTGATGGCTTGAGCAAAGGGGGATATACTTTTTTGTGTGTAGCATCTGGACTAGGAAGCATGCTGGGTTTAGGGAGCTCCGTACAGCAGGAGTCCTGAGCACAGCTCTTCAAGGCAGCTGCATCCTCTGGAGCCCTGAATGAGCTCTTAGAGGCTGGCCTGTGTCGCTGCCATCTTAACTGATGTGTGGATGACCTTCCTCTACATCTGTGCCAATGACCTGACTCGTTTCTCTTGGTCCAGCAGAATGGGAATAACTCATGGTGTCCCTGGTGACTCTCAGAAGGTTTGTCTAAAGTCCCAAGTCTTTCCAACTACTTAACAGCAAAGGAGTTTCCTTTGTTAAGCTTATTACCATTTCCTACAGAGCTTTATGGAGTCCTGGTGTGGCACTGTAGGGGTAAGCATTGGACCGCAAGGTCAGTTTGAACTGCAAGGTTGGCAGTTCACATCCACAAGCTGCTCCTCAGAAACCCTATACAGGGTTGTTACGAGTTGGAACCAACTCAATGGCACTAGTCAACAATAGCAGAGGTCAGCAAAACAAAACAAGGGAAACTCTCAATGAGAAGGATTGACACAATAGCTAAACAATGAACTCAAACATACCAACAGTCATGAAAATGGTGCAGGACTGGGGGACACACAAATTCACCATGAGCCAAGTCAGCCCAATGGTCACTGACAAGACTTGTCCCATCCATACCACTGCGTGGCATTCTAGCTTAAAAGACTGAAAAGGTAGCAGTCACCTAAAATTTTCCCTAGTATTAAAGATTCGTTTTTGTTATAGCTAACTTTGGAGTCCCTGAGTGCCACAAACAATTAAGCACTTGACAACAAACTGAAAGGTTGGCAGTTCAATCTCACTGAAAGGCACTTCAGAAGACAAGCATGGTGATCTGCTTCTAAAAGGTCACAGCCTTGAAACCCCTATGAAGCACTTCTACTCTGTCACTCTAATTTGGACAACAGTAATAGTTAACTCCATAATTAATTTAAGATTTATTTTCTGGGCAATGAGAGTAAGTAAGGTTCTACATTGATTTCCCACACCCTCTGCCCCAGATAGTCATAGGAGACAACTATTTTATCTGGAAAGGTCTTTTTTTATCAAGCCCTGACGTGATAATTACTGATTCACATTCTGCCATACACCCATGTTTTCACTGTCAATATTTGCTACTGGACTGAAATAATTCAAGATGATTCGTTCAAGTCTGTTCTCACAAGTTAAGCAGAGCTTACTTACCAACCTCAAAGGAATGTTTATATGAGTAATGAAATGTAAAGCATTATGGGCACTTTCAAGAGATGCTATGCTCCCAAGAAAAAAATCTTGCCTAGAAAGGGAACAAATATTTGTGTGATGATCTAATATTATAGATCATTTTCATAGTCTTGTCATTTTTAAGAAATGAAAAGGCTTGAATTTTGAGTTAAGATGTGAATGAAGGAACAATTTTGCACTTTGGGATGAGCATCAAAAATTGCCTTGTCAAACCCCCTTCCAAGACTGAAACTCAAACGGAATACACTAGCAGGCATATGGTCCTGCTGCTAACCACTTTGGTCACCGATAATGGGAACAGGGGGAAAAACAGCAATGAAGCTGTGAACTAAGTCCGACCACATTCAATAGACTCCTGTTAACCTGGATTGAGACCTAGTTAACCAGCAGTATGACGAGACCTGGGGACTCCTGGGTCCAGGGACATGGCCCCAGAGGACTAGAACTGAGTATGAGGCATCTAGCTGATATAAAGTGAGAGGAGATGCACAAGAACACCCACACTTACAGATAGTACCCATTTGACCTGGCATCAATGGCTGGATGATCAGAACATGACTAAAGGAAGAAACAAGAGGGGAAGAAAAGGGGTAACCTGCTATAAATAGATGATCTTGATCTATGCTTGTGGATGCAGTGTGACAAAGGAGCGGACAAATCTCTACAGTGAGGATCATTCCCACCCCCTTGGTACATAGGGTCGACAGGGAGGGGAAATTTAGACATTGGCTACTCAAAATGGGGGAACTACAAAGGCAAGAAGTGACTGGCTTACAAGCTTCCAATAGGGAACCTAGCTCCAGAGGATACAGGGAAAGCTAGAACCTCCACTGAGTTGTTTCCAACCTGTCTGGATGGGGTTAATAAAAGGTGAGGGGGGAAAGGACTCCTGTGGTTCAATAGGAAATGATTGCTATTAGGTCTGACAGTGAGTGTTGGAAAGGTAAATGTAAATGTTTGGTAACAAAAGGAGGGGAGCAGCTGATTCTGCAGTCTGGGAGCAGAGATGTCTGGAACCATCAAGCGAGAAAAGCAAAGTGCAAGACCGTGTCCAGAGAGGCAGTGACACTAGGGAGGAGGCAGAGGCAAAGACGTGGACAGAAGGAGCAGCTGGGGACTCTGGACTCAAGGAGGGAGAGGGGTTGTGTGCTGGTGATCCGGGGGCAGGAGTGTGGGGTGTACCCTTTGGGTGTTTGATGATGCATGCAGGGGATTGTGATCATTGCAATGAAACAAAGTATGATAGGATGAATGTAAAGATAATGTTCACCCATGTAAGCTAAGACATAATTCACAATAAAAACTTTAAAAAAAAAATTTGCCTTGTGTCCCTCTGTAAGTGATGGTCAACAGAGGGTCTACTGGCCGGAGTCTCAGTGGTCTAGCAAGCACATCCCTAATGCAGGAAAAGTCTTTATGGACAATCATTGCATTTTAATATTTTGAATGATTGATTGCACTATATAATCCTTTCAGAACTTGTGTGCTCTCAATTTCATAAGAAATAGAAAATATTTTCCAATGAAAATATCTTCTAATGTTTGTTTCCATTTCACCTGTTTTTCTTTTCTTCCTATGAAGTTCGTGGTTGTTGTTATTAAGTGCCGTCAAGTCAGTCCTGACTCATAGCAACCAGAACCAAGAAGTGGCTGGTGAGCTTGAACCACTGACCTTGCAGTTCAAGCCAACTTTGCAGTCCAGCGCATTAACCTGCAGCGCCACACCAGGACTCCATGAAGATTCTTATCTATGCACGTTAATGGTAAGGAGATACAACTTGGTTGACCAATTTATGAGATTTACAATAAAGGAAAATATGAATTAAAAAGTCAGTTTACTGAGATCTCTTGGTGCAAAAGGTTTGCTCTCAGCTGGTAAACAAAAGTTTGGTGGCTCAGCCCCACCCAGTGTTACTGCTGAAGAAAGACCTGATGATCTGCTATCATAAAGATTACATCTAAAAAAAACCCTATGGAGCTCAGTTCAGCTCTAATAATTCGCGTCTCCTAAACCAAATCAACAATAAAAATTAAAAAAATCCTCACCAAAATCAGTTTGTTGTTGTTGTTAAGTGCCATCAAGTTGGTTCCGACCCATAACGATCCTGTACAGGGTTTCTGAGGCTGTAAATCTTTATGGGAGCAGAAAGCCTCGTCTTTCTCCCACAGAGCCACTGGTAGTTTCGAACTGCTGATTCATAACCACTACACTAGTTTACCATACTACAAATGGCTATCATTTTATTTTGAGGAGGCAGCAGATATTTCATGCAAGAAATTGTGTTAAGAATGTCTGGTTAAAGCAGTGACATGTTTATAGTCGAAAGGCTACATACCTTGAATCAGGTCATAATAGACAAATCATGGTGACACAAAGATAGCTGTGAATTATTTGTAAATTAGCCAAGTGAGGAATCAACCAAATTATTCCATAAAGACTTTCACCTTTTAGATAAGCAAAGTTAAACAATGAACTGTGAAATGGAGATGAACAGAATACAGAGACACATTATGATCATAATATATCGTCCTAATAGTCTTGGCATCCACCAGGAAACCTATAACTCCTAGCAACTCTTTTGGACTCAAATCAAAATTATTTAATTAAACTGTGATATTCTCCTAGATATAAATCAAGAATGAACTACTTTTTTATTACTCCAGGGTATAAACAGAATACTTAAGTAGAGATCTGGGAAATATGCAATTAAATCCCCGTTCAGAGAAAAGTCCTGCACTGACCATAAGCAAGTTTCAGCGTTTGTGAACTTGAAAGTGAGCATATACAACTCTTGGAAGATAAATTTCCTTTTCCATAAGGTCATTACATCTTTTTATTGTGCAACAAACTATACAAAAACATGCGAGGAGTTGTTGCAAACATTTATTCAGTTGAAGTGATTGTCTTCTTGTTTTTATGCTGCCGAGTCCGGTGTTGAGATGAGAAACCAATCTACTCATTTTGTCTACTCAGAGTCATCCAAATATAATGTGATTTTGGAAAGTATAGCTGGTTTATGAAGATGCAAAGACAAATAACTGAAGTACTTGGGTTTCATGAAATTGAACTTTAGGTAGTTGAAGGAATCAAAAGATTAGATTCTATTTTTTTCAGATTTACTTTTTTTACTATTTATTTCTAATTAGAAAAATTTTACTTCAATTTACTGGAGCTGAATTTAGTCCATCAAGAGTCATCCAATATATGTTCAAGTATTTAAATATTTGGAATTTTAAATGTCATTGTGATGATTAGGAGCTGTCGATTTCAACACCATGTTACAGAGTAGATTTGTCCCATAGGGATTCTAAACTGTAATCTGTCTGGGAGGAGATCACCAGTCAGGCCTTTTCTTCGACAGAGGAGTTGGGTAAGTTCAAACAGCCAACCTTTCTGTTAGCAGCCAAGTGCTTAAGCACCTTGCCACCAGGATTCCTTAATGTCATTGTTACAGGGTTCATATTTATCAGAATATCTGGTCCTTCTAGCCAAACCGGATGAATAAAAGAACAAACAAACTCCATGTGACATGATATCCCCTCCTTGACCTTTCAGGCCTGAATTATTCTGTTATTTGATGACTACCATAGCCGAAGGTCATTCTTCACATGACTGTAATGAATTGGCTGTTTCATGCACATTTTTCTTCATGTCATGAGACAGTGGAACCAAAGGTTCAAGGCTGAGAAAAGCTCTGTGCACACGTCTGTGGAGAGCAAGAGCACTGCTGTAGAACTCATTCTGTAGGTTGAAAAAGGAGAAACAGCTGGATTCCAAAATTTACACACAGTAGAGAGAGAAAACTGCTAAATTCACTGTCCTTAGATTATTTTTCCGTTAAAGCATTGGTTCACAACCTTCTTTCAAGTTGTAAGTCCCCTTTGAAAACCTGACAAAAGCTAGCTATAGATCTTCCTTTCAAAAAGAAAGTCTGTGCAACATTTGAGCACAAATGGGCATGCACACATACATACATAAGTTTTCTTTTTATAATTTCAGGGGAAGCCCTAGGAGTCCTTGGTATCAGAATCAGAATCCTTGCCTTATAAGTTGAGGGAAATGATTATTCCTTTCTATTAAAATGCGGACCACACTCTTTACAACACCTTTTTAAAACAAACAAATGCTAACATAAGCACCAAATCTGTTTTAGAAGAAATACAGCCAGAATGTTCCTTGAAAGCAAGGATGATAAGACTTGGCCATATATGTACTTTGGACAAGCTATCAGGAGGGACCAGTCCCTGGAAAAGAGCATCATTTTTGGAAAAGTAGAGAGTCAGTGAAAAAGAGGAAGACTCGCAACAAGATGCATGACACAATGGCTGCAACAGTGGGCTCAAACATAGAAATGATTGGGACTTGACAGCTCCTAGCAAAAACCACAGCACATAAGTAAATGTAAAGGACAAGTGCTTAATGATATAATAAAATCTAGAGCCTACTCTATGGAACTAGTCTGACATAACTAGCTGGCTTCACATTAGTTACTTAACTCTAAAACCTGATTCGGACTCTCCAATATGTATGAGTGGAACTGTGTACTTGATTCTATCTCTCTCCTAAATATTCATTCTGTGACTTTTTGACTTTAAGAATCCCATAATAAGGTCAGGAAACTGAATGTCTAGTTAGGCCCCTTAACTTCATTAAGTCTCAGACTCCTCACCTGTAAAACAAAGAGATTTGAATTAGTCAGTAGTTCTCATAGTGAGATCCAGAGGCATTTCATTCAGTAGATCTATGAGGTCAAAAATTTTTTCATAGTAATATTAAGTGTCTTAGTTTCCTTGTTGTTGTTAAGTACCGTGGAGTCTGTTCCGACTCATAGTGACCCTGTAAGTGACCCTGTTTCCGAGGCTATATATCTTTATAGGAGCAGAGAGCCTCACCTTTCTCCCGTGGAACAGCTGGTAGTTTTGAACTGCTGACGTTGAGGTTCGCAGCTCGTTTTGTAATCACTACACTACCAGAGCTTCTTGTCTTAGTTTCCTAGACAACAGGAATTAATTTTCTCCCAGTTTAGGAAGCTACAAGTTTGAATTCAGGGCACCAACTCTAAGAGAAGGAACTCTTTCCGCTCTGGGAAAAAATATTTTTGTCAGTTCCTCACTTGGTTCCTTAGAGAACTTCATGTGCATCTTTCCCCCCATTTGTGTTTACCTGCTTCAGTACCTAAACTGCTCATTTTATATCGCAGAAGCAATTAGGTTTAAGACACACCCTACAAAGGTATAGCCTCCTTAACATAACAAAGAAAATTCCCAAATGGGATTACATTCAAAATACAAGAGATTTTTGTTGTTGTTGTTTGGGGGTGGGGTGGGGGTGGATACACAATTCAAGCCATAGCAATGAGAAAGTTTTATTTGATTTTTCAACTGTCATCATCTCATGAGTGCGCCATGGAATTTTCCAGAAACGACATGACCTGGTATCAGAAGACATCTACACAAAAGCTTTTGGGGTCATCAATACTATTTAAGGGAGCTCTGGTTGTGTAGTGGTAATGATTCAGGCTGCTAATCTCAAGGTCAGCAGTTTGAAACTACCAGCCGTTCCGAGGGAGAAAGATGAGGCTTTCTGTTCCCTTAAAGATTTACAGCCTTGGAAACCCTATACAAGGTCACTATGAGTTGAAACCAACTCTACAGCACACAACCACCACTACCACCAATACTGGAGTCCTGGTGTGGCGCTGTGGGTTAATGCACCAGACTGCAAAGCCGTTTAAACTGCAAGGTTGGTGGTTCAAACTCACCAGCTGCTCCTTGGAAACCCTATCCAAGGTTGCTATGGGTTGGAACTGACTCGATGGCACTTAACAACAACAACAACAATATTATTTAAGAATGTAAAGACATTCTGAGACCATAAAATTTGATTAGATGACTTCAGTGTTCTACCCCGAAGGAATCATTCTAAGGTTCTAAGATAAGTTTTCAGACTCCTGGTGTGGCACTGTAGGATCAGCACTGGACTTTGAACCACAAGGTTGATGATTCAAACCCACCATCTGCTCCTTGAAAACCCTATACAAGGACACTTAGAGTCAAAACCGATTCGATGACACTTAACAAAAACAAGGTAAGTTTTTATGGATTTGAAATTTAAAATTTTTGTTAACTTTGTATTTTTCTCACCTTTACATTTATTTTATGTTGACACCATCCTGCAGGTCTTGAACAGCACTAATGTTGTTGCTGTTGTTGTTAGGTGCCATCGAGTTGGTACCAACTCATAGCGACCCTATGCACACCAGAACAAAACACTGCCCGATCTTGGGCCAACCTCACCATTGCTACCACGCTTGAGTACATCAATGCTGCCACTTGGCCAATCCATCTAGTTGAGGGTCTTCCTCTTTTTCTCCTACCCTCCACCTTACCAAACATGATCTTCTTCTCCAGCGACTTGTCCCTCCTGATAATATGTCCGAAGTATGAGAGACGAAGTTTGGCTATTCTGGCCTCCAAGGAGCACTCTGACTGCACTTCTTCCAACATGGATCTGTTGGTTCTTTTGTCATCCCATGGCACTTTCAATATTCTCTTCCAACACCACAACTCAAAACTATCAGTTCTTCTGCAGTCTTCCTTATTCACTGTCCAGCTTTCACATGCATATGAGGTTATTGAAAATACTATGGCTTGGGTCAGGCACACCTTAGTCCTCGAGCTGACATTTTTGTTCTTCAACAGTTTAAAAAGGTCTTCTGCAGCAGATTTGCCTAATGCAATATGTCATTTGATTTCTTGACTGCTGCTTCCTTGAGTGTTGATAGTTGATCCAAGAAGGATCAAGCCAAACTTTGTCTCTCATATTTCAGACATATTATCAGGCGGGACCAATCGCTGGAAAAGGATATCATGTTTGGTAAGGAGGAGGGTCACAGAAAAAGAGGGAAATCCCCCAGCAAGATGGATTGGCAAAGTGGCAGCATCATTGGGCTCCAGCAAGGCAACAAATGTGAAGTTGACCCAGGACCGGGCAGTGTTTCGTTCTGTTGTGCATAGGGTCGCTATGAGTCAGTACTGACTTGATGGCACCTAACAACAACAACAAGGATCAAGAATATTGAATATACCATGAACTTCCAGAAGAATGATAAAATACAACCAGAATACTGCTTAGAAATGGGGATGGTGAGGCTTCCCCTCACTTACATTGTTGTTGTTGTTGTTAAGTGCCGTCGAGTCGGTTCCGACCCATAGCGACCCTGTACAGGGTTTCCGAGGGTGTAAATCTTTACAGGAGTAGAAAGCCTCATCTTTCTCCCGCGGAGCGGCTGGTAGTTTCGAACCGCTGACCCTAAGGTTCGCAGCCTGATTCGTAACCACTACGCTAAAAAATAACATCATCCCACTTAATAGTTTTCATCTTGTCTAGACAGGTCTGGTGAAAAGAGATGGGGATGAGATTCTTATGATTCAACAGTGAGCAATTGTTATCATGACTAATTGCGACAGTCACAACTATAAAGGTAGAAGTTTTGCGATGAAAATGGGGTGTAGTTAATCTTACAGTCCAGGAACAGAGGACTCTAGGACCATCAAGGTAGAAGAGCATGAGTGGAATGTGGGACCCTATCCAGAGAAGTAGCGACACCAGAGATGGAAGCAGAGATGAGGAGATGGAGAGAGGGAGCAGATGAGAACTCTAGATTCATGGAAAGACAAAAGCAGCCAGGTGGCAGGCTTGCAGATGTGCCCTTTGGTTATTTAAATGATTATATAGTAGGCTTGCAAAATGTGCCCTTTGATTGTTTAAATTATTATATATTCCTGAGTGTTTTTGTGTACATCCTGCCCTCCCCCCCCAAGAAAACAAAACAAAACAGAAGGAATAGAAGCAAAAATACTATTGAATGATGATGCACGGAGGAGATTGTAATCATTGCAATGAAACATTGAGTGTAAAACTGATGTTCTCCCATGTAAACTATCATTCAATTCACAAAAGCCAAAATTAAAAAAGCACATCGTGTTTGGTAAAGTACAGGGTCAGGAAAAATGAAGGAAACCCTCAATAAGATGGACTGACAGAATAGCCAATCACAGCAATGGCTCAAAACATACCAGTGATCCTGAAGGTGGTGCAGGGTCAGGCTATGTTATGCAAAAAGTTGTCACAAGTCCAAGCTAACTCAGTGGCAACTAAAAATGAGAATTAAAAAAAAATTTTTTTTTAATTTTTAAGTGCTGTATCTTAAGTACTGATGCCAAAACCTTTTCCATGAAGATCGAAGGCAGATAAAATATCTCTCTACTCTGAGCAGAGGTACATTTCAAAGAACTGTTTCTAAATCGCATTTTCAATCCTATTAAATTCAGCTTTGGGAATATGAGAGCCTATGCAAACCAATGGAAGCTTTGTTTACGAGGTCACTTGTCACTTCTCAAATGTCGCCGAGCTTATCTCTGCTGGTGAAAAATTCTTTGTAAATTGAGTGCCAGGGATTTGTCTAAAAATCTGAGGAGAAAGAATAAGAGTCTCTTAATAACCACCACCACCACCAGTAATATATACTTTTAAACTTTTTATTGTGAATTGAGTGAAGGTTTACAGAGCATATCATCACTTTCACACTGAGCAAATCCCACTTTGCTTCATTAAAATAATTGCAATCCCTTCCAGGTACCATCAGTTAACAGTATTAATCTCTGATTCCTTTAAATCTTACACTCCTCCCTGTGTCATCTTTACTCTGCCAACCTCCCTCTTGTTGTATGTTGCCTGCCCTGTCACCCATGTAGCATGTATTTATCCTCTGGTGGTTGCTAGTTTTGTGCTGTGGAGTCAGTTTAGACTCATAGCGACTCTGTATAGGGTTTCTGAGGCTGTAAATCTTTACAGGAGCAGAAAACCTCATCTTTCTCCTGCGGAAAGACTGGTAGTTTCAAACTGCTGACCTTGAGGTTAGTAGCCCGACTCGTAACCACTACGCTATCTCTTAAAATGGTTGAACATCAATCATTTATTTTTCATACAGTGACTCTGTATTCCTTCCTACTTCTTTTGATGTTTTCTGCACCAATCAATATTTTACCTACAGAGTCCTTCAATATTACAAGCCAAGGCTTGGAATTTTTCTTCAATTCTTTCAGATTGGGAAATACTGAGTGTGTTCTCCCCTTTTGGTTTTCTAACTCCAGGATTTGCACATTTCACTATAATACTTGTCTTCTTGAGCTACTCTTTGAAATTGTATGTTCAGCTCTTTTTTTTCTTCATTTCTTCCATTCTCTTTAGCTTCTTTATGCTCAAGAGCAAGTTTTAGAGTCTCTTCTGATATTCATTTTGGTCTTATCTTTCTGACCTGTTTTTTAAATGACCTTTTGCTTTCTTCCTGTATGGTGTTTTAAAAGTCATCCCACAAATCTTCTGGTCTTCAATCATTAGTGTCGAATGCATCAAGTCTGTTCTTGAAGTGGTCTCTAAATTCTGGTGGGATGGATATATTTAGGATCATAGTTTTAATTTTCTTCAGCTTCAGCCTGAACTCACTTATAAGCAATTGATATTCTGTTCCATAGTTGACTTCTGGCATTATTTTGGCTGATGATATTGAGCTTTTCCATCATATCTTCCCACACATGTAGTTAATTTGATTCCTGTGTATTCCATCTGGTGAGGTTCATGTGTATAGTTGCTTTTGATGTTGTTAAAAAAAAAGATATTTGCAATGAATAAGTCATTGGTCTTACAAAATTCTACCATTCGATTTATAGCATCATTTCTATCACCAAGACCATATTTTCCTACTACTGATCCTTCCTCTTTGTTTCCAACTTTCACATTCCAATCACCAGTAACTATCGGTACATATTTGATGAATTTCAGACTGAAGAAGTTGATAGACTTCTTCAATTTCATCATCACTAGTTTTAGTGGTTGATGTGTAACTTTGAATAATAATGATATTAACTGGTCTTCATTGTAGGCTTATGAATATTATCTATAGCATGAATATTACCCACAGAACTGTATTTAAAGATAAATCTTGAGATGTTATTTTTGAAGGTGAATGCAACACCATTACTCTTTAATTTGATGTTGTTGTTGTTAAGTGCCATTGAATTGGTTCTGACCTATATCAACCCTGTATAGGGTTTCCGAGGAGTAGCTGGTGAGCTTGAACCGCTGACCTTGTAGTTCAAACCAACTTTGCAATCTAGCACGTTAACCCACAGAACCATACCAGGACTCCATAGTAAACCATAAGAATGTCTTTTCAAAATGGCCAGTATCAGTCCATTTCAACTCACTAATTCTTAGGATATTAATCTTTATACATTACATTTCATTTTTTACAACTTCCAATTTTCCTAGATTCATACTTAGTAAATCTGTGTCCTGAATATTACTGGATGTTTGCAGCTGTTTTCCCTCAGTTTAAATTGTGCCCCATGAACAAATGAAGGGTCTGAAGATTTTGCTCCATTCACATCATTATGGCAACTCTTCCCAGTTGTACTTTGAATGCCTTCCAAACTGAGGGGCTCTCTTGTAGCACTATATCTGACAACGTTCTGCTGCCATTCATAGGAGCTAAACATTCAGAGGTGGTCTTCCTCTCCTTCATAATCTTAGTCTGGAAACTCCACTAAAACCTGCCAACCATGGGTGACCTTGTTGGTATTTAAAATACTGGTGGCAACAACATGCAAGTCACCACAGTATGACAAACTGACAGATAAGTGTTGAACACTTTCCTTCTTGTTGTTGTTGTTGTTGTTGTTAGGTGCCATTGAGTTGGTACCGGCTCATAGCAACCCTATGCACAACAGAATGAAACACTGCCCAGTCCTGGGCCAACCTCACAGTTGTTGCCACACTTGAGCCCATTGATGCTGCCACTTGGCCAATTCATCTCGCTGGGGTTGTCCTCTTTTTCTCTGACCCTCCACCTTACCAGACATGATATCCTTGTCCCTCCTGACAATATGTCCAAAGTATGAGAGACGAAGTCTGGCTATGCTAGCTTCCAAGAAGCACTCTGGCTGCACTTCTTCCAATACAGATCTATTTATTCTTTTGGAAGCCCATAGTACTTGCAATATTCTCCTCCAACACCATAACTCAAATGCATCAATTCTTCTATGGTCTTCCTTATTCACTGTCCAACTTTCGCATGCATATGAAGTTATTGAAAATACCATGGCTTGGATCAGGCGCACCTTAGTCCTCAAACTGACATCTTTGCTCTTCAACACTTTAAAAAGGTCTTGTGCAGCAGATTTGCCTAATGCAATATATCGTTTGGTTTCTTGACTGCTGCTTCCATGAGTGTTGAAAGTTGATCTGAGAAAAATAAAGTCTTTGACAGCTTCGATCTTTGTTCCATTGATAAAAACGTTGCTTACTGGTCCAGTGGTTAGGATTTTTGTTTTCTTTACATTGAGATGCAATCCATACCGAAGGCTGTGTTCCTTGTTCTTCATCAGTATTTTAAGTACTCTTCTCTTTAAGAGTATCATCTGCAAATTGCAAATTGTTACTGAGTCTTCCTCCATCCTGATAGTTTGCTCAGTATACAAATTGAATGGAGAAAAGATTGAAGTTGTCAAGGACTTCATTCTTCTTGGATCAACTATCAATACTCACGGAAGCAGCAGTCAAGAGATCAGACGACGTATTGCACTGGGCAAATCTGCTGCACAGGAACTTCTTAAAGTATTGAAGAGCAGAGATGTCAGCTTGAGGACTAAGGTGCGCCTGACCCAGGCCATTGTGTTTTCAATAGCCTCATATGGATGCGAAAGCTGGACAGTGAATAAGGAAGATCGTAGAATGCCTTTGAGTTGTGGTGTTGGAGGAGAATACTGAAAGTGCCATGGACTGCCAAAAGAACCAATAGATCTGTTTTGGAAGAAGTGCAACCAGAGTACTCCTTGGAGGCCAAGATGGCTAGGCTTCGTCTCTCATACTTTGGACACATTGTCCAGAGGAAACAATCATTGGAGAAGGATGTCATGCTGGGTAAGGTGGAGGGTCAGAGAAAAAGAGGAAGATCCCCAATGAGATGGATCAGCCAGGTGGCATCATTTATGGACTCAAGTGTGGCAGCGGTAGTGAGGTTGGCCCAGGATCGGACATTGTTTCGTTCTGCTGTGCATGGGGTCGCTATGAGTCGGTTCCGACTCGATGGCACCTGACAGCAACAACAACATACAAGTTGAATAAGTATGGTGAAGGAATACAACTCTGTCACACAGCTTTCCTAATTTTAAACCATTTGGTATTCCCGTGTTCTGTTCGAACAACTGCCTCTTGGTCCTTGTACAGGTTCTTCATGAGCACAATTAAGTGTTCCGGAATATTTATACTTCACAATGTTGTCTATAACTTGTCATGATCCATACACTTGAAAACCTTTGTGTAGTTAATAAAATACAGGTAAACATCTTTCTGATACCCTCTGCTTTCAGCCAAGATCCATCAGACATCAGCAATGATATCCCTCATTCCATGTCCTCTTCTGAACCTGGCTTGAACCTCTGGAAGTTCTCTGTCAATGTATGGTTGTAGCTATTTCTGTATTACCTTTAGTAAAATTTTACTCGCATGGAATATCAATGATATTGTCTGATGATTTCCGCATTCCATTGGGTCACCTCTCTTTGTTATGGGCACAAATATAGATCTCTTCCAATCAGTTGGCCAGGTAGTTGTCTTTCAAATTTCTTGGCATAGAGGAGCGAGTGCCTCTTGTGCAGCCTCACTTTGTTGAAGGGTTTCAATTTGTAGTCCATCAATTCCTGGTGCCTTGTTCTCTGCCAATGCCTTCAATGCACCTTGGACTACTTCTGTCAGGATCATTGGCTCTTGATCATATGATTCCTCTTGAAATGGTTGACCATCAACCATTTCCTTTTGGTACAATGACTCTGTGTATTCTTCCATCTTTGAATGATGCAGAAAGCTCAGAGAATCCTTCAATTACGCAAGTCAAGGCTTGAATTTTTATTCCGTTCTCTCAGCTTGAGAAATGCTGACCTAGTTCTTCATTTTTGGTTTTCTAACTCCAGATCTTTGCACATTTCATTATAATAATTGATTTTGTCTTCTTGAGCTGACCTCTGAAATTTTCTGTCAGCCCGTTTACCTCCTCATTTCTCCCATTTGCTTTAGCATCTCTACGCTGAAGAGCAAGTTTCAGAGTCTCTTCTGACATCCATTTTGGCCTTTTCCTTCTTTCTTGTCTTCTTAATGACCTTTTGCTTTCTTCCTGTATGATGTTCTTGATGTCACCCCTCAACTGCTTTCGTCTTTGATCTTTAGTGTCTAATGTATCATCTTCAGATGATATCTAAATTCAGGTGGGATATGTTCAAGGTCATATTTTGGCTCTCGTGGACTTTTCATTTTCTTCAGCTTCAGTGTGAATTTGCATATGAGCAGTTGATGGTCTGTTCTATAGTCTGCCCCTGGCCTTGTTTTGGCTGATGATATGGAGCTTTACCACCATCTCTTCCCACAGATGTAGTCAATTTGATTTCTGTGTATTCTATCTGGTGAGGTCCATGTGTATAGTCATCTTTTATGCTGTTTAAAAAAGATATTTGAAATGAACAAATCATTGGTCTTGCAGAATTCTATCATGCAATCTCCAACATCATTTCTATTACCAAGGCCATATTTTTCCAACTACTGATCCTTCTTCTTTGTTTCCAACCTTTGCATTCCAATTGCCAGTGATTATCAATACATCTTGATTGCATGTTTGATCAATTTGAGACTGAATAAATTGGTAAAATTCTTCAATTTCATCCTCATTGGCTTTAGTGTTTATTGTGTAAATTTGAATAATAGTGGCATTAATTGGTCTTTCCTGTTGTTGTTGTTGTTAAGTGCCGTCGAGTCGGTTCCGACCCATAGCGACCCTGTACAGGGTTTCCGAGGGTGTAAATCTTTATGGGAGTAGAAAGCCTGATCTTTGTCCCGCGGAGCAGCTGGTAATTTCGAACTGCTGACCTTAAGGTTCGCAGCCCGATTCATAACATGGATATTATCCTATCACAGACAGTGTTGTACCTCATGACTGATCTTGATATGTTCTTTCTGACGATGAATACAATGCCAGCAACTGGTCCCTCCTGACAACATGTCACTTCTTCCAACACAAATCT
>NW_006408741.1:1688012-1702704 GCF_000296735.1 Chrysochloris asiatica
AATACAATGCCAGCAACTGGTCCCTCCTGACAACATGTCACTTCTTCCAACACAAATCTGTTGGTTCTTTTGGCAGCCCATGGCACTTTCAATATTCTCTTCCAACACCATAACTCAAAAGCATCAATTCTTCTACGGTCTTCCTTATTCACTGTCCAGCTTTCACATGCATATGAGGTTCTGTGGGAAAAAGATGAGGCTTTCTGTTCCCATAAAGATTTAAACCCTGTATAGGGTCGCTATGAGTTGGAACTGACTCCAGGGCACATAACTACCACCACCACACTTTAAAGGGATCCGTACCTGCTGTTGAGAAGATAATACCCAGGGGGCAGGGCTAGAAGCAAAGACACAAGTAGTTAAGAAACAATTGCAGTTATCCAGGCCAGAGATGATGGTGGTTTGGATTAGGGAGATGTGGATGTGGAGGAAGTGATAAGAGGTGGTCAGCTTCTGGATGTAGTTTGAAGGCAGAGCCAACAACTTTTCTGATGGATTGAATGCAGGTGTAAAAGACCTGAAACTTTTAGTCTGAGCAACTAGAAGGATGGATTTGCCATTAACTGATAGGAGGAACTCAGGTGGATCAGGTATTGTGGGAGAGTTCAAGTTTGTAGTTTTCAACATGTTAAATTTGACTTATCTATTTGCTGTTGTTGTTATAAGGTGCCATCGAGTTGGTACCAACTCATAGCAACCCTATACACAACAGAACGAAACACTGCTTGGTCCTGTGCCAACCTCACAACTGTTGGTATACTTGACTCTATTGCTGCTACCACTGTGCCAATCCATCTCATTGGGGATCTTCCTCTTTTTCTCTGACCCTTCACTTTACCAAAAACGCTATCCTTCTCCAGGGAGACTGATTCCTCCTGACAATATGCCCAAAGTATGAGAGAAGAAGTCTGGCCATCCTGGCTTCCAAGGACCATTCTGGTTGTACTGCTTCCAACACAGATTTGTTTGTTCTTCCTGCAGCCATGGTACTTTCAATATTCTTCTCCATAACTCAAATGCATTGAATCTTCTACGGTCTTTCTTATTTATTGTGCTTTTTACACATGCATGTAAGATGATTAAAAATACCATGGCTTGGATCAGGTGCTCTTTAGTCCTCAAACTGACATCTTTGTTCTTGAACACTCGAAAAAGGTCTTGTGCAGCAGATTGGCCTAATGTCATTTGACTTCCTAACTGCTGCTTCCATGAGTGTTGATAGTTGATCTGAGCAAAATGAAGTCTTTGAGAACTTCAATCTTTTCTCCATTTATAAGGATGTTATTTATTGGTTCAGTGGTGAGGATTTTGTTTTCTTTGCATTGAGGTGCAACCCATACTGAAGGCTGTGGTCTTTGATCTTTATCAGTAAGTATTTTAAGTCCTTTTTGCTTTCAGCAAGCAAGGTTGTATCATTTGCATATTGCAGGTTGTAAATGAGTCTTCTTCCAATCCTGAGGCCACGTTTTTCTTCATATAATCCAGCCTCTCGGATTATTTGCTCAGCATACAGATTGAATAAGTATGGTGAAAGAATACAACCCTGGAGCACACCTTTCTTAATTTTAAACCATTCAGTGTTCCCTTGTTCTTTTCGGACCTAGGGTATTGATATTACGTGTTCCATTTCATTTTTTTTTAAAAACTTCTAATTTTCCCAGATTTATACTTCATACATTCCATCCTCTGATTAGTAATGGATGTTTACATCTGTTTCTCTTCATTTTGAGTGGTGGCCCATCTGCAGATGAAGGTCTCAAAGGCTTGACTCCATTCGTGTCATCATGGTCAACTCTACTCTGAGGAGGTAACTCTACCCCAGTCATATTTTTAATGCCTTCCAACCTGAGGGGCTCATCTTCCAACACTATATCTGATAATATTTGGTGCTCTTCATCATGTTTGTGTTTAGTATTCTGGTACTATCTGACAGTATTCCACTGCTATTCATAAGGTTTTCAGTGACTAAATATTTGAAAGTAGTTCATCTTTCCTTCTTCCTAGTTTGTCTTAGTTTGGAAGCTCAGCTGAAACCTATCCACCATGGATGGCCCGTGCTGGTATTTAAAATACCAGTGACATAGCTTCCAGCATCACAGCAACATGCAAGACACCACAGTACAACAAACTGACAGACGAGTGGTGGAACATGTCTATTAGATGACACTTTTGGCTTCCATAAAGATTTAGAGCCTCAGAAACCCTATACAGGGTTGCTATGAGTCAGAACCAGTTCAATAGCAATTAACAACAGCGGCATTCCCAGTGGAGATTGTTGAATTGGCCCTTGGCTATATTAATATGGAGTTCAGGAGGGAGGTGTGGGTTTGAGATGTAAATTTAAGAGTTATTGGCAATTAGATGGTCTTTAAAGCTATGAGATTGAATGAGATCAACATAGGGCTGAGTGCTGTGTTTTGTTTTGTTTTAAGAAAAGATCAAGGACTGAGCCTGAGACTCCATTAAGAGGTTAAGAGTCTGGGTAGAAGGTGGGGGTGGGGGTTGTGTGCCGTGGAGTTGGAACTGACTCATAGCGACCCTGTACAGAGTTTTCAAGGCTGTAAATCTTCACAGGAGAAGAAAGCCTTATCTTTTTCCCACGGATCAGCTGGTAGTTTTGAAGTGCTGACCTTGATGTTTGCAACCTGATTCGTAACCACTACACTACCAGAGCTCCTTGGGTAGAAGGTAAGGAATCATTATAAGACACTGAGAAAGAGTCACCAGTGAAGTGAGAGAAAAACAAGGTGATTAAGGTCCTGATTAAGGTCCTGAAAGAGTATGTTATTGTATCAAATTCAACTGTATCAAAAATAGTGATGAATTGTCTCACATGCTGTCAATAGATCAAAAATGTGCAGAAGCAAGAGTTGTGTCATTTGTTTAGTGACATGGAGCTTGATGGTAACTTTGACAAGAACTGTTTTGATAGAGATGTAGAGTCAAAGTGAAACCAGAGTACATTAAAAGGGAATGGGAAAAGAAGAGTTGGGGAGAGCAATTGTAAAGGATTACTTTAAAGGTGTTTGGCTGCAAAACAGAGCAAATAAATGGGGGCTGTAGCCAAAAGTGTATATAAGGTATGGTAAGTTTGGCACATGCCCTTTTTGCCACTTGAAGGGGGCCGCCACTGAGCACTTTGTAGTTACCATCACAGTTACATCTCCAGTGCCAGTTGTGAGAGATCATTCAGTAAGTAGAACTAATCCTTTTGTATTTGAGAGCCTCCCTGGGTCAAGGAAGCTGTGTGATCTTGATCTGCTGAGTGTAGAATGAGGAGAGACTGGAAAGAAAAAAAAAAAAAAAAGCTTTTTCAGCACATCGTAGACCAATTTTCAACAATGAGAAAGCAAGGAAGGTGCAGTTGTCATTTTCATGTAGTGGCATCATGTATTAAATAAAATATTAATGAGCTTGACTTGTATTTCTGAGCTGGTAGAATTGTGAAGTTATTTCAAAGACAGGTGTCAGACGTTTGGAAAGGGGCACAATTTCAGTGCTTGTCATAGGCGCTGTTTTTTGTCGACATGCCTCCAGCAGTAGCAAAGGTACAAAGAGTAGCCAAGAAGGTAGAAGAGAGAGAGAGAGATAAAAAAAAGATCTGTTTTTTAATGGAATGACTCAGCAGTGCACAAAATTAAATGTAGCAGACAGAGGGAGACTTGTCAAGGATATCATGAGTGATATGAGGGGATAGGACCAAGTCACAAGCACACAGCTGGGCTTTAGATAGGAGCAGAGACAGCTCATTTAGACTAAAAGGCAGGAAGCCAGAGTTCAGGGGCTTAGAGATGGATGGGTAGATGTGTGTGAGTTTGGGAAAGGCATGTCTCTGTGAGATTTCTTTGCTGGTTTCATCATTATTCTCAGTGAACTCTAAAACACAGCATCAGCTGAGAGTGAGGTGTCGGAGGTCTGAGAAGGGAGAAGAGGGTGTAAAATACAAGGGGGCTTCAAAAAGTTTGTGGAAAAATGGAAGGAAAAGATCATGGAATTTTTAAAGACCCTTGTAACTGACTGGAAAATTGGGATATAAATTAACCAGGGTAAGTATTGTATGATTGCCAAGCGCTGTTAAGAGTCCACTTGTGGTTTGTGGTCATGAAGTTAAAGTGAAACAGTTGGTGTGATTCCAGCCACATTTGACTGGATAGGTGCAGGTATGCAGCAGACAGTGAGGTGAAAATATCACTAGGTTTGTGGTTTTGCCAAGGAAGTATTAGGGAGTAAGTATTGCTAAGGGTGTATGCAAGAGGAGAGGGTACAGTGATTGACTGTGGAATGTAAATCGGGAAGGAGGAACGAGGACATAAAGTCATTGACTGACTCACAGTTGTCTTAGGAAGGCAAGAATCTAACTCTAAATGGATAAGTCTTCAGAAATATGCAAATATGCACAAAGATGGATATATGAGGGTGCTGCAAAAAGTTGGTGGAGTAAGTCCATTATCTTTTAATTCCATTTTTTCCCATGGACTTTTTGAATCCCCCTTGTACATATAGAAAATGTTGAACATGTTTTGCTGTATATATTTTCAACAACAAGAAAAATAAATTTTAATTAATGCAAACATTATAGGACAAGGCATTTGCTTTACATGAGGTAATAGAAATTGATGTGGTGTATTTTAGGGACTTAGCTAAGTAGTTATATTTTTTGTTATGCCATATTAATTCAAGCAATAGAAATGCTATTAGCAAGAAAAAATGGGCAGGTAGGAATACAAATGAGAACAGACTATTTGTATAGATCATCCCTTTAGAGTCATAAAGGGATGGTGGTGGTGGTGGTGGTGTGCAGTGGACTCTGTTCCCATAGTGACCCTGCATAGAGGGATGAATCCACCTGAATGTTAGGACTGAGACAGTTCTTAGAAAAGCTGGTAGGAGAAGTGGGTTATATATCTCAATGGGGTTAAAGTATTGTTGGAATTGGTATTCCAAGAGAAACGATATAAAAAAAGAAGCTAAATGGAGGTTGTTGGGAGATAGGACGGATAACATTTAAACAGGCTGGGGTTACAATTTTTGGAAATACAAGGTTTGGAGTAAAGATAGAGGCTAAAATTTTTGGAGGAGAGACTTTCAAGGAACTATGAGACCAGGTTGTTAGAAGGATCATCTATGTGTATATTAAAATTGCTAAGAATTAAGATAAAAGTAGGCTAAGTAACTTTTTGTACTTATTGAATGTACTGATTCTTGTTGTATTGACTGCTGGTTCTTATTGTTTCCAATGGTGTGGCCTTGTGGAATAAGGCACTGGACTGCAAGGTTAGTTTGAACCGCAAGTCTGGTGGTTCAAACTCAACAATTGCTCCTTGGAAACTCTATACAGGATGGCAATGAGTCAGAATCGGCGGCACTTAACAATAACAACAACTATTTTTTTCATATAGATTTGTGAGCTTTCTTTGTATATTTGGGTCACCATTTCTTTCATGATTATGTAACTTACAATGATCTTTTCCCAATCTGAGACTTTCACGTATTATGATACAATTTATCTTTGTTGTTGAGAGGTGCCATAGAGTCAGTTCTGATTCACAGTGACCTTGTATAGGGTTTCCAAGGAGCACCTGATAGGTTTGAACTGCTGACTTTGTGGTTAACAGTCCAGTGACTATCCTACAGTGCCACACCAGGAATCCTATAATTTATCATAAGGAGTCTTTAACTGTATTTTAGTCAAATGTATCTTTGAACAATTTGTGCTTTTTAGAATCTTGTTCAATAACTATGCATACATTTTAATCTAAGATTTCTTGAGTTTTGTACTTCACATTTGAGTCTTTAGTGCATACTATTTGTTTTTAATATTGGGTTTGGGGCATATTGTCATGGAATCCTAAGAGAAGTTTAAAACCATTCTCTAATATTTTGTAAAATTTATTGCTATTGTTAGGTGCTGTCAAGTCACTTCTAACTCACAGCCACTCTCTGCACAACAGAACGAAACTCTACCCAGTCCTGCACCGTCTTCACTGCCATTGTGTCAGTCCATCTCATTGGGGGTCTTCCTCTTTTTTGCTGACCCTCTACTTAACCAAGCACGATGTCTTTCTTCAGGGATTGGTCCCTTCTGATAACACGTCCGAAGTATGAGAGACGAAGTCTTGCCATCCTGGCTTCTAAGGAACATTTTGGCTGTCCATGGTACTTTTAATATTCTTCTCCAACACCATATCTCAAATGCATCAATTCTTCTATAGTCTTCTTTATTCATTGCCCAACTTCCACACGGATATGAGGCTATTAAAAATACCTTGGCTTAAGAAGCAGAACTACAGAATGTGCCCTTTAATGGTGAAATTATTATATATGTCTAAGTGTTTGAAAAAAAAAAAAAAGAGCTAAAATGAATAGAGAGAAATATTGTTAACTGATGGTACATGGAGGGGATTATAATCATTGTAATGAAACAAGGTTTATGATTTGTTGAATGTAAAACTGATGATCTGCCCTGTAAACTTACATTCAATTCACAATAAAAATCATTTTTTAAAAAAGCAAGAAAACATCCTGGCTTGTGTCAGGTGCACCTTAGTTTTCAAACTGATATCTTTGCTTTTGAACACTTTAAAGAGGTTTTATGAAGCAAATTTGCTTAATGTAATACATCATTTGATTTCTTTTTTTAAGTTTATTTTTAAATGTACAACAGGCTCCAAGACAACACTTTAGTCTAACTATAGGTGGCAAGAGATATTCTAGCAGGGAATTCAAATGTTTAAACAGAAATTAAATCAAGGGTCACCATTGCCACAGCCACAAAGAACAGCTTATTTTTTGCCAGATTCTTAATTCCACCTGTGGCCAGGGGGCCCTTCTCTGTGGCCTTCGCATTTAGCTCTTCGAGTTTCTTCTGCTCTTCTTTTTACTTCTGCTTGAAAACCTTATCTTCCTCGTCCATTTCCTTGTTCTGTGTTTTGGATTGTTTCAGGGCCTTCTTCTTACCACCTTTGTGGCCTGACACGGCACCTGTGGTCCCTTCCCACACCTGCCCTCATTTGATTTCTTGACTGCTGCTTCTATGAGTGCTGATTGTGAATCTAAGTGAAATTAAGTCTTTGACAATTTCAATCTTTTTTCCTTTTATCATGATGTTACTTATTGGTCCAGTTGTGAGGATTTTTGTTTTCTTTACATTGGAGTGCAATCCAAATTGAAGGCTGTGGATTTTTATTTTCATCAGTAAATGTTTGAAATCCTCTTTGCTTCTAGCAATCAAGGTTGGATCATCTGCATATCACAGGCTTGTTAATGAATCTTCCTCCAATCCTGATGCCACATTCTTCTTCATATAAACAATTTTCTTGTATTATTTGCTCAGCATACAGATTGAATAAGTATGGTGAAAGAATACAACCCTGATGCCTACTTCTCCTGATTTTAGACCATATCAACTTTTATTTTCTCTATTCTATTTCCCTTTGTGCATGTGCAAGTTTGTACATCTTTATCTCTTATGGTCAGGAGCCTTTTGCTTTTACCAGTTTATTTCTCTATTTTATTCTTAATTAAAGAGACTGAAATTTTAATTTCCCATATTTGTAGTCATCTATTTACCCAAAGATTTTTGCACTGGAAGAAATTCATTTGTCACCTCTTTCTATCTCACTAGCTGTAGGTAATTTTTTTCAATTTTCAGATTAAAGCTAGGGTCACATATTATTAGGTTAGAAGTTTTTCAGTGTAAAGCAAATATCCATCATCTTTTGCATGTTGCTAATAAAAGAAGCCAGTTCCATATAGCTATGTACTGTATGAGTCCAGCTATATGATATTTTAGGGAAGGCTACACTGGAGCTCTGGTAGCGTAGTGGTTACGAATCGGGCTGTGAACCACAAGGTCAGCAGTTCGAAACTACCAGCTGTTCCGCAGGAGAAAGATGAGGCTTTCTGCTCCCGTAAAGATTTACAGCCTCAGAAACCCTGTACAGGGTCGCTATGAGTAGGAACCAACTCCACGGCACATAACAACAACACTGTAGCTAGAGTGAAAAGCAGAGGTTGCCAGGGGTTGGGAGGGAACAAATATGAATAGGTGGAGAACATGTCATTTATAAGGCAGTGAAATTATTCTGCATGATACTATGATGGTGGACACATGACATTATGCATTTGTCAAAATCCATAGGACTACTGTGGCACTATGGGTTAATGCGCTGGACTGCAAGGTCGGTTTGAACTGCAGGTCTGAGGTTCAAGCTCACTAGCTGCTCCCAGGAAACCCTATTCAGGGTTGCTATGGGTCACAACTGACTCAGTGGTACTTAATATCAGCAACATACACACAAGGAGTTCTAATGTAGCACAGGACAGCAAGGTCAGTTTGAACCACAAGGTCAGCGGTTCAAACTCACCAGCTGTTCCTTGGAAATCCTATACAGGGTTAGCCAGGGTTGCTATGCGTCAGAACTGACTCGATGGCACTTAAAAACAATGACAACGTACAACAAAAAGTAGTTCTGGTGTGGTGCTTTAAGATAAACAGTCGACTGCCAACCCCTAAGTTGGTGGTTCAAATCCACCAGCCACTCCTCAGAAGCCCTATATAAGCCCTATACAAGCCGATACCAATGGCACTTAGCAACAATGACAATAATGGAATTTAATTAATAATAATAATTTAATTAATAACAATATATCATCAATTGTAACAAATGGTCCTCATTAATGCAAGATGAAAATAATAGGAGAAACTGTGTGTAAGGAAAAAAGAGGTTAATATGTACAGGAACTCTTCTTTCTGCACAATTTCTCTGTAAATCCAAAACAGTTCTGAAAAATAATCTATTAAATTTCTTTAAAAATAAGGTATTTTTTATCTTTTTGTGAATGACTGATTTCTTTTTTTAAAACAACACACCTTTCTATTGTGAATTGAGTGAAGGTTTACAGACAAGATCATCAGCTTTACATTCAACAATCACACACTTTGTTTCATTGCAATGATTGCAGTACAGTTAATAAAGTCTATTTGAAAAATGTTTTGAAATATATATTTAGTAAGGCTCAATTTTTATTACCATCGTTTTATTTGACAAAGCTGGTACTAAGCACACTGTTCATTACAGCATTATTCACAATAGCCAAAAGATGGAAACCACCGAAATAGCTATCAGCAGATGAATGGATAAACACAATGTGGTACACACACAGTGGAATATTACTCTGTTGTAATGAGGAGCCCTGGTGCTGTACTGGGTTGTGAACTGGACTGCTAACCACAGGTCAGAAGTTTAAATCCACCAGCTGCTCTGCAGGAGAAAGATGAGGTTTCTGCTCCCCTAAAGATTTACAGCTTCGGAATTCCTATACAGGGTTGCTATGAGTCAGAACCAACTCAATGGCAAACAATAACAAAGAGAAATAACATAAATGGTGGAGTGGTTAATCTTACAGAGGACCCAAAGGCCATCAAAAGGGAAGAGTATGAGTGGACTGTGGGACCCTAACCAGAGAAGTAACGACAACAGATATGGAGGCAGAGTGATGGCATGGAGAGATAGAGCAGCTGAGGACTCTAGACTCATGGAAAGAGAAAGTCTGTGTACTGGTGGGCAGAAGGCTGGCTTGCAAAATGTACCCCTGGACTGTTTAAATGATTATGTATTCCTGCGTGTTTTAATGTACACAAAAAACAAAACAAAACAAAAAAGAACGAAGTGGGAATAGAGGCAAAAACTATTAACTGATGGCACATGGAGCGGATTGTAATCATTGCAGTGAAACAAAATAGGATTGGTTTAGTGCAAAACTGATGCTCTGCCCTGTAAACTATCACTCAATTCACAATAAAAGCTTTATATATATATTTTAAAGTGTATTAATTGTTACAAGAGGTGGGAGGGAGGGGCTATGGGGAGTCATTGCTTAGTGGACATTGAGTTTCTGTTAACTGGTAGAATAATTTGGAAACTGTTAGTGGTGATGGTTGTACAACATGATGAATATAACCAATACCTCTGAATTGTAAGAACTGTTGAATTGGTCCATGTTTTGTTATTTATATTTTTACCACAATGAAATATTAAAAAAAAAAGCATTGCCATACCCACAGACCCTTCTGGAAGGAAGTTGCCCTGCCAGGGTCTCTGATGAAACAGCAGTTCCAAGGTACTCTGCTTTTGTGCCACATGTCCTTCTCAACCCCTGTACCCCACAGCTGGCCAGTCACCAGGACATTGCTAGAACTGTTGTTGTTAAGTGCTATCTAGTTGGTTCCGTCTCATAGTGACCCTGTATAGGGTTTCCTTGGGTTTGAACTGCTGACCTTGTGGTTTGCAGTCCAGTGCTGATCCACACTGCCACACCAGAAGTCCATGGCTAGAACTGGGCAATAAATATTTCATTCTGTTACTCTTAAGATAGCCATGAGTGGAAGCTGACATTCTGGTAATTAACAACAATAACAATGTAAGAAGCTAATTAGGTTTCTCCTCCATAGGAATTTTATGTAAACTTGAGAGGCAGTCAGCAGAAGCAACTGAAGCTAAGACACAAGCTACAAGAAAACATAGAGAAGCCATGAGAGTCCACACAGGCCCAATTAATGCGGGATTTGAAAATGTGGGAAAGCAGAAGCTCTAGGATGAAGAAAAGCAATGTGGTCAAGGGTTAGAAGGCCAGTTGGTGGAAAGATGAGGTGAACTGGAGGTCCAGACCTCCCTGGGGCCCCGCTTCTAGATCCTTCTCTTCCTGAGGTCAGGTTGTTTAGATTTGCTTGGCTTCTGTAGAGGAGCAGCCTCTTTATAAATCTTCTATTACTTGAATTGTTGAGTGAGTCTCCATGCTTTGTAATACAAAGAACAGAACTAAAAAAAAGTAAACGTAGCAGTTATTATGGAAGGAGACATTTAGGGCAGAGAAGAACTGGAACATGGATAATTTGAAATGAAGGTGCCTCTGAGTGTTGAATGCAACTCCTGGGTGGGTCCATGGTTAACATGTTCAGCTGTTAACTCTTAGTTGGTGGTTGGTATCCATGCAGACATGCCTCAGAACTTACTCTATGGAGTAAAGTTCTTCTTTGACAGACATGGGGTTGCCATGAGTCCACAGCACCCATTTTTGTTTTTTGCTTGTTGAATGAAAAAGAGGGACATATTAAGGTGAAATGTTTCAGGCACCTTCATATTAGAGACATTAGCTTAGACAACAGAATATGAAATCTTCGTGTTTGTTCTGGGTTAGAGTTATTTGTCTGTCTGCTCTGTGAAGATGCTTTGGATTAAAGGAAAGAATTTTGGTGAATATAGCATCAGCCACATCAATAGGATGAAGTTAAATTTTAAGTCCCCAAATAAAATTTTAGAATTTAAAATCTATTCTTTGGTAAAGAGACTCTCCTTTAGAGAGGGAGCAGCTGAGGACTTTGGACTCATGGAAGGAGAGGGACTGGGTGCTGGTGGCCAAGAGACAGGCTTGCAGAATGTACCCTTGGGTTGTTTAAATTATTATAAATTCCTGAGTGTTTTTGTGTACATCCCCCCCAAACAAACAAACAAACCCCAAAGGGAATGGAAGCAAATACTGTTGAATGATGTTGCATGTAGGAGATTGCAATTATTGTAATGAAACAATGGTGTAAAGCCAATGTTCTTCCATGTAAATTATCACTCAGTTCACAACAGAAACTTAAAAAAAAAGATAATGGGAGGAAAGTTGGCAGAGAAAAGACAAATATACCAGAAGACATGGGGAGGAATGCAAGAGTTAAAATGAATAGAGGTAAATACTGTTAACTGATGGTACCTGGAGGGGATTGCAACCATTGTAATGAAGCAAAATATATGATTTGTTGATGTAACACTGATGATCTGCTCTGTAAACCTTCACTCAATTCACAATAAAAAAGTAAAAGTTAAAAAAAAAGAGAGACTCTCCTTTTTGCAATCAATACAAGCTTTATTTGTTCACTGTCTACACAAAATAGGGTTTGGAGATAATTTTTAACTCCCCATGATTGTGCTCTACTATCCCTAGAAACAGTACCTTTTCTCCAAGGTAAAACCCAAGTCGTTCATCAATAGATGTGGAGGCAGTGTTTATCTTGAAATATAGCTTCTTCCTGGGTGGAATTCACTAGCTAAGTGGACGATGGACAGCTGTTTATAACAGGAACTGTGCCATCGCATATCTGTCTCAGGGAAATGTCAAGAAGACGGAGGGAGGAGGACTGCTAATTATCAAACTTGGAATTTGGCAAGGGCCATGAAAAGCAGTATCTCCTCCCCTTAATTCTTTCACAAAGTCCTTTGAGATGGCAAAACCCACAAGTGGTCAGGAGGCAGATGTTGCATCTAGATCTCATCTACAAGGTATCTGTGGCATCGGTTAGGTGTGACCATCCAGTCCATGAATCGTGGATATGGGTTTGAGCAGGGTTTCCTTGAGAATGATCTATAAACATCTGCCCACAATTAGGCATGTCCAAACAAAGGGAAAGGGTTGCTGATTTGATCCTTTTTGGGAAAGCAAGTTCACCTCTGTATGAGTTTGCACTTGCATGCTATGTGCTCCCCTGTAAGAAGCCCAAGAACCACCCATTTCTCCATTTCTAGTGCAGGGACTTCCAGAGGCAACCAGGGATTACTTATTTGGATCAACACTAAAAGTTGGAAAGGGAGTAATTCTGATTTACAATAAATTCTAAAGGGAATACTCACTGCTGTTAAATGCAAGATGAGGGTTCAGTGGAAAGGTTGCTTAGCCTGAAATAGTGCAATGGAAGGTAGGTGAAACTCATTACTGGCTTGTATACTTGGAAGCCAATTTCAAAGAGAATACACAGAAACAAGCTTCAGTCTGTTACAAGCCTTGCTAAAACACCCTAGTTCTGTTTAAGGCATTTAAGGGAATATAATTTACTTGTTCTAAAGCTTGAATACTTCTGGAAGATTACAAAGGCTAGTTACCAGCATATGTTCAAAGAACTTAGGCTTTTTTTTTCTTCAATTATAAAAATTATACATGCTTGATGTGAAAAGAAAAAAAAAAAAATCACACTGTGGATGAAGTCATAAGTCAGTATTCTACTGAGATTTGTTCTCTGGCCACTCTCCATTCCATAACAAGTGGACTCTGCAAACACATTGGTGTATGTATTTCTAGACATTCTTGAAGTCTGTACAAATTTGTGAGCTTTTTAATATATACTTTAGGACAGTTGTTCTGAGATGTGCTTTTATCATTCATTTAACTCTGATTCATGGCTATCATTCTGATTCAATTTAGGTTTATCTCATTCTTTCTGAAGGCTGTTGAGTTCTTCCATGGTACGCTTGTATCATAATTTGTTTGAACATTCTTTATTGATGGAAGTTTAAGTTTCTCCAGATTTCTCTATTATAAATAATGTTGCAAGCCATTTTATGTATCTGTGTACACTTGTGCAAGATTATTTGTAGAATGACTTTTTAGAAGTTGAGTTGCAGCTGCTGGATCAAAGAATATGAATATTTAACATTTTGAGTGATATTACTAAACTGCACCCTAAAAAATGATGATTATATTCCTACCAACAGTGTATCAGAGTTCCTGTTTCCCATATTCTTATCAATATGGGTTATTATAAAGTAAAAAAAAAAATTCCCAATCTGAGAGATGATTCTAACCTGCATTAATGTCATTATGATTGCATTGTGTTTGTTGGACACATTTTCCTATGAAATTTTTTCATATATTTTGTCTATTTCTCTTACAAATTTGTAAGAGTTCTTTGCATTGAAGAATTAACCCTTACCGCAGATGTTAAAAAAATCTTCTCCCTCAATTTACTTGTTTCTTGCAATTGCTATGGTGTTTTTATGGTACAAAGATGTAAAATATTTATGCAGTAAAATGTATTGTTTTCTTATATGGCTTCCGGGTTTCCTGTCAAAAAGAGCTACTTCATCCCATGATTTTAGATATCTTAGTATTCTTCTAATATGTTTTATGGTTTTAGTTTTATAAAAGCATTAAATATCTGACATGATTGGTTGGTTGGTTATGTGCCGTGGAGTCGGTTCCAACTGATAGTGACCCAGTACAGGGTTTCCGAAGCTGTAAATCTTTAGGGGAGCAGAAAGCCTCATCTTTCTCCCACAGAACAGCTGGTAGTTTCGAACTGCTGACCTTGCGGTTCACAGCTCGATTTGTAACCACTATGCTACCAGAGCTCCTTAAATAGCTGACATACACAAAAGAAAATAAATTGTATAGGTAGGTTATAAAAGACAGTAATAAAATAAACACTAGTCAACTCAACACCTAACCTAAGAAATACGGGTTTTATTTTTAATTTTAAAAAATCTATAATTTTTTTATTTACTTGTTTAGGAGTAGTAGGAATTCAGTTTTGTTTTTTCACATAGCTATCTGGTTGCCCCAAAGCTGATGGGGCTGTAGGCTAAACTCTGGATTACTAACCACAGTGTGGACAGTTTGAGCCCACCAGTAGTTCCTTGGTAGAAAGATGAGGTTTTCTGCTCCCATAAAGGTATTGGACAGTTAACAGAAGGGATAGGTATTGGACAGTTAACAGAAGGGTTGGCGTTTCAAACCCACCAGCCACTCTTCAGAACCAACTCCATGGCACTTAGCTACAACAACAATCTGGTTGTTGTTGTTGTTGTTGTCAGGTGCCATCGAGTCGGAACCGACTCATAGCGACTCCATGCACAGCAGAACGAAACAATGTTCG
>NW_006408741.1:1704534-1725861 GCF_000296735.1 Chrysochloris asiatica
CATCCCACAACTCTTCCGGTCTTTGGTCTTTAGTGTCTAATTCATCAAATCTGTTCTTCAGATGATCTCTAAATTCAGGAGGGAATTTATCCCAGCATTATTTATTTAATGATACTTTCTTCCCCATTGAAAAAAAAAAAAGTTAAATGTCTGATGTGACCTCTGTAAACAAAATAAAATCAGTACTTACCTATAGTAAAATGCATAAAAACAACTAATACAAGTCTCAAATGTCCTTTCTTGATGTTTCTCTGGATTAATAACCAAAGTAATCTTAACTTTCTAAAACTTGCAGAAAAGAGAGTAAGGAAACATTTTCTAATTTCATAAGAGAAAACATAAGCCCATTAGATATTTAACTTCTTTAATTTAGAGCAAATTATTTAACCTCCCGAAACCCCCATTTCCTGACCTTTAAAATGGAGATAATAATAATACACTTTGGGAGCTGTTGTGAGGCATAGATGGGTTAAGGAATGTAATGGGTTTAGCATGGTGCTTGGCTCATGCTAATAAGCATTCACTCCGTGGCTTCATAATTGTTCCTTTTATAATTGTTATTACATTATCAGCTTCTCAGATCTTTAGAAGGAAGGTTGTACTCTTCAGCTTTGTGGCTTGATCACATTCTTGCATGAAGTTATCATAATTAAGTAGATCTAGTTTGCTAAATTTGTGGCCTAGATATCATAATATTATACTTTGTAACTAAATGGAATTCCTAGACTTCTAAACTTATGCTTTTATAAATAAATAAAAATAGCACCACAGCCCAGTTCTGCAGAAAATGCTGTTTGTTGATCTTCAGAGCTGTTCTCCTTCCAGTTGAAAGGCAGTGCAGGATTTACAGGCATCTTCTTGGAACAGTGTCCATTTGCCCACCACAGAGCTGAACTTTTGTTAGGAATAGTGCTTCTTGTAAATGTGGGCTTTGATGGAAACTGAAGGCACCTAACAAATTTGTTTGACCTCATATTATTTCCAAGCTGATGTCAAATAGTTCCACTCATACCTAGGCTGTTGAAAGCAGTTTATTTATTTACATGCTGTAAAATTTGGCTTTCACATTATCAAATATATGCAGAAGCATTAGCTAGTTTCCTCATTTCATAGATGAAGGAATTGCAGAGGATTTTTCTGCTTGAAAGTTACTCAGAAAGGTAATAGCAGGACCCATATGTTTTTAGATATCTTGGATGCTGGTACAATAATATCTGCTAGTCCAAATTATTTTTAAGAGGATCTGTTGAATGTGGAAAACATAATCTGAATAGATAATCCAAAGAGAAAAGTTATCACTTTTATTTGAAATATACTGGCGAATTATTTTGAGCTCTGTTCTATTACTTAATTACCCTATTATACACAGTTCTTAACTTCTTCAGGAAGAGTAACTGGTATAAGAAAGGATTTACAGTATATTAATGAACCAACCATCGCTTGGTGATTCACTCTGATCAACCTGGATTTATGCCAGCTTCAGTGCAAGAACTCAGTGAACATGATAACACATTGCAAAAATTGCTAATCATAATTAACATTTTGAAATCTTCCAACCCCATAAATTATATTACATAGAATATGAGGATTTGATCGATTCCACTGCTCCCTACTTTTATCCTTGAGTATTGTGTGTTGTTAAGTGCCCTGGAGTCGGTTCCAATCCATAGGGACCCTGTATAGAGTTTACAAGGACAGGCTAGTGGGTTTGAACTTCTGACCTTGTGGTTCCCATTCCAGCATTTATCCTACAGTACCTGATTAACTGTCTTCTTGAAAGAGGTTGTTCGAACTGACCTGCCGGTCCAGTGCTTATCCTACATTGTACAATGTACCAGAAAAACAAGGTGATTTTTAAAATAGATTTTTCAAATATACAGATACAGAAAATTTCATAGCTGAGGTTACAGTACCTTCTTTACTCATTGAGGAGACTTTTCAACTTTACTCTTTTTTTTTTCTTTCTACTTATTTCCTTAAAATTTAACAAGCTTTATTGTGGTGAAAATGGACAACATATGTATGTGTGTGTGTGTATATATATATATATATATATATATATATATATGCCACTTGAACAATTTCTACATACACATTTCATACTTATTTTTAAAATGCTATAAACGGGCTTATTAGGATTTCCTAAGAATTCTTAATCTTCAAATCCAGTCCATCTCCCCCATCCCCCACCCCGGGTTATGAATTCGTGTATTAAGTGACTGAATAAGCAAATTAGGACCCAGGCAAAACAGTGAAGCAACTTGACTCTCCATGACCCTTGCCCCTGCGGATTGCTCGCTCCGCGGCGCCCCCCGAACTCCGCGTCCCGTCCCAGGCCAGGCTCAGGGGACGGCCGGTCGGATCCGGTGCGCGACCCGCGGCAGGGGTGGGGATGGGCCTGGACTCGCACAAAGACGTGTTTCTTGGCAGTGATCTCAGCCTGCCGCCCTATAACCTCGGGCCACGGTGACGGGGACGCTTGGCCTTTCCCCCACCTTCCCCTCTGCTCATTTTATTAGAAAGAAAAAAAGAAGAGAGAAAGAAAAAAAAAAAAAAACCCAAAAAACCCTCCCCCTCCGCCCTCTCTCCGCCCCCCATTGGCCCAGCCTCCGCGCAGGTCACGTCGGGATGAGCCAATGGGAAAGAGCGATACTGCGAGGTGGGCCGGACCCGAGCCGGGAGTGGGCGGTGTGTCGGTGCAGCAGCCCCGCCGCGGCTCCGCCACCATCGCGGAGGTGCCGCTGCTCCCACAGACGCTCGCGAGCCGCCCCCCGCGCTCTTTCACCTCCTCTTCCTCCCGCACGCCCCGAGACGCTCCCCTTGCCCGGGTCTCGGTGCAGGTCTTCTCCTTCTCTCCTTTTCTTTCCTTATCTCGCTCCCCTCATTGTCTCTGTCTCATTTTCTCCTAGTTGAGGGGGAAAATATCACCATCATCCTCAGGGAGCCCCCTCGCCCTCAGAAAAAACCCAGACATGCGCCTGAGCGCTCGTTTCTGAAGGCTGTGCTCGACCGAGGTGGAGAGATCCCAGTTCAAAATCGCAGTAAAGGTCACAGCAGGGAAGCCCCCGCAGCCCCTGCTCCTCCAGTTCCCACGGGCCGCCCTCCTCGGCCCTGAGCCCGGCCGCCCGCAGCCCTGCCCGCGGCCCTCCGCCCCGTGCCCTCCACTTCCGAGGAGCTGGGCCACAAACACCCCTAGATTGATGGTGTAGCTCTTTAGGGGAAGGTAAGTCTCCAACTTGCCTGCGCCGTGTTGTGGGGTTTATTTGTTGGCCTCCCATCCTGGTGATTGGGTGTTGGGTGGGGAAAAAGCGTCGATGGGAAAACCCCTCTTCCAGGGGGAGCCTGAAAGGAAAGGCAGGGGAAGCAGCAGCAGAAGTGGAGGCGACGGCTGGGAGGAAGGGTGTGTTTGGGGGAAGAAAGGGCCAGGGACGTCTTTCGTCCTGTCCCGCGCGGGTCACTGTCCCACTTTGCCTTCTGAACCCTGGTTTTTCTTTGCTTCTTGTACCTGCTCTGGTTGTATCTGTCTGCGGTTCAACTATTTTATGGGACTAAATTATTGACTGAACTGGGGCAGGAAAGGAAGTCCAGGATTACAACTGTACATGTCTTGAATGTTTGTGGATTTGGGGGTGCTTGCGGGGAGGACTTTGAAAGTCTCATTTTCACACTTGGGGGCGATCCCTTCCTGGTACTGTAAAATTGTAAATCTCTGAGTTCTTTGCCCTGTGTGATTACAAAATAGTGAAACCCCAAATCCATTGCAGCAGAATAGAATTAGGAAGGTGACTTTTTTGTTGTTGTTGTTGAAGGTTATGGAAAGATGATAAATAGTTTTATGTAGAATGGGCTGTGTGTATGGGGCTGCAGAGTATTGTAGGTTTCCTTTAAAAGTGTGGTTGCTTGAGAAGTTGCTGAAAGGAAAACAAAATGATTCATTGTTGAATTGTCATTTCCCTTTGCCTCTTTCCCAAGGTTTGCTTACCATTTTCTGGATACTAGACTTCAAACATTGATTAATGAAAAATGTGCCCTTGAAAGACTGGGTGCTTTAAATGTTTCAGTATGTGTTGCTATTTTTAAGGTATGTTTAGAAAGTAGTTTTGTATGATTCCTGAAATAGCTTTCATCAAAGCAGTTTTTTGACACAAAAAGGTAACTCGTCAAGGGGAAACTTTGTGAATCATGAAATAGATATTTTAATGTAACATAAATTAATGCATCTTATCTGTAGATTTGAAGCCGTTTTAATAATTGCTTTTCATTAAAAGAGATCTTTTTGTCTGGTGTACACTGATTTCTTTAGTCTCAGGCTGTTGGGGGAGGGGAGAGAGGCTGGATCTATACAATAATAAAATCATCTTTGGGTAGCTGTCTTCTTTCATGGATTTGCTTGCTGAGTTAATTCCACAGTGAATTAGAAACCAGTTTTGATTTTGATGGCCTAGGTTGGGTGGGTAGCTGGCTTCCAGCTCTCCCTGCTGTTGAGGTAGAAGGGAAAAGAGGCGCGCGCGTGCGTTCACACACACACACACACACACACACACACACACACACACACACACACAATACCAGGCTGAGGGCTCATTGTTCTTCCATACACACATTCATTCTTTCTCTCCCATATTTGGGACTAGGTTTGCACAGACAAACACAGCTCTTTTTGGGAGAGAGAGTAGAGAAGATGGGGGAAGGGAAGGTGCTTTTCTTTCTCATCTTTATTTCACCCAGCTCCTGTCTGGTCTTTTTGGCACCCTTTCAAGAGGCAGAAGAGTATATCGGAAACTAAAGGACACTCAAAAAATATTCAGTGTTGCTTCTTCTCCACCTTCCTTTTTGCCATTGCATCTCTGGTTTCTGCTGTTCGTTCTTTTGGTGTCTGTAAAGATAAAATCGCATATTGTATGTTGTGGCTGGTACTCAGCTTTCCTATTCCTCATTGCCCCCCTTTTTTTGGTGGGGACAGTGATTGTTCACTTGACTCTTATTGTCATGCATGTGACCAGCATTTTCTTTTCTAGGTAGAAATAGATAGCCTCAGTTATCTTGGAGTTCAGACTATAAAGATCATATTTCAAGTTACTATTTGACAAAATGGTATGTATGTTTTGAGTTGTTAGTAGTTCCATGATCAGTTATTTTGGCTGTTGGGCTGTCAGTGGTTTTTGTTTTGTTTTATAAGTAGGAGTTAGAAAAAGAGCTTTGGTTTTCTGCTTTGGGGGCTAGTGTGGAGGTTCCTGTGGAAACTGGACAGGGAATGGTCTGAGTCCACTTGGGGTAATCCCCCTCCCTGGGAGAAGGGTGGAGGCTGATTGGGATGTGGATGGGTTGTGGAATAGCACCTTCTACTGGTTAATTGCTTTGAAGGATGGGGGAAGGGCTTAACGGCTGAGGCTTAATGATTTTCTTTTGAACACTGTTGTAGTGCCTTTCTGCAAATGCCACTTCCCGAGCTGCTAATACAGATGCCCTTTGACAGGCATGGTTGCATCAGGGCTTTATTACATTATTGGCTGTGTCCTGACATTAATTTGTTCTATTATATGTACACATTGTGACTTGCAAGGTCTCCTTTGAGTTGATATTCTTTGTGCCTTTTATGAGAAATATAGTTTGTCTTGAAAAAATAAACAAAAATAGGGGACCCATTTGTGTTCTGGCCTTGTGAACTCTTAAAACAAAGTTTGTAGTAGCGTTAGTAAAACATCCTAGAGACCTACTCAAGAGACAAGAAAATCCTAGCACTGGGTAGAGGTTTTCCTCAAGGGTTGAATCCCCCAGCTGAGGAGTTGTGGGTGGGGTTTCAGTCATTTTGCAGTTGTATGATAGTGGTGTTTTCAGTAGTCGTATAAACATAAATAAAGTTAAGCTTGATTGAATGACTTAATATGGATTTTTTTAAATCTTATGAAAATAGGAAGCTAGAGAAAATGTGAAATGAGTGTGTATCTAGATTAACCTAGCTGTTGTTGTGGAGTCGGTTCCGACTCATAGCGACCCTGTATAGGGTTTCCGAGGCTGTAAATCTTTATGGGATCAGAAAGCCTCATCTTTCTCCCGCGGATAATCCATCCATTGTTCTAATGAAATGAACTATTAGAGAGGTTTGCAGTGGTAAGAGGGACTCAGCATGTACAATAAACATTGTCTGTTCTGTACTGGCTACTTCTAGGAGTGTAATGTCCGATTTAGTTTGCTTTCAAAACTTAAAGTATAACTTCTAAAATTGTGTGTTTTTTACAATGCAATTTGAACAGTTAAGTGCCTCTGAGTTGGTTATGACTCAGAGCAACCCTGTATAGGGCTTCCAAGGAGAGCATCTGGTGGGTTTGAACTGCTGGCCTTTATGGTTCACACCAATATTGTGGTCTAGTGCTTATCCTACAGCATCACATAACTTCAATCCAGCATGCTATCTGCCAGTGTTTTGTTGCAAAGATACTGGAGTAACTGAGAATTGACTCACGACAAAAAAGGTAATCCAAATCAAGATATATAATGTAACTGCTACTTCTTCAACTTTGATTTATGGTCAGTCAAAAAAGTTTTAAAGCAGTAATCACTGCCAGGTTCTGCATTAACTGTACATTAATACTGAAGAGATAATTGAACAGAAATATGCCAGGTGCTGTAAAACACACACGTGTGCACACACAGGAATATGATCTGTGTCCTAAAAGGTTATGTTAGGCTGAATGTTGTTAGGGATTCAGTAAGTCCCCATAACTTTTAAACTTTAAATTCTTAATATCCTGTTCAAAACCACAGTAACCAGAAAAACATTTAGTAAAAAATAAGTTGTATATATCCAATTCTTTTGGCAGTAGTATGCTTTCCTCCTAACTGCGTTTGGCAGCATCGATTTAAAGATTAAGATAGCAGAAAATTCAGATGTTTAAGTGCATCATTAGTGTGGTCTAGCTGTGAACTTCATTACCCCTCACCCCCAGCAATACACTATTGTTGTACAGAATCAGTTTCTGATAGTGTTGTGCTCCAGTTGATCATGGTGTTTCTGTTTCTCAACAACCAGGAATTCATCTTGATTCACATTTAAGTGATTGTTAATTATTTGTATTTTGATTATTCCAAAGTTACAGCTTTACTTATTCTATGTGAGTTTGGTGAGCTTGTTGACTTGTGCTTGGTTTCTATTCCAGCAGAGCTCTAGAGTTTTTTAAGTAATGAGAAATGAACAATTAAATAGGTATTAGATAATTGTTAAAATTGCTTAAGTCATTTTAATGAATGACCACAGGTAACTTCCCCCCCAAAAAAACCTCAAACATAATTGCCATACAGCTGATTCTGACTCATATCAATCCTATATTTTGTTGTTGTTGTCATCGAGTCAATTCCGACCCATAGCAACCCTGTATAGATAGGGTTTCCAAGGAGCAGCTGTGAACATAAACCACTGACCTTGCAGTTCAAACGACTTTGCATCTGACACATTAGCCCACAGCCCCACACCAGGACTTCCAACCCTATATGTTGTTGTTGTTGTTAAGTGCCGTTGAATTGATTCCGACCCATAGCTACCCTGTATAAGGTTTCCAGGGAGCAGCCTGGTGAGCTTGAACCACAGACATTATAGTTCAAACGACTTTGCAGTCTGATGCATTAGCCCACAGCACCACACCAGGACTCCTCAACCCTATATTTTTGTTAAGTGCCTTCAAGTCAGTTCCAATCCATAGCGACCCTCTAGAGGCTTTCCAAGGAGTGACTGGCGAGCTTGAACCACCAACTTTGCAGTTCAAACTGACTTTGCAGTCTAGCGTATTAACCCACAGCACTACACCAGGACTCCCAACCCTATATGGTCAAGGCCAAATACAAAATACATGTATTAGCTGGGGCTTTGGTTTGTATAACTAACTCATTGTGCCAAGTAGTGTAAGGCATAGTAACACTTCCATACATTAAATCATTGGGCCAGATATCCATTGCCATCAAATTGATTCTGATTTAAAACAAACCTATTGCTGTTGTTGTTTTTGAGTGCTGTGGAGTCCGTTCTGACTCTTAGCGACCATGTATAGGGTTTTGAAGGAGCGGCTGGTGAACCAGTGACCTTGCATCTCAAACTGAAATTGTAGTCTAGTACATTAATCCTCCACACCAGGATTTCAAAACAGCCCTACAGAACAGAGTAAAACTGCTATTGGGTTTTATTGGGTTTCCGAGACTGTAAATCTTTACAGGAACAGACAGCTTCATCTTTTTGCCATGGAGTTGGCTGGTGAGTTGAAACTGTTGACTTTGTGGTTAATAGCACAAAGCTTAATCCAGGCCATATAGTACCATAAGCATGTGTTAGTAACCATAAGCAATAATATTTAAGTGTGATTTTTTTTTTCTTTATATGGTTATGTTACAGTAATATGATTACTCGCTAATTCATAGACCGCTTGATATTTAAGGAACACTGATAGTTTATTTGCCTGGATTTTGCATTAGAAGTTGAAGCCATGTCCTAATTTTAAACTAGTTATGTATGTAACATGTGGGGGTAAACAAATCTGTGTTGGAAGAAGTACATTCAGAATGCTCCATAGAAGCCAGGATTGTAATACTTTCTCTCTCATACTTTGGACATATCATTAGGAATGACCAGTGCCTAGAGAAGGACATCATGCTTGGTAAAGTAGAGGGTCACCGAAAAAGAGAATGACCCTCAACAAGATGGGTTGACACAGTGAGAGCCGTGATGGGCTTAAGTGTAACTACAATTGTGAGGATTGTGCAGGACCAGGCACTGTTGTTTCTGTTTTGTGTATAGTCACTGTGAGTGAGAGCCGACTGGTTGACACCTAACATAGCATAACATACGATGTTGTTGTTGTAAAGTGCCTTCCACTAGGTTCCGACTCACACAGCGACCCTATATAGGGTTTCCAAGGAGCGGCTGGTGAGTTTGAACTGCCAATCTTGTGGTTCAAACTGACTTGTGGTCCAGTGTTTATCCTATAAGATCCACACCATAACTCCAACAGAACATTAGTTAAGTCTACTTAGTTGCAAGGACCTGAAAATCTTCCAAGTGGAACAGAAATTTACACCTTAGTGTCAGGTCTCACAGAAAAATAAGAATCCCAATTTCATTCTGGCCTGAAGGAATAGATTACCCTGTTGCCTCCTCAGGTGTGAATTTGCTGAGCTATGCCTGAGTGCTAGGGTTTCCTGTGACTGTCCATGCTATGTATAGTATAAGGACACCACATCTAGAAGGGACAATGTTTACATTGTGGGCCTAGCCTAACCTGAAAGAGAACTTTGCAAGAAGTATGTTTGTGTAGCTAATCTTGGCAGTCTTTTTTTTTTTTTTTTTACATTTTTAGTGTGAATTGAGTGATAGTTTACATGTACATGGGAGAATATCAGCTTTACATTCATCCTATCGAATTTTGTTTCATTGCAACGATTACAATCCCCTCTATGCATCATCATTCAACAGTATTTGCTTCTATTCCCTCTTTTTGGGTGTACACCAAAACACTCAGGAATATATAATCATTCAAACAACCAAAGGGCACACTCTGCAAGCCTGCCCCCTGGCTCCTAGCTTACAGCTCCTTGGCAGAGTTTTTGAGCATCAGGGGGAGAGCCTCTGGTCTTGCACACACTACTCAGATCTTGTGTATGCAATTCATTAGCACCTATACTGCCCACCAGGCTCCCTAAGTTCTGATCTTGACTCTGAACTTCTTTGGGGTAGGGTGGAGTGGTAGTGGCACTCAACACACAGTTGGTTGTTCAGAGCCAGTGTAAGCAGGTGAGAATGTGGGCATGTGTTTGCATGCTGGAACCCAGAGATGGTGTTTGGGGAAGCTCTGGAAACCTTTCCTCCCCGAGACAGAACCTGGTCTCACAAGAGCTGCTTCTGTATTTCTAATGGGATGCATAGACTCTGGCCACTCATGTAAGAAGAACTTGGATATAGAGAAACATTATTTAAGTGAATTTAAACTGGATATTCCTCTAACTTTTTTTTCTTTCTTTTCCCTTACAAAGGTGCTGAACAGCCAGTGCTAATCATCTATTATGAACTTAACTTTTAATCTCTGGTTTCTTTGTTTTATTATGCTTTTGCTTCTACTACTACAGACTCTTTGTATCTTTAATTAAAATGTCCCAAGAGAGAAAGTATCTGATAGTAGTTAGTAATCATCATTGTTGGTTAAGTCTTGTGGTCAGGCCACCTAATAAACTACCTTGACCAAGGTGCTCATCCCTTTAGGCTGCTTTAATGGACATACAGAAGAGGAGCTGAGGGAATGGAAGGCCTTCAGTACCTTCTGTGAAAGTAAATTTCTTTTCTTCTGTTTTGCTTTGTCATGTTTTTCACCATCTCATTTTCTCTGACATCTTATAGTATGGCTGTTGTTGCTTTTCAGAGCTTATGCTAACAGTTTATTTTGCTTAAAGAAACTTTACACCGATGTAACTGTGTGCCAGTTATGATACCTTGTTTAGGTGATATCATTTTATTGCATTTATCTTTTCCTCCTTTGACCTTATGTGAATTTACCCACCTACAGCTGTACCTACCTACCTGCCTAACCAAGTCAGTGTTTCCCAAACTATTCATAGCAAGTGTTCTGGGGTCAAATAAATTTGTTATGTACACTAGTACCTTAAAGGCTTAGATATGTCCGATAATATAGACGTTCAATAGTTTTTTTCCCGTACTTCAGAAAACTGTGACCTTCTCATAGGATACCAATATTCTGTAGAACATAGTTTGATGAGCACATGTAAGTAAATGCAGCCTTTCTTATCACATGACTTGTGTTTTGTATTTTCCTTCAGTAAAGTAAGTTCCAAGTATTTTTACCACGGTGCTTTGCTGCTCTGTCTCTGTACTATTTTTTTTCAAAGAACTTTTGTATGCTAGTACTTCCAAAATGACTGGTCGTCCCACCTTATATGCATATCATTCTGGAGTTATCTTAATGAGTGCCTCCACTAACCCTCAGTCATCTGTCTGTCAAACCATTGTTTTCTTTTTACCCTATTCTAGTTGTTGTTGTTAAGTGCTGTCAAGTTGGTTCCAACTCATAGCAACCCTGTATAGGGTTTCTGAGGAGTGGCTGGTGAGCTTGAACTGTCTACCTTTTGGTTCAAACCGACCTTGCAATCCAGCACATTAACCTGCAGCACCACATAAGGACTCCTCTACTCCAGTAGCTATGTCCTTTTCCAAGGTTTAATTAGTTTTGAAACAATTGCTGTCAATTGTTTTAAGCACTGCCAATCTTTTAGCAGGAGACCTGGTATGGTGATGTAGGATAAGCACCCAACCGCAAGGTCAGTTTGAACTGCAAGGTTGGTGGTTCAAACTCACCAGCTGCTCCTAGGAAGTCCTGTACAGGGTCATTATGGGTCAGAACCCAGTCAGCAACACTTACTAACAACAACAACATTTCTTTCAGCACATAATAAACAAAAACAAGTGCAGTGCATTGGACTAAACCTTGTTGTTGTTATGTGCCGTGGAGTCGGTTCCGACTCATAGCGACCTGGTACAGGGTTTCTGAGGCTGTAAAGTTTTACGGGAGCAGAAAACCAGTATAGTCATAATTGTTAGAAGATAAAATGTTTAGAGACACAAAATACCATGGGGTTATATTGTTGTTGTTGTTAAATGCCATCAAGCCAGTTCTGACTCGTAGTGACCCTCTATAGGGTTTCCGAGGAGTGGCTGGTGAGTTTTGGACTGCTGACCTTGTGTGTGGTTCAAATCTACCTTGCGGTCCATTGCTGTATCTCACAGCGCCACACCAGGAATTAAGTATAATTATCAAAGCTTAGTGACTTAAAACAGCAAACACTATCTTAATGGTGTTTAGGAGTGACTTAGTGGTTTTGACTTAGGGTGTTTCTTGAGGTTTTAGTCAAGACATCAGCCAGGGATATATAGTCATGGAAAGGTTTAATCTAGGGCTGGAGGATCAGCTTCTTAAAATGGCTCACTCACATGGCTGTATGCACAGGGTCTTGCTGGCTATTGGTAGGAGGTGTCAGTTCCTTGCCACAGGGACCTCTCTATAGGGTTACTTGAGTGACCACATGACATTTGGTTCTTCTGTAATGAATGATTAGAGAAAGAAGGAGATAGAGCAAGCAGAAAGCCGTAATGCTTTTGTGACGGAATCTCAGAAGTCACACATCATCACTGTGTCCTATTTATTAACATCAAGTCACTAAGTCTAGCTCACACTCAAAGGGAGGAGAATTAAGCTCCTAGAAGGGAGTATTGAAAAATGCTAATACCACAGGGGTTCAAAGGAGAGTGATATAGTAGATGAAAACTATTCATTGGGGACTCTATCTTTCCCGCACACTCTGAAACTAAAACACCCTCTTGAAAGCTTGTAAGCCAGTGACTTTGTGCCTTTATTGCCCCCTCATTTTAGGTAGCCAATGTCTAAGTGCCCATCCATATCTACCATGTATGCAGAGGGCATAGGATTGATACTTGATGTGAAGACTCTCTCCCTCTCTGTTGGTGTTTTGAGCTACTACATCTATGAATATAGGTCAAGTTCATAAAATGGTAGCAATTTACCCTCGTTTCTTTTATCAAAAATTGTTTTATTTTTTATCTTCCTCTAGTCAAGTTCTGATGATCAAGCCATCGAGGCTAGGTTAAATGGGTACTGTGTGCAAGTTTGGGTGTTCTTGTGCATCTCCCCTCACTTCATATCAGCTGGATGCTTCACTCAGCTCTAGCCCTCTGTTGTCATGTCTTTGTCCATGGGCTCAGGAGTCCCCAGGTCTCACCACACTTTGGACCAACCAGCCCTTCCTCTTCTCTCTTTTATCTCCAGGTCAACAGGAGTCTATGGAATGTGGTTGAACTCAGCCAATTTTCTTCATTGCTGCCTTCCTCTTCTTTCACTCACCAATAGACCAATGTGGTCAACAGCAAATTTACATGCCTGCTTATGTGGTCCCTTTGAGTTTCAGTCTTGGAGGGGGGTTTGTCCTGAAGGGACTTGATTGCTAGCATTGATGACTTCCTGGTGAACAGCTTGCTTATTCTTGTAGTAGCCAATCTATATGCACACTTTTGGAATTAGATTTATTTGGGAAAATAAATTTGGACAGTGTTTTGTTTTGTTGTGTACAGAGTTGCTGTGAGTCGGTTTTTGTTATTGCACCTAACAATAACAGGATGCTAGTAGTTATACATTATTTTATGTATCAATATAAATGGGGAAAAAATGCTGCCACTTAAACTGTGTAAGGTCCATACTAATTCCAATGATATATAAGTGTGCATCTTGTTAAAAGTGCTGTCAGGTTGGTTCTGACTTACAGTGACTTCAAAGGAACAGCTGGTGCGTTTGAACTGCTGACTTTGTGGTTCGCAGTCTGGTGCTGATCCTACAGCACCACACCTGGAGTTTAGTCTTTTCACAACTTCATAGTCCCTAGAAATCGTATCTGAAGATACACCTTAAATAATTTTTGTTCATAGAAACTGTATGAGTGGGCTTCAAAAAGTTTGTGAAAAAATTCCATTGTCATTTCATTCCATTTTCCATGAACTTTTTGAAGCCCTCTCACATTATAGGTTGTGTTCTTGCTTAAGACTTTAGCATGAAAATATCTTAGCTGTGGACAATTATTAGTTGCTGTCAGCTTGCCTATGACTCAGAGTGACCTTATTTATGAAGGGCCTTCAAAAATCTCATGGAAAAATTCCATTATCTTTTAATTCCATTTCCTCCCAAACCTTTTGAAATCCCTTTGCACAACAGAACAAAGCCGCCTAGTTCTACATCATTCTCATAGTCTTTGTTATGTTACACCCATTGTTGCAGTTATTGTTTCAGTCTTCCACTGAGAGTTGCACTCTTTTTTGTTGATCCTCTGCTTGTCTAAGCATGATGTTCTTATTCAGTGAATTGGTCTGTCTTGATGATAGGTCCAAAGTAAGCAAGATAGGCTCCCAACCTCGCTTCTGAGGAATATTCTGTCTGCTTTTTCTTCAAGACTGATTTGTTTGTTCTTTTGGATGTCCATGGATTCAGTATTTGCTAAAACAACAATTCATGTGTGTCAGTTCAGGTATGGTCAATTGTTGTTGTTAGGTGCCATCGAGTTGGTACTGACTCATAGCAACCCCATGCACAACAGCACTAAACACTGTCCTGCCTGCTCCTGGGCCAACCTATCATTGCCATGCTTAAGCCCACTGATGCTGCCATGTTGCCAATCCATCTTGCTGGCGGTCTTCCTCTTTTTCTCTGACCCTCCACCTACCAAACATGGTATCCTTCTCCAGTGACTGGTCTCTCCTGACAATATGTCCAATGTATGAGAGACGAAGTTTGGCCATCCTGGCCTCTAAGGAGCACTCTGGCTGTACTTCTTCCAACACAGCTCTGTGGGTTCTTTTGGCAGCCCATGGCATTTTCAATATTCTCCTCCAACACCATAACTCAAATGAATCCATTCTTCTACGGTCTTCTTTATTCACTGTCTAGCTTTCTCATGCATATGAGGTTATTGAAAATACCATGGCTTGGGTCAGGTGCACTTTAGTCCTCAAGCTGACATCTTTGCTCTTCAACACTTTAAAAAGGTCTTGTGCAGCAGATTTGCCTAATGCAATACGTTGTTTGATTTCTTGACTGCTGTTTCCATGAATGTTGATAGTTGATCCAAGAAGTATGAAGTCCTTGACAACTTCAGTCTTTTCTCCATTGATCAGAATGTTGTTTATTGGTCCAGTGGTGAGGATTTTTGTTTTCTTTACGTTGAGCTGCAATCCATACCTAAGACTGTACTCTTTGATCTTCATTAGTAAGTATTTCAAGTCCTCTTCACTTTCAGCAAGCAAGGTTGTATATCATATGCATATCGCAGGTTGTTAATGAGTCTTCCTCCAATTCTGATGCCACATTTTTCTTCATATAACAACCCAACTCTCGGATTATTTGCTCAGCATACAGATTGAATGAGTCTGGTGAAAGAATACAACCCTGTCGCACACCTTTCTTAATTTTACACTGTTCAGTGTTCCCATGTTCTGTGCCACTATAAAACTCTGAAGGAGTCCTGGTGTGACACTGAGAGTTAATGCGATGGACTGCAAAGTTGAACTGCAAGGTCAGCAGTTTAAGCTCACCAGACGCTCCTCAAGAACCCCATATCATGTCGCTATGGGTTGAAACCGACTCAACAGCACTAAACAACAACAAAAACAACGTATAAACCTCTAAGGAGTCCTGGTGGTGTAATTAGCTGCTAGCTGAAAGACTGGTTGACCAAACCCACCAGCTGCTCTGCAGGAGGAAAGACCTGGTGATATACTCCTTTAAAGATTGTGAAGTGCTGTCAAGTCAGTTCCCACTCATAACGACCCTGTATAGGATTTCCGAGGAGCTGCTGGTGGGCTTGAACTGCAGTCCTTGAAGTTAGCAGTCTAGTGCTTAGTTTATAGTGCCACACCAGGACTCTTCTTTAAAGATTACAGCCTAGGAAACTCTAATGGTTCAGTTCACTCTATCCTGTAGAGTTTATGTGAGTTGAAGTTCACTCAACAGTGTTCAACAACAATAAGATTGTGATCATTATGGTTAAATTATGTTCTAGTTTCCATTAAAAAATTTTTTAAAGCTTTTATTGTGAATTGAGTGATAGTTTGCATAGGAGAACATCGGTTTTGCACTCATCCTATTGTATTTTGTTTCTTTGCAGTGATTATAATCCCCTGTATGCATCATCATTCAACAGTATTTACTTCTATTTCCTCTGTGTATTTATAATTTTTTAATAAAAGTTTTTATTGTGAATTGAGTGATAGTTTACATGGGAGAACATTGGTTTTGCACTCATCCTTTCATATTTCATTTCATTGCAATGATTACAGTCACCTCTATGAATTATCATTCAACAGTATTTGCTTCTATTCCTTCTGTGTATTTTTTATTTTTATTTTTTGATGTACACAAAAACACTCAAGAATATATAATCATTTAAACAATCTAGGGGCACATTCTACAAGCCTGTCTCCTGGCTGCCAGCACACAGCCTTTCTTTTTCCATGAGTCTAGATTCCTCAGCTGCTCTCTTGTCATCATCTCTGTCTTCATCTCTGGTGTTTCTGCTTCTCTTGATAGGGTCCCACATTTCGCTCGTGCTCTTCTCCCATGGTGGTCCTAGGGTCCTCTTTCTGGAATATTGGATTAACTATTCCCTCCTTTATGTTACAAAATTCTACCTTTACAATTGTGATAAGCGCAATTAGAAATACCATTAAATTTTTTACTTGTAATAATGTTGTAGGATAAACACTGAACTGCAAGGTTGGCAGTTCAAACTCACCAGCTGCTCCTTGTAAACCCTATATAGGGTCGCTGTGAGTCAGAACTGACTCAATGGCACTGGACAACAACATATATATTATGGGAGTGCAGGGGTTCTGTAGGATAAGCACTGGACTGCAAACCACATTGTTGGTTGTTCAAGTCTGCCAATGGCTCTGTGGGGAAAGTTGAGGCTTTTTGCTCCCACAAAGGTTTATAGCCTCGAAAACCCTAAACAGAGTCAACAACAAAAATATATATTATATGTAAATACACAAAAATGTTTACCACTCTGCGGCATCATAATTGTGACCTAAAATGTTAGCTTTATATTAAGTATTGGCGTTCCTCATGAGTCTAGCTATTAAATTTTTCTTCAGCACTGTCTTCTAGGGGTGACCTCATTCTTTACCTTCCATCTGTTTATGTTCAACCACCAGATTTATAAATAAAGCCCTAATATCTCTCCTAGAGGAAGATCCATGTTGACCTTGGCTTCCTAGCCATTTCTACTTGGCTTTCTTTCAGGCACTAAGCATAAAAACATATCAGACTAGTTTTTCATCTACTCTGAAGCAATTTGCTTCTGAAAATCACTGGTTAAAATCCTATAGCAGTTCATAGCAGTTTGGTTTATAACTGATCATGGTGATGAAGCAGGACCGGGCAGTGTTCCATTCCATTGTGCATGGTTGCCATGAGTTGGGGTCTCATTTGAAAGCACTGGAGTGCTAACTGCAGGGTTGGAAGTTCAAACCCACCAGCCGCTCCTTGGAAACTCTGAGGGTTGCTTTGAGTCATGACTCGATGTCACTTAATAACAATTGCAATCACATACCCTGGTGTGGTGTTGTAGGATAAGCACTGGACTGGTAATTACAGGGTCCACAGTTCAAACCCACCAGTTTCTGAGTCGGAACCAACTATGATGGCACACAACAGCAATTATTCTATTTTAGCAATTAAGAGCTCTAGACTTGGTTCCCAGCCTGCTGATTAACTCCATGATTTTAGGCAAGTTACCTTTCTGTGTCTCAGTTTTCTCATCTGTAAAATTAGGATAATAATAGTACTCATCTCATAGGTTTATTGTTGAGGACAAAGTACTTAATATATATAAAGTGCTAAGGAGTCTTGGTGTGGCACTGTAAGATATGCACTGGACTGCAAGGTCAGTTTGAACTCACCAGTCGCTCCTTGGAAACCCTACACAGAGTTGCTAGTTGCTATGAGTTGGAACCTACTTGATGGTAATTAACAATAACAACAAAGTGCTTAAATGTACCTGCTTAATAAATTGTTGTTGTTAAGTGCCGTTGAGTCGGTTCCGACCCATAGCGACCCTGTACAGGGTTTCCGAGGGTGTAAATCTTTACGGGAGTAGAAAGCCTCATCTTTCTCCCCGCAGAGCGGCTGGTAGTTTCGAACTGCTGACCTTAAGGTTCGCAGCCTGATTCGCTACCACTACACTACCAGAGCTCCTTACTTAATAAATAACCTTTAATATTATTATTACTGATTTTATCATCATTATCTAGACATCTAGCCTTCCACATGTGTTCCTGAAGTCATCAGAAGTCAGAATCAACTTTGCAGCAACTAACAAGAGCAATGGTTGTTGTTATGTGTTGTGGAGTTGGTTCCGACTCATAGTGACCCTTCACAGGGTTTCCGAGGCTGTAAATCCTTACGGGAGCAGAACGCCTCATCTTTCTCCCCGCAGAACAGCTGGTAGTTTCGAACTGCTGACCATGCGGTTCGCAGCCCGATTCATAACCACTACGCTACCAGAGCTCCTTAACAAGAGCAATGGTACCAACTCTAAAATTTTGTTACGTGTTTCATATAAGAAATGTTGTAAAACAGCACATGAAGCCAAGTGAATACCATAGAGTATTGAGTAATAGTGAGTTTTGGGATATTTATAAGTGATCAGAATATCATGACTTACCTGTTTCTCTTCCTTGTGATGTTTCTTAAAGAGACTTACATAAGTGGAGCAAAGTACTACTTTATTATTGATTGGACATTTGGCCAAAATATCAATGCAGAGATGTTTGCTAAACTGGCTTGGAGCATATTGTTTAAGTTCAAGGTTTCAACAGGGATCTCCCTTCTTTCTAAATCTTATTGCCTGCCTACCTTACAGACATCTTTTAGAGGGTGTGTGAGAGAAATAATCAAGAGTAAGGTGGCAAACCTTCAGACAGATGTGCAACTTTTTCTTCTGCATGCTTATAAACAGAAGGAGCTCTGGTAGTGTAGTGGTTACAAATTGGGCTGCTAACCTTAAGGTCAGCAGTTCGAAACTACCAGCTATTCCATAGTAGAAAGATGAGGCTTTCTGTTCCTGTAAAGATTTATAGCCTAGGAAACCCTGTGCAGGGTTGCTATGATTCTGAACTGACTTCACAGCACATAACCACCATCACCGACACCACTTATAAACAGAGTCCAATCAATGTTTTGGACTGACCCCGTCAGATTAATATTTCTTCCTTTTGAGAAGTTCAGGAGGGCAGGGAATGAAGAGACAGTGGGACATGTTGTTGGTTCAGCTTCAGCTTTCTAGTAAGCTTGGTTTGTTGGCCTGTGAGGAATAACTACAAACAGTTGGCTGTATAGCAGTCCTACATTCTAACTTCATTTTTTTCCAGGACAGTCCTTGGGATCTGGGAGGACTTGGAAAGTACTTTTCATATTCAAATTAAGGATAAGGTTCTCCCCTGAGGATGAAATTAAGTAAAAATGACCTGTGGTAAATAAGATTTGCCATTTGGAAAAGCCATTCACCATTAGTGATGGCTACTGTGGCGTTTTGGTAATATGCTGATTCTAATTTTGGTAACTAGAGTATAATCTTGGGAGAGTATGATTATGTGATTATATTAGCAGAGCAAAGCTAGAGCCAAATCACATTAGACTCAGTACAAAGCAAGAATATGACAACAGAAAGGGGATGATTAAGTTGGAGGGTAGAAAAGAGGTATCCGGAGTGTTGCGCTCAGACTGCAGCTTCCAGTAAGCTGCTGGCCTGAACTCTAGGTGGGAACAGTACTGTAGTGGGCCTTATACCTGGCATGTGAGGAATGCAGTAGACATTCATTTATCAAGTAAATGAATAAATATTATTATTCTGTAGTATTGCCAAGGTAGATTTAATAGAGACTTGACCTCAAGGCATACTCAAGAAGCAATGTTTGACAAATTCTTTATAGTAACATTTTCATGATCTCTAATATAGTATAGAGAAAATCCCATTTTGAGCATTTTGTTGTTGTTGTTGTTAAGTGCCATCGAGTCGGGTCCGACCCATAGCGACCCTGTACAGGGTTTCCGAGGGTGTAAATCTTTACGGGAGTAGAAAGCCTCATCTTTCTCCCGCGGAGCGGCTGGTAGTTTCGAACTGCTGACCTTAAGGTTCGCAGCCCGATTCGTAACCACTACGCTACCAGAGCTGTGAATTATCAAAAATGTTTTAAATTTTGATCTTAATAAGTTAAAAATACATATTAGAAATTGTTTAGTGAATGGTACTTAATAAATATACATGGTATTCGTTCAATGTAATTTTGCCTTGTCTTAGATCGGATTAGGTTCAGAAACCCAAAATAACAGTGGCTTAAACAAGATGGAAAAATTTTTTTCTTTTGTGCTTATCATATAGACAGTCCATTGTAGTACCTTCAGACTCATTCTGGCCCCACCTTCTATTACCTTCAACATCTGGTTTGCCTCTTCTAGTCAAGGGTGGCTTCACTAGGTTTAACCATCAGTTCTATGTTCTTACCAGTAGGAAGGAGAAAAGGGCAAAGGCTAGGTATATCCCTATCCTATAAGGATACTTTCCAGAAGTTGTACCCATTACTTCTGCTTATATCCTTTTATTATAACTAAATCAAATGTCACAAATAATGACAGAGAAGCTAGAAAATGAAGGCTTTCCTGGAGATGGCTGTGTGCCTAGTTAAAAGTCAAGGGTTCTATTCCTTGGAAGAAGGGAGGAATCAGTATTGCATGACATTTGGCAGTCTGTGCTGTACCACCCTATTGGTAGTTTACCCTTCAATATTGTTTATAACTGGTGTAGCATTGTAGGATAAGTACTGGACTGCTAACTACAAGGTCAGAAATTCAAACCCACCAGTCGCTCCTTGGAAACCATATACAGGGTTGCTATGAGTCAGAACTGACTTGATTACACTTAACATAATGTGTTTGGGAGCATTGATTGTTCAATGGTCGAGTTCTCACCTTCGGTTCAGGAGATCTGGATTCAATTCCTGACCAATGCACCTCTCTCACAGCCACTACCTATCTACTAGTGGAGGCTTCTGTGTTACTAGGATGCTGCACAGGTTTTTGTGGCATCTCTAGGTAAAGTGGACAAGAAAGAAAGACCTGATGATCTACTTAAAGGAGCCATTGAAAATCCTGTGGCTCACAGTAGTCTGATCTCCATATGATCTTGGGGATAACACATAACAGGACAATATTTTGTTCTATTGTACATGGGGTTGTAGTGAGTCAGGGGCTGACAGTAACAACAACAACAAGTTCAGTGTATCCAGTATAGATCTAATTTGTACTAATGTTTGTTTGGATCTAGTGATGACTTCCTGATGTAGCACTATAGGATAGGCACTAACTGCAATGTTAGAGGTATAAACTCACCAGCTGCTCCTTGGAACCCCTATACTGGATCAGTATGAGCTGAAATAAACTCAACAGCACTTAACAACAGCAACAATGATGATTTCAGACAAATCACTAACTTTCTGATTTGAACATTCTGATCATAATTGCATAGTCTGCCTTGTATATGTTTTTATTTTCATGTGATTCATTATTATAGGAACATCTATTGAAATCTCCAGTTTTTATGTTGTTGTTGTTACTGATCTTCATCAGTAAATGCTTCAAGTCCTCTTCACTTTCAGCAAGCAAGGTTGTATCATCTGCATATCGCAGGTTGTTAATGAGTCTTCCTCCAATCCTGATGCCA
>NW_006408741.1:1726271-1726768 GCF_000296735.1 Chrysochloris asiatica
TTTGGAATGGGCACAAATATGGATCTCTTCCAATCAGTCGGCCAGATAGTTGTCTTCCAAATTTCTTGGCAGAGATGAGTGAGTGCCTCTTGTGCAGCCTCACTTTGTTGAAAGATTTCAATTTTTATTCCATTGATTCCTGGTGCCTTGTTCTTTGCTAATTCTTTCAATGCACTTTGGACTTCCTCCCTGAGTATTGGTTCTTGATCATATGGTTACCTCTTGAAATGGGTGAACATTAACCATTTCATTTTGGTACAACGACTCTGTGTATTCCTTCTATCTTTTCTTGATGCATTCTGCATCATTCAATAATTTCCCCAGAGAATTTTTCAATAATGAATGCGAGGCTTGAATTTTTTCTTCAGTTCCCCCAGCTTGAGCAATGCTTACCTTGTTCTTCCTTTTGTTTTCTATTTCCAAATCTTTGCATATTTTATAATTGTATGTGGCTGTATCTTCTCGAGCTGATCTTTGAAATTTTCTGTTCAGCTCTT
>NW_006408741.1:1727424-1744329 GCF_000296735.1 Chrysochloris asiatica
GGTAGGATTCTTCTATTTCATCCTCACTGGCTTTAGTGGTTGGTGCATAAATTTGAATAATAGTGGTATTAACTGGGCTTCCCTGTAGGCACATGTGTATTATCCTATCACAGCATTGTACCTCATGGCTGATCTGGATATGTTCTTTTTGACAGTGAATGCAACTCTATGTCTTTTCAATTTTTCATTCCCTGCATAGTAAACCATGTGGTTGTCAGATTCAAAATGGCCTTTACCAGTCTATTTCAGCTGTGATTCTGAGGGCTATGCCACTGGTATTTTAAATAGCCAGCAGGGTCACCCATGATGGACAGGTTTCAGATGAGCTTCCTGATAAAGACAGACTAGGAAGAAAGAGTGACGAACTACTTCCGAATTGCTAGTCACTGAAAACTCTATGAATAGCATATGCATATTAGGCTGAAAATATAAAATAGGGAAGTGCCGCTTTCCCTGATATTTCTCCAGTCTGTAGCCCTCTCTTTCCTGAGAGTGCAATTAGGCTAGCTGGGTTCCAAATGGAATTGTGCAGGACAACTGCTTTGGAATCTCAGTGCTTTGGTACTGGATTGGGAGTGGCTTCTTTAAAATAATTTGTAGTTGAAACTGATTTCCAACTGCTAGAGGTGATACCGACATTTCAACTTTTTCTGAAATATTTGATCTTTGAAGTGAAAAAAGTCTTCTGAGGTAAAAAAAAAAAGGATTTAAAAAATAATATTGTGTTTAAAATTAAGTCTGCTTTTTTAGTTGAATAACTGAACTTTCTTGTGGCTACCCATTTTTTTTTTAAATTTAAACATTTAAAAGTGTGTTTTCAAAGGAGTAGTGTATATGTGTGTTGATAGTAAGATGAAGTTCCTTGACTTTAAGAACAGTAATGATCTGGCTCTTTTGTGATTCACACAGATAGAAAGGAGGGAGCTTCAAAAATTTCATGAAGATAATGGAATTTTTTTTTGAATCCCTTCAGATTTTAGTTTGGAGAAAAAATACACGGGTAATTTTTTTGCGCCCCCCCCCCTTTTTTTTTTTTTTTTGAGTAAACTGTTTCTATCCTTCTGTAGTTCCTCCCATCTAATGGAGTCCTCTAGCAGTTCCTGTTAGTTGCTCAAGGACAATTTACAGAATAGGAAGGAGCTCTTCTTACTGGGTAAGTCTGGGATCTTGGTCCGTGGTGTCATTCTACTTGGGAAACGATGCTTATAGAGGCCCATAGCAGGTGGTTTTCTGTTGATATTGATAGAACCAAATATATCATTGATTTTATGAAGTAATACTTAAAACATGTAGATCTCTGTTTTTTACCCTACCTTGATTCCATGACCATGGATTTGGATTTCTTTGGTTTCATCTTCCAATATGTTATCATATTTTTATGCCTTCTGTTTAGAAAACAATTTTTCATTGCTTTGATTTTAATCCTTTAAAGTGTCTCTCTCTCTCTTTTTTTTTTCCTTTGACATCCACCCACCTTCACTTAAAAAACTATTTTTGGAATATCTTAGGATTTTTCCTACTTTATCATCCTGTATGGAGCCTTGGTGCCTCTGTGGTTAAGTGCTTGGCTGCCAACAGGAAGGTTGGTGTTTTGACCCCAGCAGCTACTCTGAAGGTAAAATATGTGGGAGTCTGCTTCTATAAAGACAATAGCTTTGGAAACCCTATGGCACAATTATTCTACCCTATCCTATGGGGCCGCTATGAGTTAGAATTGACTTGTTGGCAACGGTTTTACTGCTGTTGGTCTTTGGTTTATAATTTTTGATTAAAAAAATTTTTTTTTCTTTTTCTTTTTCTGCATCTTTTAGTTACGTTTTCTTTTTAGCGCCTCATAGGGAGATTGAAGATGACCGTGACTGACACGTGGGTTACTGGCATGATTACTTAGATAAGACTAATGGGAACATTATTCAAATACCACATTTAGTTTAGCTTGTGGTTGTTTCTGTTTCCACTTGAAGTCTGTTTACTGGCTTACAGGCGCTGTCCTAAAATATAACAAATAACATTGTTTGTGTAATGTATGCATTCCAGTCAAGGTGAAATATTGAGAACTGGGTGACTTATGGGAGAACAGTGTTTGGAACTCTGGAAAACATGTTTTGCTAGGAAATGTTATGTTGATCTGATGTTGTTGTTGTTGTTATGTGCCATGGAGTTTGTTCCGACTCATAGCGACCCTGTACAGGGTTTCCAAGGCTGTAAATCTTTACGGGAGCAGAAAGCCTCATCTTTCTCCCACGGAACAGCTGGTAGTTTCGAACTGCTGACCTTGTGGTTCACAGCCCGATTTGTAACCACTACGCTGGAGAGAATAATTGGATCTTTTAAATAAATAACCTATGTGTGCACTATATAACTCATGGTTTTTTTTTGGCCTTACTGAAAATTTCTGAACTATCATAGGCTAAATGCATCGTAACAAGCTTGATATGCCTCCTAATCAGCATAAGAAGACCTGGATTCTGGTTCTCTCTTTACCATGGGTTTGAAATATGATTGAGTAACTAGCTTTCTTATTTGTCATAAATATCTAGCTAAATGTATAAAAATAGACATTGTTGTTGGTAGGAATCGACTCATAGCGACCCTATGTGCAACAAAACAAAATACTGCTTGGTCCTGCCCCTGCCTCACTTGAGCCCATTGCTACCGCCACTGTGCCAATTTATCTCGTTGGGGGTCTTCCTCTTTTGTTGCTGACCCTCCACTTTACCAAGCATGATGTCCTTCTCCAGGCATGGGTCCCCCCTGACAATATGTCTGAAGTATGAGTGATGAAGTCTGGTCATCCTGACTTTTAAGGAGCTACTCTGGCTGTACTTTTTCCAACACAGATTTGTTGGTTCTTTTGGCAGTCCATGGTACTTTTAATATTCTCCTCCATAGCCACCATATATAGGGTTTCTGAAGAGCGGCTGGTGAGAGTGAACCGCCGACCTTGGGGATCAAACCAACTTTACAATCCAGAACATTAGCCCACAGTGCCACACCAGGACGCCAGCCAGGGCTATTGCAGCCTCATATTTAATCTAGCAGTGTTTTTCCTCTGTAATGTCCAGAAAAATTTGTTTAATTTTTTTGATAGGTTTCCTATTCCAGCACTATATATGGATATATTTGTTCTTAATGTGTTTATGTAGATAATACTAAGATAGTGCTTGCTAGTTTTTAGATATAGTTCTCTAGAACTGTTGTACTTTGGTGTTTTGTCTTTAACACTTTCTGTTTATTTTATGAAAAAAGACTTCAAAAAAGCATCTTATGAAGTGAAAATACATGGGCATTTTCTTCTCTCTTAACATATCCAGCAATTTTCAGTCCCAGAAACTTGTAAAAATACTGTTTGTGGAAAAATACATTGGCAATGATAGGTTGTTAGAGTTAGGAATGAGAGAGCAGGTAGCAGTTTTTACTGCCTTCTCAGCCATAGGCCCAGAGCCCTTTAATTAAAAAATACTGAGAGAGCTAAAGTTAGTTTAAGGAGCTCTTGGTTGCATAGTGGTTATGAGTCCAGCTGCTGATCTCAAGGTCAGCAGTTTGAAATGACCAGCTATTCCGTAGGATAAAGATGAGGCTTTCTGCTCCCATAAAAATTTACAGCCTCGGAAAATTATATGCTGGCTCACAGTGAGTTGGAACTGACACACAACTGCCATCAACCAACAAATTTAGTTTGTAGATACAAAATGACTTAAGAGGCTTTTATTTGCTCTTAAATTGTTTATTCCAGGTTAATAGTTCAGGAAGGAAGCTCTGCAGCTTTAAAAAATTTTCTTGGAATCAGAGAATAATTTGTCATAAGTTAACAGTGTTCTCTCCTTTCTTTTTTATTAAGTGCCACTTACTGTGAAATACAGCCTCAGAAACCCTGTGTAGGGTCGCTATGAGTTGTAACCGACTCCACGGCACTTAACAACAACAACAACTGTGAAATACTCATAGTTTACATTTTCTCACTTTTGGTTTGGATATTGGGATGGTTTCATTCTATAGGAAATAGTTGCAGTATTCCTCCCTCCCTTAGAAGAATACAGGTGCTTACAAATTCTTTGCATATCCAAAGTTCATTTTGCCTGGGTCTTGCCCTTAGAATTTTCTAGGATGCCAATTGCCAACCTTGTTGATGTGGGACTGTCTTTGAAATCTAAGGCATCTTTTTAGGATATCAAAGGATGGTAGAGGATGGAAATGTTAAGGTTGCAGAATGCTTGCTGAGTACCACATGCTGTTAATATGCTTACTGTAGTGATTTATGATCCTTGGAAATACAGGCCTTTGATACAGCTGTCATCAAGGTGGGTCTCAGCCCTGGCTGTGCATGTCTTCAAAATGATTCATTGTAAGCTCCCAATATAAAAATAAATCCATGTTTCTGTGATGCTCCTCCCTTTCCCCCCTTTTCCTGCCCTTCACAGCTTCTTTGAAATCTTCTTATAATTGAGAAAAATAACTTGGTGTAAGATACCCCTAAAAAGAAATCTAACATCTGGGGTAAGTGTCAGAGAGAATCAAGTGTTGCTAACACACCAAAGAGAGAAGAGTTTGACTTATTTTGAGCTTATTTGTGATAATCTGTTTAGTTTGGAAACCTCTAAAGACATGAGGAGTCCTGGATGCTGCGGGTTAATGCGTTGGATTGCAAGATCAGTGTGAACCACAAGGTTGGTGGTTCCAGTGCACCAGTTGCTCCTTGGAAACCCTATACGTGGGTCATTATGAGTCGGAACCTACTTAACAGCAACAACAATGACACTGAGTTGATGTAACTTCGTTTTTGAGGTTCAGTTTCATTTTAGACACTGTGATAATCATCTTTCTTCTTTTAGAAGGAGTAACTGTCACAGTCCCTGTGGAAGATGATTTGTGGAGGATGTTAGCTTCCTGCTCATGGTGAAAAAGGAAATGTGACCATTTGATATGATTCAGAAGACCTGTTGTTTATATAATAACAAATAGTTGTTTGTATTAAAACTTGTTTGTATAGGAATTTTCAGTTTTAGCAGGTATTATAATATGACTTAACCAAATAAATAGTTAAAATTAAATTTCAGAGATGTGGTACATTGGTTGTACTTGTGTCTGTCCAGTGTCTGATGTGAGTTACTGAAGTTTTGTTTCTGTATGCATATTAAAGTTGTATACTTGGGTACTTTTTCAGTTGTAAATGTGTAATGGCTTTTGAAAAGATGTAAGTGAAGAACACATCTTCTAATTTCTTTTTCTTTTTTTTTTTAAACCTGTGTCTGTCCTTTTGATGATAAATTTGGAGAGGATCGGTCAAAGTTTTTTATGTTCTTACATAGTTTCTGACAAGTTTTTTGATCATATAACCTATGTTGGTTTTTAGATAATTATAGGTTTGAAGGAGTCCTGGTGTGACACTGTACTCTGGACTGTTGACTTCAGTGTTGGTGGTTCAGACCCACCAGGTGCTCCTTGGAAACCCTATACAGGGTCACTGTGAGTCAAAACTGACTAGATGGCATTTAACAACATAGGTTTGAAATTAATATCTGTCTTCTCCAATGTAGTATACTTCTTTTTCTTCGCTCATGGCTCCTGTTAGTGCCCAGGGGTGGTGTGCATGATTTGGGGGAAATAAAAGGTATTTTAGAAGAATCATACTTTCTGTGGACTTATATTAATTATGAAAAGCAAAGTTCAATTCTGTTTTTCTGAAAGGATGGACAGGGTGACTAACCAGTGAAACTTGTACCTATTGTGATCAAAATTATCTGTAATCTCATGCCATAAATAACTTCTAGGAGACTGCTCTCCTTGAAGTTTTCTTTTCTCTGGGTAATTGGTTGTAAATAAGGGAGTATGTGAGTGACCCATTAGGTTTATTTATTCATTTAGCAATTACTTATATGTGTAATTTTCAAGGCACTGTAGTGGGCACTGGGGATACAAAAATGAGTAAGAATATTCCTGACCTCACATAGTTCATGATCTAAGAGGGGAATAACCATGAATAAAAATAACTGATGTGAAAAGAGCAGTAATAAAAGTAGAAACATCATTCTGACAGCCCAGAGTAACAGGGAAGCATATTCCTCGGCTATTTGCATAATCTTGATGTGCTGTAGGGTAAACACATGACTGCTAATAGTGAAGTTGGGTGTTCAAACCCACCAGCTGCTTCTTGGAAACCCTATACAGGGTCGCTATGAATCAAAACAGTCTCGATGGCACTTAACAACATCAACAATTGAGTTAAACCACCACCAGAAGCCCTTGCTAATTTATAGCAAATAGGGTCTTCTCAGCTCACCTTTCAAGTCCTGGTGTGGTGCTGGAGGATAAGTACTGAACTGGTAACTGCAAGGTCAGTGGAACCGATCCCGACACATAACAGTAATGGCTTCTAGGGAGCACTGTGGCTATGTAGGATAAGCACTGGATGCTAATCACTAGGTTGGCGATTGGATCACCCAGCTGTTTTGTGACAGAAAGATGAGGCAATCTGCTCCAGTAAAGATTTATACTCTTAGAAACCCAAAGGGGCAGTTCTACCCTGTAGGGTTACCAGTTGGATACCAGTTGGAATAGACTCGAAAGCAGGCGTTTAATGGCTTCTGTTGGTGTGGTTAAGTGTCAAGTCAGTTCTGACCCATAGTATCCTTGTTATAGGGGTTTCCAAGGAGTGACTGGTGAGCTTGAACTGCCGATCTTGCAGTCAAACTGACTTTGCAGTCCAGCGCCTTAACCCACAGTGCCACACCAGGACTTCAAAAGGGCTTGTTGTTGTTATTAAGTGCCGTTGAGTCGGTTCTGACCCATAGCGTCTCTGTATAAGGTTTCTAAGGAGCAACTAGTTAGCTTGAACCACCAACCTTATAGTTCAAATGGCTTTGCAGTCTGGTGCATTAACCCACAGCGCCATACCAGGACTCTAAGAAACAGTAAATACTTTGGAGAGATTGGACACACAAATTCTGTATTCTGCTTAACTTGAAATACCTATTTATTTTGTTGATATTTAAGAAAATTCTCTTGGAGCTTATGTAGGAATGATTTTGCTATTTTTCACTGAGGCCCTTCTTTGGAGAAAGCACTCTTTCTAAATAAAGGACAGGAGTCCGGCATAGAAGGACTTAGCTTTGCCCTAGAGCTTCTCCTCTTCATTGGGAACCTGTGAGTCTCGTTTTGTGGGCACAAATGCTGAAAGTAAGTGTAATTCTGATCTAATTTACATATTTCCTAGAAATATGTTAGCTAATACTGGTTTTTCAGTTCATTCGTCCCTACCAACCTTCCTTTCCCCCTTAAATAAGAAATAAAGCCCAGCCTTGTTTCTTCTTGGAAAATGACTTTCTTAAGGATAAAAAATATAAACTATGTCTGTGTGGAAGATTTGAAAAAATTATTTAAGAAATTCATTAGCATTTTCTTTAACAACACAGGAATCACCTTGGGACTTTATTAATTAACCTTTAAGCTGTTAGCCTTGTCTATTACCCCCATATTTCTGTTTTGGCATTAAAGCTATTCATTTACCAAATATATTATTTGTGTTACTACTATATATTATTTACCAAATAATATAGAAGGCTGTTGGGGTTTTTGAGGAGGGACATTATGGCTCACAATCCAGTGCTTATCCTACAGTGCCACACCAAATATTGATGGTAGTGGTTCTGGGTATGTCTTGTGGAGTTGGTTCCAATTCATAGTGATCCTGTATAGGGTTCTGAGGCTATAAGTCTTTGTTGTTGTTAAGTGCCGTTGAGTCGATTAAGACCCATAGCGACCCTGTATGGGAGGGAGCAGAAAGTCTCATCTCTCTCTCTCTCGGAACAGCTGGTAGTTTTGGACTTCTGACCTTGCGGTTCATAGCCCAATTCGTAACTACTATGCCACCCGAGCTCCTTAAGCCTCCAGCACCTGGTATTCCCAGACAGTCTCCCATCCAAGTACTAACCAGGCTCAACCCTGCTTAGCTTCTGAGATCAGACAAGATTGGGTGCATTCAGGGTGGTATGGTCTTTACAGGAGGAGAAAGCTTCATCTTTCTCCTGCAGAGTGACTGGCCTTGCAGTTAGCAGTCCAGCTTGTAATTCACTATACTACCAGGACTCATGGAAGCAGCAGTCAAGAAATCAAATGATGTATTACATTAGGCAAATCTGCTGCACAAGGCCTTTTAAAATGTTGAAGAGCAAAGATGTCAGCTTGAAGACTAAGGTGCGCCTGACCAAAGCCATTGTATTTTCAGTAACCTCATATGCATGTGAAAGTTGGACAGTGAATAAGGAATACCTTAGAGAAGAATTGATGCTTTTGAGTTACAGTGTTAGAGGAGAATATTGAAAGTGCCACGGGCTGCCAAAAGAACCAATAGATCTGTGTTGGAAGAAGTGCAGTCAGAGTGCTCCTTGGAGGCCAGAATGACCAAACTTCGTCTCATACTTTGGACATATTGTCAGGAGGGACCAGTCACTTGAGAAGGATATCATGTTTGGTAGGGTAGAGGGTCCAAGAAAAAGAGGAAGACCCCAGCGAGAAGCATTGGCCAAGTGGCAGCATCAGTGGGCTCAAGCGTGGCAACGATAGTGAGGTTGGCCCAGGATTGGGCAGTGTTTCATTCTGCTGTGCATATGGTCACTATAAGTCGGTCCCAACTCGATGGCAGCTAACAACAATACCAGGGCTCCTTAATGTTGATGGTTGTTGTTGTTAAGTACCATTGAGTCAGTTCTGACCCATAGCAACCCTGTATATGGTTTCTGAGAAGCAGCTGGTGAATTTGAACTGCCAGCCTTGCTGTGAGTTAAAACAGACTTAGCATTTAATGATAACAATGTTTGACTGCATTACTTAGGAGGCAAGTATTGCAGGAATACATTTAGAGATGTTTATTTACAACAAAAGTGAAACATAACCAAGTAACTTCATTGTTTAGCATAAAAAATTCAGGTTAACTACAGGTGTGGCACTGTAGAATCAGCACTGGCTGTGAACCACAAGGTCAGCAGTTCAAACCCACCAGCTGCTTCTTGGAAACCCTATACAGGGTTGCTATGAGTCAGAATCAACTCACCAGCACTTAACAACAACAAAAACAGAAGCTATGAGTTAAAGAAATTCATTCAGGATTCATAAAGAATGTAAGAGAGCGCTCTGAATGGGCACTGTTTGACTTGGAGACTGGGAGAGCAGGTTAGGACAGTTCACACAGGGGCCAGCCTGAGGCAGGATGAGAATGGTATATATAGTGTCAAGTAAAGAGCCCAGTTTGAGTTGAAGAATCTATGGGGAAGAATAGCGTGAAATCAGTTGTAAAGTGCCTTTGAGTTGGTTCTGGGTTTCCGAGGACCAGCTGGTGGGTTTGAGCTTCTTGTGGTTTGCAGTCCATTGCTGAGTTATGTTGGCACTTGAAGGGAATTAGGGGTTGGGTGCAGATAATAAAGTAGCAGGGCAGCCAGGGGCTATGGAGGTGAAGATGAAGTCTGTCTGGGTACTTTGGCGTCAAATTTGCGATGTGGCTATAAGAACTGTGCTGACCAATATTGATAAACAGGTATGTACTTACTTGTGTGGTGTGTATTAAACATGCTTTCTGTTCTCACTTGTGTTTGATTAGATAGCAGGGTGTTGTTGTTGTTGTTAAGTGCCATTAAGTCAGTTGCGACCCATAGTGACCCTGTATAGCGTTTCCAAGGAGCAGCAGCTGGTGAGCTTGAACCACCGACTTTGCGGTTCACACCAACTGTGCAGTCCAGTGCATTAACCAGTACTGAAGGAAATAGAAAGCCAGACGACAAAAATAAGCTTTTAGAAGTCGAAGTATTTGGTAAAGTATAACTCTTTGCATTTATTTAGTACCCTATTTTATTAAAAAATAAAGTTTTACCCAAAATCCTATCATCCAAATAAGGAAGTTGTTTTTTAGAACTCTTAAGTTTGATTCAGTTTCATCTTTTTTCTCTCCTCTTACCCTGAATACTCACTCTGCCTCATACCTGCATATCTCTTCTCTCTCACTCCCTTCCGCCCTCTCCCCACTTGTTATCTCCTGTTTATTCTTCAGGTCTCCATTTAGGCATCATTTTATTTGGAAAACATTTCCTCAGTCAGGGTCAGATGCCCAGCTGTGCTTTCCCATGGCACCTGTACTTCCCCGTGACATTTCTTATCACTGCCTTGTGATTGCACCGTCATTGGGCTGTGGCATCTGCTATCCTGTGAACTCAAGGTGTGCATGGCCTCATATTGTTTCCTACTGACTGCTCACTGGTATCTAGAGTCTATGAGGAGCAAGCTGTGTACTCAGTAAATAGCAGTATTTGTGCAGTGTACAAATATTTGATTTTTTTGTCATAATTATAAGATTTTATTTAACATTTTATAAACAATTTATTGAGTGTTATTTATTTAACATCTCCTAAACACACTTTTCCTTCTATGTACTTCTCATTATTATTATTTATTGTGGTTGCATTATTTTCTTTAATACAAATACACACGTGTATGTATATATTTATATAAATAAATAAATATAAATAAATAAACATACATACACATATTCCTTTACTGTTTCCTTATTATTGAGCATTTAGATTGTTTCCACTATTTTTTTCCTATCATATCTAATATTAGTACTATAAATTTTCTCTTACATACTTTTAAGTTAAAAATTACAAAGGAAACCATAAACCAAAGCACATATTTGTATTTAAAAAAAATCTGTGTTTATTTATTGTATCTAACTTCACAGTGAGTGAACTATAACAGCATTTGGTTTGTGTTTCACTTTAAATGAAGAAATATATGTCTATGTTCTCATTCAGATTAAAGAGGTTATAAAATGAGGCAACTGTGATGCTTGGATATGTCAGAAACAAACAGGATAGATGGGGAAGGAGGAACTTTTTTAGTAAGGTATGTAGGGAGGTCTGCTCTGAAGAAGTAACCATCTGAACAGGTAAGGAATTAGTCATGTAGAGATTGGGGATAGAACATTCTAGACACAGTATCTACCATAACTGAAAGTCCAGTGGTGGGAGCATGCTGGTGTGGTAAAGGAACACCGGAACAGTTTGGGGACAGAGTTAGGAGGTGAGCTATTGCAATAGAGGCAGGAGCTGGGTCACATAGGTTCTGTATACCACAGTCAGATCTTTGGTTTTTATTTTAAGTATAATGGGATGCCATTGGATGGTTTTGATCAGTAATGTGATAGGATATAGTTAATTTTTTTAAAAAAGATTCATTTGCTGTGTAAAAGATTGCTAATAGAGCACTAGTGGAGAGACTGGTTAGGAGGCTATTCGAGTAATCTAGGTGAGAGACTGTGAAGGTTTGGATTAGGGTGGTAGTATTTAGGTGAGAAGTGGTCAGGTTTAGGACTTGGTGAAATGACAAGTCCTGAGAGATGAAAGTCTTTACCACTAATTTAAAAAATAGCTCAAGGCATATATGCCTTGTTGAGTATAAATTTGTTGTTTTTAAGTGCTGTTGAGTAGATTTTGAGAGTTGTTGTGACCCTGTATACAGTTTGTGAGGAACTGCTGGTGGGTTTGAACTGCCTTCCTGGTGGTTCGCAGTTCAGTGCTGATCCTACAGTGCCACATCAGAAGTCCATTGATGTTGTTGTTAAGTGCCAACTTTGCAATTCAAAACGACCTTGTGGTCCAGTGCTTATCCTACAGCTTCACAGCAGGACAAAGTGTTTGGTTGGATCCATTATCTTTGGAGGTTATAAAGCTGTGAAGTGGGGAAAGAAACCAGGAAATTAAAGGGTGGGCTTGATCATATTGTTAATCAGTTTTCTGGTGGAACAAGAAAGATTCCATAATGGCAGATGTGTGGTGCTGCAGGATAATGTGCTGGACCACAAGGTAAGTTTGAGCCACGAGGTCGATGGTTCAGACCTACCAGTTGCTCCTCGGAAACCTTATACAGGTTCACTTGATGGCACTTAAGAACAACAATAACAAATGGTCATTTATTTAATGAAAAAGGTATGTCTGAAGAATGTATGAATTCTGAGTATGCTGAATTCTGGTTTCCTGTAGGATATGTTCAAATAGACCTGTTTAGTATTAACTGTGAAATATGTTGCAGCAATAATAAGGAATGCAGTATGTGGCTTTCTGCTGTTACCAGAATCCATTAACAAGTTTTGCTGTGCTTGAAGGTCTTTCATTGTTATGCTTTATGATTCATACTAACGCTGTAGATGCAAATGGAATCCATTCTACAACAGTTTCTCAAGGCCTTACAAACAATGATGTTGTATTTTGAGTAAACATCTGTTTCCTCCATAATAGTGAAAAATGCTGGATAAGCTACGGTTTACTTGGGTTTGATGCCCATATTTTGGATAGTGTAAGAAATGACAGCAACTATCTCTTCCACAGTAATACTAGTCTACTTTCTCAGCTGGATTCAGTAATTTATTGCAATGACCACGCAGAGTTCACACCATAATCACAGTTATGGGATTCGTTAAGGAAGGTAACAGGTTAAAATGCACTGTCAGAAATGTTCAGGATATAGTTCTTTGGTCAGGCAGCTTCCATTCAGGCATACCTGCAAGACAGGCCTCTCTCTCATGGACTTTCAGTCATGCAGCACTTTGGCCTTTGCCCTGCTCAGCCAGTGTTATAAAGCTCTTTTGGGCTTAAAAATGCCCAAAGGATACTCCCCCACTCCACTGAGTCGAAAACTGAGGGCATTAAACTTTAGTTCTGTGAGTCAGCAAATCTAGTTCCTCAATTAAGTGCCTAAAGGCACCCCACTCCACAAGTGAACCTCCTGCTCATATGCATTCAGCTTTACTTGCTTTGTGAGCCAGAAGCCCACTGCTCTGCTTTCTGCTTTGGTTTTGCATCTGCCATACAGCTTCCACTCCTCTGCTACTTCTGTGGTATCGCAGTGTTCTGTTCCTGTGTCAAGTTTCAATGTGCAGGGATCTCAGTCCAAAGGATGAGCTCCAATCCTGGCTACTCTTTGATGGTTGTGAGATTCCTGTTCCTGATTTTGAAATGACTCATTTTATGTGTAGTGCTGTGGGTTATTTCAGTTGACTGTAAGGTCGGTTTGAACTGCAGAGTCGGCAGTTCAAGCTCGCCAGCCACTCCTTGGAAACCCTATACAGGGTCACTTTGAGTCATAACCGACTCAAAGGCACTTAACAACAACAACATACTCATGTTAGAGTTACTAGTTTTTATAATCACATCTTGTTCACAGTCATTCACATCTGAATGATATAATCCTGTCAGCATCTGATCCCACTTTCTCTTACCCAGACCCATCGGGGAGAAAAAAAAAAGTTTGATGGGAGTTACAAAGTGTAAGTAAAGAATCAGTTGAAGTAATTCACTCAAATATGATTTTAGTTAGGTAATGGTTGTATGTGCTTTAACTCTTCTTTATTGCTTTAACAACATGAAGACAGTCTAGTACACCTCTCAGTGTAGGCAGTCCTGTGAAAACTGAGTGAAGGCACTCTTCAAACCACTCAGTTGAAGTTGAGTATGTTTTGCAAAATTTTGTTTGTGGAGTATGAAATTTAAACTTAATGAGGTTTGCTATTTGTAAGATATTAAATCATGGTGTTGCTGGCTTTTTTCCATTTTTAGGGATGGAGTCTCTTAAGATAAAACTTTAGAACCCTGTTTTCTTTAACTGCTTAAAGATTTAGAACATGTTTTGGACAGCAAAATTCTTTTGGGTAACAGATCCCTTTGTTTGTTTGATGAAAATGTGGACTCTTTTCTCAGAAAATGATGTGCACATATTCACCCAACAAATTTATACAGCATATGTTTATTAAACAGCTACTATCTCCCAGGCATAGTTATAAGTGCTTAGGATAAATCAGTGAACAACGACAACAAAAAAACTCAGTCATAAACAAAACCTCCCGCCCCTGTGGAACTTATATTTTAGTGGGGTTAGCAAGCAGTAAACATAACAAATAACATATTGTGGTAAAATATTGAAGAAATAGAATAGGCAAGAGAGATTGGGAATAGGGAAAGAGTGTTTTTAGTAGAGGAGTCAGGATAGGCTGCATAAATAAACCTACTGCCATTGAGTTGATTCAGACTCATAGTTACCCTTAAAGGACCTGCTGTATATGGTTTCTAAGACTGTAAATCTTTATGGAAGCAAACTGCTTCATCTTCTGTGAAGTAGCTGGTGGGTTTGAACCACTAACCTTTAGGTTAGCAGTCCAGTGCTTAGTCCACAGCACCAGCAGGGTGCATTTGATATTCCTTTTAGGCAGTGGAATCCTACTGTAATTAAGTCAGTTTTTACTCATAGCAATCTAGTGTCAGGTTTCTGAGACTGTAAATCTTTATGGGAGCAGACAGCTTCAGCTTTCTTCCTTAGAGAGACTGGTGATTTTGAACCACTAGCTTTGCAGTTAGCAGCCCAACATCTAAACCACAGCACCAGCAGGGTGCTTTTGATATTTAAGCAGAAGCTTAAAACTAATGAATGAATTAGCCATGCAGAATTATGGGGTTTGAGCCTTATAGGCACAGGGGAATATAGCCTCTGTAAGTTTTTAAATAGAAGGAATAGAATGAATGAGGGAAGAGTAGTATCTTCTTAGGACCACCTTAACAAATTGGCACAAAGATGATGGCTTTAAACAGCAGAAATATATTCTCTCATAGTTCTGGAATGCAGAAGTCCTAATTAAGGTGTTGGCAGGATTGTTTCCTTGTGGAGCCTCTGAGATAGACTGCTCCCTTGCCTCTCTCCTAACCTCTTGTGGCTTCCAGCAATCCTTGCTTTATAGGTTCATCACTCCAGTATTTGCTTTGCCTTCACATGGGTTTCTCTGTGTATGTCTCATTTCCTTCTGCCTCATTCTTTATAAGATCACTCACTTATCGTTAGAATTAGGATCCACCCTAAATCCAAGATGTAAACATCTTGATATCCTTAATTATATCTGCAAAGACTTTTTCCACATAAGGACTCATTCACAGGTACTGGTGATAGAACTTGTACTTAACTTTTTTTTTTTTTTTTAATACCATTTAGTCCACTACAACTGTACTGACCTGGATGGAAGCAAAATATAGTCTGTACTGGTAAGAGGGTAGGGACAAGTTGATATATATGGTGAAGTACTTTGACTTATATTGAAATGGAGAGGCAATGGAGAGTTTTGAGCAGAGAATTGAAATGATATGATTTTCATTTTTAAAGAGTTGCTATGACTGCTGTGTTGACTATAGAATAGGGTTATTGCTATTAATTGCTGTCTAGTTGGTTCTGACTCACGTTGTTAGGTGCCTCCCAGTCGGAATTCATAGCGACCCTATGCACAACAGAACGAAACACTGCCTGGTCCTTTACCAATCTCACAATCGTTGCTACACTTGAGCCCATTGCTGTTGCCAAGGTACCAGTCCATCTCGTTAGGGATCTTCCTCTTTTTCGCTGACGCTCCACTTTACCAAGTATGATGTCCTTCCTTCTAATTTGTCTGAAGTAAGAGTGACAAAGTCTGGCCATCCTGGCTTCTAAGAAGCACTCTGGCTGTACTTCTTCCAGTGCAGATTTGTTTGTTCTTTTGGCAGTCCATGGTACTTTTAATAGTCTCCTCCAATACCATAACTCAAGTGCCTCAATTATTTTGTGGTCTTCTTTATTCATTGTCCCAACTTTTACATGCATATGAGGTTACTGAAAATACCATGGCTTACATCAGGCAAACCGTAGTCCTCAAACTGACATCTTTGCTCTTGAACACTTTAAAGAAGTCTTGTGTAGCATATTTGCATAATACAGTACTTCTGTATTTTGATTTCTTGACTGCTGCTTCCATTAGTATTGATGGTTGATGTGAGCAAAATGAAATCTTTGACAACTTCAATGTGTTCTCCATTTATCTTGATGCTGTTTATTGGTCCAGTGGTAAGGATTTTTTTTTTTTTTTTCTTTACATTGAGGTACAACTGATACAGAAGACGATGGCCTTTGATCTTCATCAATATTTTAAGTCCTCTTCACTTTATGTAAGTAAGGTTGTATCATCTACATATTGCAAGTTGTTAATGAGTCTCCCTCCAACACTGAGTGCCATGTTTTTCTTCATATAATCCAGCTTCTCAAATTATTTGCTCAACATACAGATTGAATAAGTATGGTGAAAGAATACAACACTGGAGCATTCCTTTCTTAATTTTAAATGATTCAGTGTTCCCTTATTTTTTTCGAGCAACTGCCTCTTGGTTATGTACAGGTTCATCATGGACACAATTAAGTGTTCCGGAACACTCATTTTCTGCATTGTTGTCCATAGCTTGTCATGATCCACACAATCAAAAGTCTTTGCGCAGTCCATAAAGCACAGGTAAACATCTTTCTGATATTTTCTGCTTTCAGCCAAGATTCCATCTGACATTAGCAATGATAACCTCATTCTACATGCTCATTTGAATCTGGCTTGAACCTTTGGCAGTTTTCTGTAATTGGGTTGTTACAGCATTTTTTAATTATCTCTAGAAAAATGTTATTTGCATGACATATTAGTGATATTGTCTGATGATTTCTGCATTCCATTGGGTCACCTCTCTTTGGAATGGGTGCAAGGATGGATAAGTTGACCCAGGTAGTTGTCTTAAAAATTTCTTGGCATAAATGAGTGAGTACCTCTAGTGCATCAGTTGAAAGATTTCAATTTGTACTCCATCAATTCCTGGAAACTTGTTCTTTGCAAATGCCTTTATGCACCGTGGACTTATTCCTTCAGTATCATTGACTCTTGATCATATTTTACCTTTTGAGATGGTTGAACATTGGTACACTGACTGTGTATTCCTTCCATCTTCTTTTTTTTTTTTTAATTTAAGGTTTTTATTGTGGATTGAGTGAAAGTTTACAGGGCACATCATCAGTTTCACATTCAACAATTCATATAAC
>NW_006408741.1:1747259-1751509 GCF_000296735.1 Chrysochloris asiatica
CAATGCTGAGCATGTTCTTCCCTTTTGGTTTTTGAATTATAGATCTTTGCACATTTCATTATAATATTTGACTTTTTCTTTTTGAGCTGCTTTTTTTTTTCTTTTAAGTTTTTATTGTGATTTGAGTGATAGTGTACATGGGAGAACATCAGCCCTACACTCATTCTATTTTATTTCATTTCATTGCAGTGATTATAGTCCCTTCCATGCATCAACATTCAACAGCATTTGCTTCCATTCCCTCTGGTTGTTTTTTTTGGACGTACAATGAAGCACTCACAAATATATAACTATTCAAATAACCAAAGGGTACACTCCACAAGCCTGCTCCCCCTCTGTCAGCACACAGCTCTCTCCCTCACTGAGTCCAGCGTCCCCAGCCATCGAGCTGCCCTTGGAAAATTTCTATTCTGATTCATAGTGGCCTTGTGTAGGGTTTCCAAGGAGTGGCTGGCAGGTTTAAACTGCCTACCTTACAGGTAACAGTCCAGTGCTTATCCTACAGCACAAATGAGGACTAGAGCTTCAGGGTAGAAAAAATTGCTACCATGTAGCTCAGACCAGGGTGGTTGTACTGAGGTTGATGAGAAGTATTTGCCATTTGGATATAAAGCTAGCAGTATATTCTGATGAATTTCAGTGTAGGGTAGGGATGGAAAAGAAGGAGTTAAGGAGGAGGATTTCGAAGTTTTGTGAATGAGCAACTGGAAGGATGCAGTTGTCATCACCTGATATAAGAAGGCTACTGTTTGAGCAGAATTTGCAGTAAAGATCAAGACTTTGCTTTTGGACACAACTGAGTTTAAGATAAATACTGGAGTCCTGGTGTGGTGCTGTAGGATAAGCACTAGACCATAAAGTCAGTTTGAACCACAAGGTGGGTGGTTCAAACTCACTAGTCACTCTCCGGAAACAAGTACATAGGGCCGCTATGAGTTGGAACCGACTCGATGGCACTTAACAACAACGAAAGACAACTTAATGGAGATGTCAAGAATATAATTGGAGATGTTATTGTTTTTATATGCCTTCAAGTCAGTTCCGACTCATAGTGACCCTGTGCAGGGTTATGGAGGAGCGGCGGCTTGAACCTCTGATCTTTTGATACACACCGACTTTGCAGTCTAGTACATGAACCCTCAGTGCCACACCAGGACTCCATAACTGGATTTAGGTGTCTGAAATTCAGATGGCGTCTGAAATTCAGATGAGAAACTTGGATTAGAGTTATATAGTTGTGATTCTTGTCAACTATTTGTTAATTAAAGCTGGGAAATTGGAAGAGATCATCAAAAGAGAATAGAGAATAGGAAAGGTCCCCAAACTACTACACCATGTGACATTAAAAAGTTTGAGAAAAGAATAATCAGCAACAAAAACTAAGATGAGATTGATTAATGAAAAAGGAGGGGAAAACCCGGAGACTACATAACACCCTGTAATTCAAGTAAGAAAAGTGTATAAAGCAGGAGAGGGGGATGAACTATGTCAAAAATCTGTTAGATCAGGTTAGGACAGACAATTGACCATTGGATTTCACAGTGACCAGAGGTGGAGGTCAGAGGAGAACTGGACAAGGTTAGTTTCATTAGAGTCATTGGGTCAAAACCCTTATTGAAGTGGATTTAAGAGAAATTGAAAGGAAAAACATTTGAGAGAACAAATACAGCAACTTTTCTGAGGATGTTTGTTGTAAAGGAAAATAGAAAAATAGGGCTGTAGTTAGTGGAAATTTAGTGGAGACAATTTTTTAAAGATTGGAGAAATGGTAGTATAGAAGTATCACATTTTACATCATTTCATTAGATTAATGGACCCCCTTAGTCCCACCATGAACCTGGAATTTAAAAACTCTTGGCCTAATCCGTATCAAACCAACTCAATGTAATTTAATGACATTTTTTATCAAAAGAGGTAAAATGAAGAATTTCAAATTTTCATGGATTCTAGATTTTCTGTAGCTATGGGGGCCGGATAAACCCCTGAAACTATTGCCCTACGATAGTCTTTAAACCTTAAGCCAAAAATATCCCTTGAAGTCTTAAAACTAAACAGTAGTTTAGTTTAACTAGTAAAGAATGTCTGCCTTGAACCTGTGTTCTTTGAAGGTCAATCTGTATGGTATCAAATTGGCAACAGCAATTCTGAAAGGTTAGATTGGAAATTTAGGCAGCAGTTGGTTTGTTAATGGGGGAAGAATTTAGAAAAGGAGGGTGAGAATCGTCGTGTAACTTGTTGAATATAATCCGTGTCACTGAGTTGTACATACGTTGTTTGTTTTGTTGTTAAGTGCAGTCGAGTTGATTCCAACCCATAACATCCTTGTATAGGTTTTCCAAGGAGCAGCTGGTGAGCTTGAACCGTTGACCTTGCAGTTCAAATGACTTTGCAGTCTGGCGCATTAACCCACAGCGCCACACCAGGACTCCATATGTACATATAGAAGTTGTTAATTGTTGTATGTTTTGCTGTATATATTCTCAACAACAACAAAATAAATACAACTAAAACAAAACATGCTAAGCAAATGGAAGAATTGAGGAGGTCCAAGAACTGAACAGAAAATTACAAAGATCAGCTCGAGAAGATAAAGCCAAATATTATAATAAAATATGCAAAGATTTAGAATTAGAAAACCAAAAAGGAAGAACACGGTAAGCATTTCTCAAGCTGGGGGAACTGAAGAAAAAATTCAAGCCTTGACTTTCGTTGTTAAAAGAGTCTCTGGGCAAATTATTGAATGATGCAGAATACATCAAGAAAAGATGGAAGGAATCACAGAGTCATTGTACCAAAAGGAAATGGTTCAGCCATTTCAAGAAGTACCATATTGCTGGGGTCCAGCCCCAACAAGGGAGTGAGTACACGAAGGTGGGATGACTGGAGAGGTGAAAGAGAAAGAAACACTCTGAGACCAGAGTGGATGCAAGCTGACAGGCAGAGAGTCCTGCTGCCAAGAATGCACACAGAACTAATTCTACCCCAGTCTTTTATTCTTATCAAGGAGGAACTTGACACAAAAGAGAAAAATGAAAAAAATGTGGTTGTTCTTTTGAGACAGGGCACAATGATTCATAGATTTTATCTTAAAATAGCTTATCAAGGGGATCATGCTTCTTGTGATAATCTAAAATCCTTTTTTCCATATGAAAAGGTTAAACAAGCTATTACAGATTATCTATCGACTAATAATACTTTTTTCCTCACTTCTGTAGCTCCAGGGAAGGTGAGAAACAGGTTTTAACCTTTCTAATGAAGGTGAGTGAGGTTTCGCCTCCACCTTACTTTTCCTTGTTCTGGGTTCCATATCCAGATGCTACAATGTTTACTATATCCTCAGGGGGAAGAAGAGAGTGTGGATTAAACTGATTATACCCAGAGGGTGGCTTGAGGGGGCTGCCACTATCGTCTTTTAATCAAATATTCCTGGAATTTACCATTCTATTCCAGTTGCAAATTCTGGGCAGTTTTTCTCCAAAACTTTTTCTCGTAATCTCATTATACTTGTTTCTGCTTTTCCTGAGTCATTTGAGGAAGCTTTACTGCCTCAGCTCTAGAAGGGGTTTCTGTCCCATTGTTGTTCATGGACATCAAAAGTTCATGTTTACATTAATATCAAACATGACTAAATAGTTATATAACGAGCAGTTCTGACATTCCTCCCAGGTGGCCACCACCTGTTCCTCAGAGATCTGTTCCCAAGACCTCATGCGCTGCTAATACTTTTAAGGCAGTGACTTTCAAAGCAGTGCCATTAAAAGAGGCATTATGTACATTGATATCAAAAGAAACCATTTTCCCAGAAGCTACAATTACTGGAGTTAAGAGCATGAAGAACAAGTACAGAATGAAAAATATAAGACTAGAAGGAATTGTACAGAGGTAGCCATCCAGTGAGTTCGAAAAAGCATATGAACCCGGGACTTCAGGAGATCACTTCCTTGGCCCTCAGGGTCCGTGGCTCACAATCCTGAGGAGGGCCCGGGGTTGGATTTTCATCCATTTTGTCACAGGGCCACAGCTTCTCAGTACTTGCGGATGCTGTCGCCAGCACCATATGATCAAGAACCAGTGATACTCAGGGAGGAAGTCCAAAGTGCATTGAAGAAATTAGCAAAGAACAAGGCACCAGGAATCAATGGAATAAAAATTGAAATCTTTCTAGAAAGTGAGGCGGCACAAGAGGCACTCACTCATCTCTGCCAAGAAATTTGGAAGACAACTATCTGGCCGACTGATTGGAAGAGATC
>NW_006408741.1:1753052-1757475 GCF_000296735.1 Chrysochloris asiatica
CCAATTTACCCTTGGTAGTTGCTCAGGCTCTGTTATACATTAATTTAGTCTTTATACCTATCCTTGTTTTTGTTGTTAACTGCTGGTGAGTCAGTTCTAACCTATAGTGACCCTGTATTATGTTTCCAAGGAGGAGCTGGTGACCTTGAACCACTGACCTTGTAGCTCAAACCGACTTTGCAGTCCATCGCATTAACCCACAGTGCTACACCAGGACTCCATATATCTGTCCTATATAATAGATATTATCCCCATTTTACAATGATGAGGCAAATGGAGAAATAGTGAGGTTAATTCCAAAGTTACCCAGCTGGTAAGTAGCAGAGTCATTTTTTGAACCCAGGCCCTCTGACTCCAGAGTCTGTATTCCTAAGCACAAAAAACACTGTGTTTCCCTCTTGTGATTTTTTTAGTGAGTAGAAACAAGGGGCAAATGGGATGGAAGTAAATATTAAAAGACAAATGATGTCTTTGAGATTTTAATCTGAAATAATCTGTAAAAGAGAAACCATTGTCATCATGGATTTGTCCAGGTGATAGATAATGAATTTATTAAAACTATAGTACTTTTTATTGTAAGGTCTTGAGAAGAGCTGCTTTTCTTTCAGCAGGGCTTAGCATACTGTTCCTTTGTCTTGTTGGCTAGCACACAAATTTACCTTTTCTATTTGTAGCCGGTGAAATTGTTTCATCTCTGTCTATACTTTATTTCTGGTTCCTTTGACACTAAGACTTAATATTTTGGTATATTCTGGATGGCATTGTTCTCTTGGATCAGATGACCTAAATTACTGACTGTTTACTGTAGAGTGGTTTAAGTATACCTTTGGGGCTTTAGAGTTACAATAGATGATTCTGAGTCAGTGTGCCAGTCTGATTGGATTTCACAGATTTAATTTGATTTGATAGTGTGCACTATCCTTTTCACCACCATGCAGTCAGTTGTTTGCTTTCCCAGGTAACTTAGGCATGTTCTTTTCCCTGTATCTCTGCCTAAACGTTGTCCCATCTTTTCCTTTGTTATAGTACATAAATAGTTTGGTTCTAACTCCAACCCCATAAAATAGTGGAGGTCTGCCTAAACGTGGTCCCATCTTTTCCTTTGTTATAGTACATAAATAGTTTGGTTCTAACTCCAACCCCATAAAATAGTGGAGGACTGTGGTAGAAACCTTTCATATCATTGCTTAGAGAGCTTCCTTGTTTTTGTTTCCCCCCACTCTGTATATAAATAGAGCTATAATATTCTTATTGTGATGTGCTGTCGAGTTGCTTCCAACTCATAATGACCCTGTATAGAGTTTCTATGGAGTGGCTTGTGTGTTTGAATCACTGACCTTGCAGTCCAATGATTATTCTACAGTGCCACTCCAGAACTCCATAGAATTCTTTTTTATTCATTTATTTTACAACCTCTTATTGATGAGCTTTTGAGTTTAATGTTTTTTATTAAAAGTAGAGTTGCAATGAACCATCTTATATGTATGTTGTTTTTAAGTGCCTTTGAGTCATAGTGACTCTGTTTAGAGTTTCCAAGGAGTAGCTGGTTGAGTTTGAACCACCAGTCTTGCAGTTAGCAGTCCAGCGCTCATCCTACAGTGCCATACCTGGACTTCAATGAAAAGAAGCCAGGGGGGGGGAAATAATTCCCCAGTATCTTTCACTCTAATTACATACATTTATCATTTAAAAATGTTCTCTGTGACATATTTGCCATTTGAAGGTAAGAATGGAATGAATGGGTTTTATAAAGAGCTGTTAGAATAACTCATTAAAAAAAAATAACTCATATTGAGGACAGTGAGTATATATTCAGTCTCTTAAAGAAATTCTAAGCTTTTTTGGTATAGTTTCTCTTTATCAAACCATCCTGCCAGTTGACTTGCTTTAAATATTCTTTTCAACATGTTATCCTCTGGTAGAGAATCTGAAATGGCTTCTTGTTTAACTCCTTTCCCTTAAAAAAGAAAAAAAAAGTTTTATTGTGGTAAAAATATATGTACACTAAAAAATTTGCAAATTCAACATTAAAAAAAAAATATGATCCAGAGACATTGATTATGTCTCTACTGTTTGTTTCCAAGTGATTTCATCACCACTACAAGGTTACAAATCGGGCTGTGAACCGCAAGGTCAGCAGTTCGAAAATACCACCTGTTCTGTGGGAGAAAGATGAGCCTTTCTGCTCCCGTAAAGATTTTCACCCTCGGAAACCCTATACAGGGTCGCTATGAGTCGGAAGCAACTACATGGCACATCACAAGGGAAATAGTGCTGTGGGCTAATGCTAATGCGTCAGACGGCAAAGACGTTTGAACTGCAAGGTCGGCTGTTCAAGCTTCCAGCTGCTCCTTGGAAATCCTATACAGAGTTGCTAGGGGTCGGAATTGACTCGATGGCACTTAAGAACAACAATCACCAGGGAAATAGAACACATAAACATCAATATCTTAGGCATTAGTTAGCTGAAATGGACTGGTATTGGCCATTTTGAATCTGACAACCATATGGTTTACTATGCTGGGAATGACAAATGAAGAGGAATGGTGTTGCATTCGTCGTCAAAAAGGACATATTCAGATTAGTCATGAGGTACAATGCTGTCTGTGATAGGGTAATATCCATGCGCCTACAGGGAAGACCAGTTAATACCACTATTATTCAAATTTATGCACCAACCACTAAAGCCAGTGAGGATGAAATAGAAGAATTCTACCAACTTCTTCAATCTGAAATTGATCAAACATGCAATCAAGATGTATTGATCATTACTGGTGAATGTAAATGTTGGGAGCAAAGAGGAAGGATCAGTAGTTGGAAAATATGGCCTTGGTGATAGAAATGATGCTGGAGAACACATGATAGAATTCTGCAAAATCAATGATTTGTTTATTTCAAATACCTTCTTTAGACAGCGTAAGAGACGATTATAGACGTGGACCTCACCAGATGGAATACATAGAAATCAAATTGACTACATCTGCGGAAAGAGAAGATAGAAAAGCTCCTTTTCATCAGTGAAAACAAGGCCAGGAGCAGATTGTGGAACAGACCATCAATTGCTTATATGTAAATTCAAACTGAAGCTGAAGAAAATGAAAACAAGTCCACAAGAGCCAAAATGTGACCTTGAATTTATCCCACCTGAATTTAGAGATTATCTGAAAAACAGTTTTGGTACATAAAACACTAAAGACCAGAAGACTTGTGGGATATCAAGAACATCATACATAAAGAAAGCAAAAAGTCATTGAGAAGACAAGAAAGAAGGAAAAGATCAAAATGGATGTCAGAAGAGATACTGAAACTTGCTCTCCAGTGTAGAGATGCTAAAGCAAATGGAAGAAATGAGGAGTTCCAAGAGCTGAACAGAAATTTCAAAGATCAGCTAGAGAAGATACAGCCAAATATTACAACAAAATGTGTAAAGATCTGGAGTCAGAAAACCAAAAAGGAAGAACATGCTCAGCTTTTATCAAGCTGGGAACAAGAAAAATTTGAAGAGTTTCGTTATTGAAGGATTCTCTGAGCAAATTATTGAATGATGTAGAAAGCATCAAAAAAAGATGGAAGGAATACACAAAGTCATTGTGGCAAAAGGAAATGGTTGGTGTTCAAATGTTTCACGAGGTAACATATGATTAAGAGCCAATGATACTGAAGGAAAATGTCCAAGGTTCATTGAAGGAATTGGCAAAGAACAAGGCACCAGGAATTGATGGAATAAAAATGGAAATCTTTCGAGGAAGTGAGGCGGCACAGGAGGCACTCACTCATCTCTGCCAGGAAGTTTGGAAGACAAAGATCTGGCCGACTGATTGGAAGCAATCTGTATTTGTGCCCATTCCAAAGAGAGGTGACCCAATGGAATGTGGAAATCTTCGGACAGGATCTTTGATATCCCATGCGAGTAAAATTTTACTAAAAGTAATACAGAAACGGCTACAAGCATACATCGACAGAGAACTTCCAGAGGTTCAAGCCAGATTCAGAATACACTGTGGTACAGGGATATCATTGCTGATGTCTGATGGATCTTGGCTGAAAGCCGAGAATATCAGAAAGATGTTTACCTGTGCTTTATTGACTATGCAAAGGCTTTCAATTGTGTGGATCATGGCAGGCTATGGACAACATTACGAAGTGTGAGCATTCTGGAACACTTAATTGTGTTCATGAGGAATCTGTATCTGGACCAAGAAGCAGTTGTTCGTTCAGAACATGGAAACACTGAATGTTTTAAAATTAAGAAAGGTGTGAGACAAGGTTGTATTATTATTATTATTATTATTTTTACTTATAACGGAATGGAATTTTTTTTTTCTTAAATGTTTTATTGTGAATTATGTGATAGTTTACATGGGAGAACATTAGTTTTACATTTATTCTATTGTATATCTTCTCATTGCCATGGTTACAATCC
>NW_006408741.1:1758820-1778077 GCF_000296735.1 Chrysochloris asiatica
TTTTAAAGTTTTTATTGTGAGTTGAGTGAAAGTTTATAGGGCAGATCATCAGTTTTACATTCAACAAATCATGCACCTTATTTCATTCCAGTGCTCCTTAGAGGCCAGGATGGCCAAACTTTGTCTCCCATACTTCGGACATATTGTCAGGAGGGACCACTAACTGTTTGGTAAGGTGGAGGGTCAGAGGAAAAGAGGAATATCCCCAGCGAGATGGATTGGCAAAATGGCAGCATTAATGGGCTCAAACTTGGCAACAATGGTGAGGTTCACCCAGGATTGGGCAGTGTTTCATTCTGCTGTGCATAAGGTACTGACTCGATGGCACCTAACATCAACAACAAGGTAAACTCCTTAGGAGTCCTGGTGTGGCGCTATGAGCTAATGCGTCGGACTGCAAAGTCTTTTGAACAGCAAGGTCAGTGGTTCAGGCTCACCAGCTGTTTCTTGGAAACCCCCTACAGGTCGCTATGGGTCGGAATCTAAGCAAAGTCTTCTTTCCCTTTCCTACCCATCCCTGGTAGCGGTTAATAACTGTGGCCTCTGTACATTATTTTTTAGAATCTAATTTGGATCATGCAATATTTTTTTCACTTGTGTTTGATGTATTTCACCCAACATACTGTTTTCAAGGTTCTTCTGTGTTGCTCGTCATGTTTTTCAATGGCTTAGTCCAGTTTGCATATCACATTTTGTTCATCTGTTGATACACATTTAGTGTTTTTATACTTATTGGTTATTATAAACAGTGCTGCAGTGAACATTGATGTACAGTTTTCTGATAAATTAAGAGCAGGATGGGATAACACAATCTCTGACCTAGCCCCTGTTTTTACTTTATATTTCATAGACTGATTCTTTTTGAATGTAATTTTCTGTGGCATCTTCATGATCTGTGAAGAACAAAGTAAGGGGATGCTGTATAAAATCAGAAAAAAAATGTATGTCATGGTTGTATCCTTTTACTATACTTAGTCAATCTGTGCTGAGCAAATAATCTAACAAGCTGGACTATATGAAGAAGAACATGGCATCAATATTGGAGGAATTCTCACTAACAACCTGTTGATAATACAGACGATACAATCTTGCTTGCTGTAAGAGAAGAGGACTTACTAATGAAAATAGAAGATTACAGTCTTCAATATGTATTAAACCTCAATATAAGAAAAGAAAATCCTTGCAACATCACAATAAATGGAGAAAAGATTGTCAAGGATCTTCTTTTACTTGGATCCACAATCAATACTTATAGAAACACCTACGAAAGATCTCTCTCAAGTGTTAAAAAGCAAAGATGATGCTTTGAGGACTAAGATGCACTTGGCTCCAGTGGTGGCATTTACATTTGCCCCATATGCATGCAAAAGTTGACCAATGAATAAGGAAGACGGAAGAATTGCTGTCTTTCAGTATTTAATATACCATGTGCTGCAAGAAGACGTTAACACACGTATAGCCAGTAAAATGAGATGACAAGAGTTTGGGCATGTTGTCAGGTGGGACCAGTCCCTAGGAGGACATTATGCTTGGCAATGTAGAGGGTCAGCACAAAAGAAGACCCTAAATGAAATGGATTGACACATTGACTGCAACAGTGAGTTCAAACATAGTAATGTTTATGAGGATGATGCAGGACTGAGCAGAGATTTAGAGGCTTGGAAACCCTCTGAGGGCCACTATGAGTTGGAACGGACTCAACAACATGTTTGTATATGTTATTTTTTGTAGTTTAAGCATTTCCATTAAATATTTAATTTCATTATTATGGATTCATAAGATTTCATAATTATTTACAGTTTTTTTCTATTGTTGAGTAGCATTGTATTTTCCCCCCTTAGCAAATATTTATTGAGTGTCTACCATGTGCTAGACACATTGTTCTAGGTACTGGGATACAGAAATAAATAGAAGTAAATCTGCCCTCATTGTGCTTACATTCTAACAGATAACTATCATATTTAGAATTATTTCATTAGGATAAAATAAGAGTTCTAAAATTATTTATGCTTTTCTACACATGAGAACTTTCTTTTAAATGTTACGGTATTAAAAGTGTAGTCTTCTATACCCAATATTTATTTGCCTTAGTTACAGTGTATAGTGTTTGCCTCCTCACAACAATTAAATTGACTAAGGGATTGTTGAAAAGAAATTTGAAGTCTTACCAAATCTTTATAATTGAAGAACTTCGTTAATTGCTTTCCCCCAGGAGTCAGCTAGAATATATAAATAGATGTTGTGATTTTTGGCTATAAATCCAACTGATAAGATCTATTTAAAAATCAAATTTCAGATTGCATAGTTGACTAGTAATTTCTTATCCCCTTTTGCTATATGATTCTTCTATCCTCCTTGCATTTCTAGAAATTCTCTAAGAGCTTGGCAACATCTTTAAGTAAACTAGATGACATTAGATGCAATCCAGTGTACTTTGAGATACCCCATTTGAACTTTTACTCAAAATGAAGTGTGCTTATATTTTTTTAATGAACATTCTTTTAAAAAAAATATAACCGAATCTCAGATTGAAAGAACTATACAACTAGTTAACCTGTTGAGATTATACATTAAGAAATAGCTTCCTATAGCTGAATATAGCAGAGATACTTTCAGATAACTGTTTGTGCAGAATGACGCTAGTGAGAATTATTTTGATACTTTGTCTAGAAATATGTACATTAGATGAATTTTACATAAAGGCTCCCGCATGCTTGAGGAGTCTGTTCTTGCTCTTTGCTTAATGAAGTGAATGTAAGAGAGTGGGGGAAGAGGAAATGTTCTAAGCACTGTATTCATTCATTGCTTTTCATAAGTTGTTGTTAATTGCCGTTGAGTCAGTTTTGACTCATAGCCACCCTGTATAGGGTTTCCAAGGAGCATCTGTTGGGTTTGAACTGCTAGCCTTGTGGTTTACAGTCCAGTGCTGATCCTATAGAGCAAAGTAGATAGCATTATTACTAATTTCCACGTGAGGAAATTGAAGTTCAGAGAAATTAACTTATGCAAGCTTTCATTGCACGTAATATCAGATTTGTAATTGAAACTCAACTCAGGGTAGTTGAAGATCTTTTTCAACTGTGCATTACAACTAAAACCAAACCAAACTAGGAACAGACAGCTTCATCTTTTTCATGAGGTGCAGCTGATGGGTTAATACTAATGGATGACCTTGCATCCAATGCCAAATCCATAGCACTACTTTCCTTTCTAAAAAGACATACTATGTTTTCATGCTGACCTGTCTGAAACTGCTGCTTTTCTTTATTTTCATTTAGAAAATAAAATGCTCAGTCTTTCCTGTTTCATTTTCCCATTTTATGAAAAAATTTTTAAAGAAGTTCCAAAAATTAAACTTATGGTAGGTCTGTTCTCTTCCTTCCTCTTCTTATTTTCTCCTTGCATAATTTCATTATTAAATTTTGATGGTATACAATATAGGATTATTTGGTGACAATGGTTTTTCTCGAAAGGCCAAGAAAAAAATTTTGGATTCTTAGCTATGCCAATACCTTTTATAAATTGCAGCAGCCATATAATTTATTGTTTTAGTAGATTACAGTATGAATGTTAGCAGATAAAATATTGATGACTTACTTTCTTGCTGAAGTGCTTTTGACTTATAGTAAGCAGTTTTGGTTTTTTACTTCAGTGGTAGTTTTACAAGCAATAAAAAATAATATATTTAAGAGAAAGCCCAAATATTGATGATTTTTAAAGAGAGGAAATTTTAGCTTTAAAATTTGGTAATTTGGGTATTACATACTTTAAATAGAATGAAAAATTCTTTTTTGGTGGGGAGAGTGCCTAATACCTTCAGGTGAATGCAAAATTTAAAGCCATTCCTGGTGTGGTGCTGTAGGATAAGCACTACACCATAGGGTCAGTTTGAACCAAAAGGTCAATGGTTTGAACTCACCACCAGCTCCTCACAAACCCTATACAGAGTTGTTGGCACTTAACAACAACAAAGTGAAATTAATTGAAAAAATTATGAAAGGAATGGTTTGCAAAATAGAATGTGTTACTGTATTATGAATGATAAATTGATACCAGAGAAATTTGGGATTATTGTAATTGGTATGGAAACTATGTACCAATTTAATGTTTATTTGAATTATATGTTGAAATCAGTTATTAACCATGTTTTCCATTGAATTAAGCAAAATTCAAGTAACACAATTAGTCAGAAAGCTTTGGTTTGAAAGGCAGTGTGACATGATACTAAGAATACAGACTCCAAAGTCAGACATCCTGGGTTTAATCTTTAGCTCTGCCACATGTTGTTTGCTGCCACTGAGCCCATTCTGAGCCATGAAGATCCATGTGTTATATAGTAGAACTGCTCCATATGGTGGTGGTGGGTTTTTTTGTTTTGCTTTAACCCATTAAGCAAATTGCCAGGTTTTTTCTTCTACTTTACTGCTGGGTGTGTTTGAACCACCAACCTTTAGGCTAGCAGTTGAACTCAAAATGTGTTTGTTACCTGTTTTGTCATGTTGTTATTGTTTAGTGCTGTTGAGTGGGTTCTGACTCATTGAGAACCTGTATAAGGTTCCGGAGGAATGGCTCGTGAGAATGAACCACTAACCTTGTGGTTAGCAGTCCAGTGCTTATCCTACAGTGCTATTTTAGGACTCTATGTGGTAATTTTAAGGAGCTCTGGTAGCGTAGTGGTTATGAATCAGGCTGCTAATCTCACGGTCAGCAGTTCGAAACTACCAGCTGTTCCACTGGAGAAAGGTGAGGCTTTCTGTTCCCATAAAGATTTACAGCCTCGGAAACCCTGTACAGGGTCACTATGATTTGGAACCGACTCCACGGCACAACAATAACAACATGTAGAACTTTCTGCTGTATGCTCAACATAATAAAACTCTGCTGGGCCCTACGCCATTCTCAAATTTGTTATGTTTGAGTTCATTGTTGCTGCCACTGTGTCATTCCATCTTGTTGGGAGTTGTCCTTTTTTGGTTGATCATTCTGTACTCTACCAATCATGATATTCTTCTCCAGGGACTGGTCCTTTACATTAAGTAGGAAATTACTTAATTTCTCTGGGACTCAGTTTCCTCATCTGCAAAGTGAAGATAGTAGTACACACCACATATGATGAAAGGATAAGCATTGGACTGCTAACCGCAAGGTCAGTGATTCAAACCCATCTCAGAAACCCTATGCAGGGTTGCTGTAAGTTGGCACTTACAGTGACAACAACCACAAAAGATTGTATGAGAATTGTTGTTGTTAAGTGCCATCGAGTAGGTTCCAACGCATAGCGACCTTGTATAGGGTTTCTGAGGAGCAACTGGTGAACTTGAACCACTGACCTTGCAGTTCAAATGGCTTTGCAGTCTGGCACATTAGCCCACAGCTCCACAACAAAGCATTGGTATCAACTCGATGGCAGCTAACAACAACAAATACAGGAGCTCTATTAGTGTAGTGGTTACGAGTTGGGCTGCTAACCTTAAGGTCAGCAGTTTGAAACTATGGGGGAAAGACGAGGCTTTCTGCTATAAAGATTACAGACTTGGAAAGCTCTATGCAGGGTTGTTATGAGTCAGAACTGACTCTACAACACACCTCCACCCCCACCACCATAAACTCAATGCCTCTTGTTGCCTTAACCTTGGATTAAAGCAGTACCTGCATGGGAATGGTGTCAGAGAGTGAAAGGGAAGGACCACCGAAAGATAGCTCTGTTTAACACTAGGCATTTCTTTTATATCCTTTTCTCTCCATCTCAAAGTCTTTGAATATAATTGATATTGTACTGTATATACTGGTTTGAAACTTGTTTTAAACATAACTTTTTAGTTTTATTTAGTGTATAAAGTGGTAGTAGATGATCATTGTGAAAGGTCAGGAAACAGGGTTAAAAATCTAAAAAAGTGTCTATAGATAACTAATACTTGATTTTGTTGTCATTTTTGAGAATCCAGGTATTTTTCTATGTGACCCATTGCAGTCAAGCTTATTTCAGCTCATAGCAACCCTTTAGGGAAGAGTAGAACTATCCGACAAAGTTTCCCAGACTGTACTGTTTCCTGAAGCAGGCCGTCACATTTTTCTCCCTTTGAGCAGCTGGTAGGTTCAAACCAACAAACTTTTGGTTAGCAGCCAAGCACTTAACCACTGTGCGACCAGAGTTTCTTTGCTACATAGGCAATACAGATGCTTCTCAAAAATAGTATCACACTAATATAATTTTGCAGTTATTGCGTAGTCAGGAAAATATGAATATTTTCATGTGTTTTTCATGTCAGTAAATATACTTTCAGGATTATTTTTAAAATTACTGTGTAATGTTCTGTTATCTAAATTTGTTGTAATTTACTAACCAGATGCAATTAATATTTGGTATTTATAACATCTGTTGTTTTCATTACCTAATTGTGTATTGTATCTTTAAGTTAATAGTTTATTTATAATGGTTACATAGTGTTTTTGTTGCATGGATGCACTGAGATTCAGCAGTAGTTAGTGAAGAGTTTTTTTATTAACTACTTCGATTGACACATAATTTGTAAAGGTCAATTCAAATGGGTACTTATGGCTACCTACCAAGCATTTCATATATGAAAACAAGTCAAAAAGTGTTGCTATAAAATCATAGAAACCTTTATTAAACAAAAATATCAAAATGTGAAGCTGTTGTTTCTCAACAGAACCTCTATCTAGGTCTATACACTTCTGAAGGTAATGTTTCCTTTTCTCTGTGACACTGTAGCATCAGCCCTGGACTGGGAAGCACAAGGGTTTGCAAATCAAACCCACCAGTTGTTTCTTGGAAACCCAATACAGGGGTCACTATGAATTGGAATCGACTTGATGACATTTAACAACAACCCCAGTAATTCTGTGCTCTTCAATTTACACCAGGTCAAAACTGCAGTTTTGGCTTGCTGGAGGGACTCACATGTTCTTTTTTAATGTTCTTCACATTTTAGGAACTAAAAGAAGTTTGAAGGGACAAGATCAAGGCTGTGTAGTGAATTGGATAAGGTTTCTTAAAGAGATTCTGATAGATCAGTCCTTGCTACCCTGGAGTAATGAGGAAGTGCATTTTGTGGTGTAAAAATATCCCTTTGTATAACTTTACTGCCCTTTTTTCACCAGTATGTAGCTTTCAATTTTTTTTTTTAAACTTCCTCCTAATAAGTCTTCATGATTGTTTTGTGTCTTTTAAGAAAATCTATCAAGATAACCACTTTGGAATAAAAAACAAAACAAAAACAAAAAACAGTAGCCATAACCCTGTGAAATGACCTCTCTGCCTAGAATTTAACTGGCCCACCAGATGCCCTGGAAAGTCACTGTTTTGATTGGATTTTGTTTTTGAAGGTACCCTCATGAGACTAAGACAGTAATTGACAGAACTTGTCTGTAGCCCTCTCCTGATCACAAAAACATATTTAAATATGTATTGTTAGGAATAAACCCATGCTTCTATGAACTGGAGTCCTAGTAGTCATATCCTGGAATAATATAAATTCCTGTGGGTTTTGTAGGTTAATTTTGGGGGGGCTGGAGTAATACACAAATTGACTATCAGACTGGCTCTTTGTGCCATTTCCTGGATGAGAAGATTTGTGTTGATGGTGCTATATTCCTAAGAATTTGGAATGTATTTTGCCATATTTTGACCCAGATATTCTCACTTGCCTTTCATCAGTGCGAAAGGGTAAATAGTCACTAACTTGTTTCTTAATTAAGCATTTAGAGCCAAATTGTGCATTTAAGTGTTAGGAGAATTATGACAATGACACATAAGTTGCCTTGCATTTTCTTATGTGATGTCCTTGGAAACAGTACATGTTTTTGCAGAATGCTTTGATTGAAAATATTTACACAGAAATGAGTTTGTAGTATGAACACATTTGAAATAACTAATTTATCACCCTTAAAATAAATCTCAGTGCCTACAGCATCCAAGACTTGAGTGGATTCTAAAAGCTGATTCTAAAGATAGGATTGAACTTGAAAGACTGTTTACTGATTTTTTTTTTCACATGACTTCGTCAAAGCACTTTTCTGAAATTATTTTTTTCTTTTATTTGTTAACTTTCCTGTGGTTTGCACATGATCTCCCCCTTCTCTTACAGCAAGGAAGCCATTGTTTTGTTCACTACTGTATCTTCAGGGCCCAATAAATAAAAATTGTTACATGAATGAATGACTTGTATTAGGTCTGTTGTATTCAGTCCATTTAAGTGACTAGAGAATTAATTTTTTTTTTTTAGGAGTATAACTTGCCAGGTATGCTTGAATAAAATGAAATGAAGCAAATAGCATTTATCTGAGGTGTTCTTTGGATGTTGAACCATAATCTGAGAGCTTTTTAAAAAGAATAGTCTTCCTTCAAAATTGCCTAGGTGTCCACCATTTTGACCATATTAACCTTTGTGTGTTTTTCTAAGTTTTTTTTTTTTTTTTTTAGTTATGAAAATATACGCATGAATACATTGGCCAATTCAACAATGACAATAATTACATTTTCGCATGTGCAACCATCATCACTATCATTTTCCAAGTTATTCTGACACTACTAACTAAACTCACTGCCCTGTAAGGAAAAATTCTTCCTTTCCCCCTTTCACCAGTCCTTATACCCATAATCTTTGATTTTTATATGTTTGCTTATTTCATGTAAGTGAGATATCATACATTATTTGTCCATTTGTGACTTAACTTTGCTCAGCAGATGTTTTAAAAACTTAACCCATGTTGTGACATATATTAAGACTTTATTTTATGATTGAGTAATAGTATGTCACATTTATGTATTCATCTATCAATGGGCATTTAGGTTGTTTTTACCTTTTGGCTATTTCATTGCTGCAGTGAACATTGGTGTACAGGTTTCTACGTGTGTTCCTACTTGCACTTCTTGAGTTTACATACCTAGGATTGGGATTGCTGGTTTATATGCGAATTCTGTGGTCAGTGTTTTGAGGAATTGCCAACCTGTACTATTCTGTCTTCCTACTAGCAGTGGATGAGGGTTTTCCACAACTTTATCAGCATCTATCATTTTCAGCTTGTTTTGTTTTTGTTAATATTGTCATTCTCAGTGGGGGCAAGGTCAATATCTCATTGTGATTTTTATTTTCATTTTTTTAATGGCTAATGTCATTGAGCATATTTCATATGTATGTGGGCCATTTGAATATCCTCTATGATAAACAATTATAGCAATAGTTATAACAACATTGTGAAGATGGTGCAGGACTAGGTAGTGTTCTATTGTGTTATAGGGTCCCTGTGAACAAAAACAACTTTGGTCTGTTCAAGACTTTTGTCTTTTTTCCTTGGGTTGACTTTTTGTTGTTAAATTGTAACTGTTTTGGGTATTAGACCCTATCAGATAATATAGTTCTCAAAATTTTTCTCCCTTCTGTAGATTGTCTTCTTGCTTTGTTGATAAAAGCCTTATGATAGGATCTTATAAAATGTAATTAATTTTTATGAGGTTCCAATTACAAGTGTGACTTTTGCTGCTTATGCTTATATTGTTGTATATTAACTAGGTCTCACAGACATATCTCTGTATTTTCTTCTAAAATGTTTATAGTTTTAGTTTTCACATTTACATTTTTGATCCACTTTGAATTTGTATGTGTGTGGTGTAAGGGATTGATACTGATTCACTCTTAAGTATCTAATGTTCTTTGCACTTTTTCTTGAAGAAACTCTTCCTTTGAATGGACTTAGCACTCTTGTAAATCAGTTAGTCTTATGTTTTTCTGTCTTGATGCTCAAAAACTCTAGTTTTTATTCTGTGCAGTAGAAATATAATATGACCTTAACTATGAGCTATTTATATAAATAAAAATTTCTAATATCCACATTAAAACAAATATATAAATAAAAATTTCTAATATCCACATTAAAACAAAGGAAAAAGGAACATATGACCAGGATAGTGTGGAGCTAGGGAATCATTTACAACCAAAACCATTGAGCTAAGGCACTAATAATATATGCTGCTGTTGTGTGCCGTTGAGTTAGTTTCAACTCATAGCAACCCTGTATAGGCTTTACATGATTTGAGCCACCAACCTTGTAGTTAGCAGCCCAGTGTTTATCCTATAACACCATACCAGGACTCCAATAATAAAGGCAGGGTAAAGCTATCCATATCATAATCTTTTGGAATATAGTTTTAATAGGTTTTTCTTTTGAAAGCTATTTGGCATAGATAGTTGTCTTAATGTCTATAGCAAATTTTTCTGCAGATAATGTAATTTATACAGTGAATTGGTGAAGAGTTTGACCAGGTTAATAAAAATGTGTTATTATTATAGGAGTTAAAAAAAAATTCAGGAGATCCAAAGCTTGGTACATCTAGTCCTTTTTAACTATTAAAAAAAGAAAAAGAGGTAGGTGGGAAGAATCTTAACTATATCATAAGATTTTATAAATTGCCCTGGGGGGAAAAGATCTAAAGCATTGTTACAATATGTTAACTTGTTGAATGGAGGTGTTAAGGACATAGTATCCTTATTATTCTTTTAATACTATTCTACATGTTTTATGTATTTAAAAAATGTAAAAATATTAAAGATCTTGGGTCATAAAAGTACAAGTATGAATAAGAACATTATTTGATTTATAATGTATTCTGGAAACGATACCGTGCTTGTATGTTTCCATACTGACAGTATTCTTTCTCTTTTTTTGCCTTCAGTTAGAGTTGTTGTTGGAGTCCTGGTTTGGGGCAGTAGGATAAGCGCTGGACTATAAGGTCGGTTTGAACCTCAAGGCTGACAGTTCAAACTCACCAGCTGCTCCTCAGAAACCCCATATGGGGTCACTTTGAGTTGGAACTGACTCAGTTGCATTTAACAATACTAACAACAAGAGTTGTTATTGTTATTGTTGTTAAGTGCTGTCCAATTGGTTCCAACTCATAATAATTTGCAGAAAAATGGCAAATTGTTTAAAGCAACTGCTTTCTTTGGATGAAACTAGTTATGAAAGACATACCATCTGGATATGATTAAATGTAATTTCACATTGTTGTTATAGCATGTCAAAGAATGTGTATGAGACATCTCTGTTAGACAGATGTTTACCTCATAGATCTGTCGATCTTTAAATTGTGATGCCAAATAGTAGTGACATTTTGGGGTTTAAACATTTGAATAGCAATGGAACAATGTCAGATAGTACTAGAATATTGAATATTGGAACATGATGTGCTGGAATGTTGTCAGATCTAGTGTCAGAAGATGAGCCTCTCAAGCTGGAAGGCACTCAAAATACGACTGGGGAAGAGCTGCCTCCTCAGAGTAGAGTTGACCATGATGATGCGAATGGAGTAAAGCTTTCAATGAGGGAAATGGCTGTAAACATCCACCATTAATTGGTACATAGAATGTCCAAAGCATAAATCTAGGAAAATTGGAAGTTGACAAAAATGAAATGGAATGCATAAAGATCGATATCATAGGATTAGTGAGTTGGAATGGATTAGTATTGGCCATATTGAATTTGACAGTCTTGTGGATTACTATGTTGAGAATGACAAATTGAAGTAAAATCACATTTATCATTATAAAGAACATTTCAAAATTTATCTTGCAGTATAATGCTGTCTATGATAGATTAATGTTCATAAGCTTACAAGGAAGACCAATGAATACCACTATTATTCAGATTTACACAGCAAATACTAAAACCATTGATGACAAAATTCAAGAACTGAACTAACTTCTTAAGTGTGAAATTGATCAAATATATAACCAAGATGTATTGATAATTACTGGTGATTGGAATACAAAGGTTGGAAACAATGAGGAAAGATCAGTAGGTGGAAAATACTGCTTTGGTGATAGAAATGATGCTAGAGATCGCATGATAGAATTTTGCAGAACCAGTGATTTGTTCATTGCCAATATATTTTTTAAACAACATAAAAGATGACAATACACTTGGACCTCACCAAATGGCATACACGGTAATCATATTGACTATATCTGGTGAGAAGAGATGGTGGAAAGGCTCCACATCACTACCATCGTCTAGTGACTTTTAAACTTGAATTAGTTTAAACTGAGAATTCAGTTCCTCAGTTGCACTAACCATCTTTCAGGTACTCAGTAGTAACATGACTACAGCATTGTACTATGCACATTCCAGGGTAGGTCAACAAATCTTGTTACAAAACCATAGACACCTTTGTTAAACACATCAAAATGTGAAGTATTGCTTTTCAACATCTTCTCTGTTTCAGTCTATGCACTTATGAAGCTGATTTTGCCATCTCTTTAGCCCCCAAGGAATTCTGCAATCTTTGATTTTTACTACATTAAAATAGCAGTTTTAGCATCCAGAAGGGACTAAAATCTAGCTTCTTTTAAATGTTCTTTCAGTTTTGGCAACTAAAAAGTGTGAAGGGGCAGATCAGGGCTTTAGGGTAGAAGGGTATGATTTCCTAATGAAATTCTGGTAGGCCAACTCTTGCTACCCATGTACAGGTGCATTGTCATGATGGAAAAGATTTCCTTGATGCAACTTTCCTGACTTTTTCCCCACCAGTGCTGTTTTCAGTTTTCTTAAAATTTCCTGCTGATAAGCCCCCATGATTGTCCTTTGTTCTTTGAGAAAATCTATCTCGATGATTCCTTGGGGACCCGAAAACGCAGTGTCTACCTTGAATTTAACTGAACCAGCCGATCCCCTCAGAAGTCGCTGTTTTGATTGGACCATTATTTTTTTCTGAAGGCACCCTAATAAGACTAGGTGTGGTGCTATAGAACAAGCACTAGATTGCTAAATCACAAGGTCAGCCATTCAAACCCACTAGCTGCTCCTCAGAAACCCTATACAGATTCGCCATGAGTGGGTATTTAACAACAGTAAAACTAAAACAAGTCTACAACTGAGAGAATTTGACTGCAACTATCCACTGGTCACAGAGACATGTTTAAACACATTTTGTTTGTAATAAACCTATGCTTGCATGATCTAAAACCATAATAGCAATACTTTTTGACTAACCATCTTAGAAAACATTTCTGTTGTCACCAAAAGCTCTGTTGGAAATTTTGGGCTAGAATCCTGATTTAGTGTTAAGAGGAAAAAGGAGACGGTAATGATGCTATCAAAGATAATGAATAAGTGATATTTTTTCTTCTGAAAGTTATTAAATGCTATTGGATCCATTCTGACTCATAGAGACCTTGTATAAGGTTTCCAGGGAACTGCTGGTGTTTGAGCTACCAGCCTTGTGGTTTGCAGTCCAGTGCTGATGCTTTAGCCCCACATCAGGAGATACTATATATATATAGATATATATATATATATATAGATAGATAGATAGATAGATAGATAGATAGATATAGATATAGATAGATAGGTAGATAGATAGATACTATATATATTTGTTGTTGTTAAGTGCCATCAAGTTGGTTCTGACCCTTAGCGATCCTGTATAGGATTTCCGAGGAGTGACTAGTGATCTTGTGCTACCGGCCCTGCAGTAAAGACTTCAAATGACTTTGCAGTCTGGCACATTAACCCACAGTGATATATATATATATATATATGTTTTTATTGTGAATTGAGGGAAAGTTTACAGGGCAGACCATCAGTTTTACGTTCAACAAATCATATGATTGGCTTCATTACAATGATTATAATCCCCTCCATGAGGTAACATCAGTTAACAGTCTATTCGTTTTAACTCTTTTTTTGAAAAAAATCACTCAGGCATATGTAATAATTTAAACTGTGAAAGGGCACATTCTGCAAGCCTGCCTCCTGGCCGCCAGCTTTCAATCCCTCTCTTTCCGTGAATCTAGAGTTCTCAGCTGCTCCCTCTCTCCATGTCCCCATCTGTGCTTCTCTGGATAGGGTCCCTTGTTCCACTTGTGCTCTTCTCCTTTGATGGTCCTAAGGTCCTTTGTTTCTGGTCTGTAAGATTAACTACTCCCCTGTTTTTGTCTCAATTAGTCTTGATAACAATTACTCACTATTGAATCATAAGAATCGTATCCCCATCTGTTTTTACCAGACCCATCTAGACAAGATGAAAACTATTCAGTTGGGGGCTCTTTCCCCAGCACACTCTTAAACTAAACTGCCTCTTGAAACCTTGTAAGCCAGTCACTTCGTGCCTTTATTGCACCCTCATTTTAGGTAGACAGTATCTAAGTTGCTCGTCCCTATCTACCCTGTGTACAGACGGGATAGGATTAATAGTTGATGTGAAGACTCTTTCCCTCTCTGTTGGTAATTTGAGCTGCTACATCCATGAGTATAGGTTGAGATACTATATTTTTGCAATTCTTTTATGAAAGAAAAATGTTTTAACCGGGTCAGGATTAGAATGCAGAAGTGTTCCTCCTTCAGTACATTATATAAACTGATATTCCTCTTTCTATCTATATCCCCATTTCTGTCTTTTAAGTTGAACCGTGGTTTGGTGCTATAGGATAAACACTGGACTGCTAAACTACAAGGCCAGCAGCCCAAACTCACCAACAGTTCATGGAAACCCTATACAGGGTTGCTATGAGTTTGAACTGACTTGTTGGCAAACAATAACAACAACAACAGCCTTTTAAGTTATGGCTGAAAATCAAAATTCTTGAAACATATTCTTTTTTACATCTAAGAGTAACCAAATATACATAACATTAATAAGAAGGTGATCACCCTGCTAAGTAGTAGTAAAGACAAAGGTGGGCTAGTTCTATGAAGTTGTTGTTAAGTGCCATCGAGTTGGTTCCGACCCATAGCACCCCTGTATAGGGTTTCTGAGGAGCAACCGGTGAGCCTGAACCGCCAACCTTGCAGTTCAAATGGCTTTGCACCACACCAGGACGCCTCCTAGGCCTATTCCAGACTTGGTTGATGACAGTGTCACATAAACCTTTTGCATCCCTTCTTCCACCTAATTCTTTTTTCATCACTGTTGTTTCCCCTTCTCTTACTGTCCATGGGCCTTCCCATTTTTTTGAACAGATGACCTCACTTCCTGTTTCACAGAGAAAATGGAAGCCATTAGATTAGAGCTTCTCCGTTTCCCACTACTAATGTTACATGTTAATGATATACAACTCCTTATAGTTACTGGTGTTTAAAATTAATTGTTAATTAAAATTACTAAATTTAAAACCTAGTTTATCTTAGTCTTAAATTTAGTTTATTAATGTTGTAAGTCTTTTCATTTGAGGACATTTTATATAAAATACAAGAAAAATACCTTTTAGGATAGCTTTTGATGCATGTTGTTTAATTCATGTTGAGCAAACTTAATTTCCTTTAAATATCCAGTTCCATTTATAAACATAATTAACATTAAATTACATTTAAAATTTGAATAAACAAATGCCTAACTGGGAAAGCTTACAGAATCTTAAAACAATACCATATCCACATACTTATACAACCTTTGCAAATATAATTAAACTTAAAAATACAGTGGATTTCCCTTCATCCAACCATATCTTTCCACATTTTCCAGTTTCAGTAAATACTACTCAGTTATTTAAGCTAGAAACTCAAGGGATTGCTGACACCTTCTCATGTACCCACAATCTATTATTAAATATTGTACCCTTTCCTCCACTTTTTCTTGTCCAACTACCTTAGTTGAAGCCACAATCTCTCACCTGAAGCACTGGAACGCAAGGCCAGTTTGAATCGGAAGGTCGGCAGTTCAAACTTACCAGCTTCTCTTCGGAAACCCTACACATGGTCACTATAATTCAGGAGTGACTTGATAGCACTGAACAACAACAACCTGTCTAATGTTCTTCACCGTAGAAAATGTTTTGATCTTTTTTCTTTTGTTTTGTAACAGCCTTTGTTGTTGTTGTTGTTAAGTGCCGTCGAGTCAGTTCTGACCCATAGCGACCCTGTATAGGGTTTCCAAGGAGCAACTGGTGAGCTTGAACCACTGACTGTGCAGCTCAAATGACTTTGCAACCCAGCTCATTAGTCCACAGCGCCACATTGAGATATAATTCATGTTCCATGTAGTTCACCCATATAAAGTAAACCATTCAATTATTGTTAGTATGTTCACAGATTTGTTCATCCATCAACACAATGAATTTTATAACCTTTTCATTACCAACCCAAACAAAATTTTATAGTGTAAAATTTTATAGCGCAACTTTACAATGGCTGCACAACTCTACAATCCTATTAGCAATGCATGTAAGTTGGAATTTCTCCACATCCTCACCAATGCTTATGATTATTTTTATGTTATAGCTATCCTGGTTGGTGGTTGTGTGCCATGGAGTAGGTTCTGACTCACAGTGACCCTATATAGGGTTTCTGAGGCTGCAGAGTTTTAGGGGAGCAGAAAGCCTCATTTTTCTCCTGCGGAATAGTTGGGAGTTTCGAACTGCTGACCTTGAGGGTAGCAGCCTTACTCGTAACCACTGTGCTACCAGAGCTCCTTGTGGGTGTAAAGTGGTATCTTTCATTCCCCATCTACTTACTAAGCTCTAATGGATTGCTTATTCTGGACATTTTATGAATTCATACAACATATTATCATCTTTTGTGCCTGACTTTGTTTTAACTTTCATCCATATTGTAGTGTGCATTGGTGCTTCATTCCTAGTTTGTTAATGGATATTTGGGCTGCTTCCATTTTTTGACATAAATAATGCTGCTATGAACTTTCATACATACAATTTTTGTGTGGTTGTATGTTTTCAGTTCTCTTGGGTGTAATACTTTGGAGTGAAATTGGTGGGTTTTATAGTAGCTGTGTTTAGCTATTTCAGAAATTGCCAAGCTGTTTCTAAAATGTTTGCAAACCTTTATGATTTTACTAGCAATGTATGGGAGTTGACAGTTTCTCCACATCCTGGCCAGTGCTTATCATTATCTTGATGATTATAGCTATCCTGGTCCGTGTGAAGGGGTGCTTTATTGTGCTTTTGATTTGTATTGCCCTGTTGCCTAATGATACTGAATATATTTTGTCATGTGTGTTCAAGCTTTCCTCTCTTCTTTGGAACCTTTTGATCTTTAAAGAAATACAAATCAATTGTATTAATTCCCTGAAGTCCTCCAGTCTTCCTTTATGTTAGAACATCCTACCCTTCTTTGCCTGAGAAATTGCTGTTGTTGGTTCCTACTCATAGCGACCCTGTATGGGATTTCCAAGGAGCAATTTGGGGTTAACAGTCTCTTATCCTACAGCACCTCACCAGGATTCCTACGCATATTATTTTGTAGCTTCTGGGTAGATGTATTTCTTTCAGAAGCCTTCCCTAGAAACCTTTCCTCTCCCCCTTTATGAACGCTCAACCCACTGTGTCGCAACTGTTTATCTGGACTTCCTTCTCCAACCAGCCAACAGAGATTCTGCCTTTTTATAGTTGACTGTAGGATAAGCACTGGACTGCTAACTGTAAGGTGGGTGGTTCAAGGCCACCAGCTGCTCCTCAGAAATCCCATACAAGGTTGCTATGAGTCAGAACCCACTGGACGGCATTTAACAAGAACAATAGTTGACTGAATGACTGGATAAATGAATTTTTGTTTGTTGTTCTTGTTAGGTACCTTCAAGTTGGTACTGACTCATAACAACCCTATGCACATCAGAATAAAACACTGCCCAATCCTGGGCCAACCTCACACTTGTTGCCACACTTGAGCCCATTGATGCTGCCACTTTGCCAGTTCATCTCACTGGGGGTCTTCCTCTTTTTCTCTGACCCTCCACTTTACCAAACATGATATCCTTCTCCAGTGACTGGTCCCTCCTGAAAATATGTCCGAAGTATGAGAGATGAAGTTTGGCCATCGTGGCCTCCAAGGACCACTCTGACTACATTTCTTCCAACACAGATCTGTTTGTTCTTTTGGCAGCCCATGGCACTTTCAATATTCTCCTCCACCATCATAACTCAAAAGTATCAATTCTTCTACAGTATTCCTTATTTACTGTAGAGTTTTTGCATACATATGAGGTTATTGAAAATACCATGGCTTGGGTTATGCATACCTTAGTGCTCAAGCTGACATCTATGATCTTCCACACTGTAAATGAATTTGTTTAAAAAAATTTTTGCCTTGCAATTTTGATTCTATGATCTTTCATTGTTTCCCCTCGTGTTTTCATATATGATACTAAGGTAAGATCATATGAAGAATTATTGCATTGTTTTCCTTCTACTTCCTTCCCCAAGAGCCGTTGGTAACCTGGCACTCTTTCCCACAGTGTGCTGCTTCAGCCACTAGACAATGGCTGAATGTATAAAATGCAGACACAACCTGCCTTGCAGCTGTAGGATAAGCACTGGATTGCTTACCAAGCTTACAGTAAGGTCATCAGTTCAAACACACCACTTGTTCTTGAAAGCCCTACACAGGATTGCTGTGAGTAGGAATCGACTCAACAGCACGCAACATTAACAGTACACAAGATGATGGATGTCTTTGGTGAATAACCTTAGAATGTCTGGTTAGATCAGTCATGAGGTACAACGCTGTCTGTGATAGGATAATATCCATGCGCCTACAGGGAAGCCCAGTTGTTGTTTGTTACATGCTGTGGAGTCGGTTCTGACTCATAGCGACCCTGTACAGGGTGTCCGAAGCTGTAAATCATTACAGGAGCAGAAAGCCTCATCTTTCTCCCGTGGAACAGCTGGTAGTTTCGAACTGCTGACCTAGCGGTTCACAACCCGATTCGTAAACACTACGTGACCAGAACTCCTTTCAGGGAAGCCCAGTTAATATCACTATTATTCAAATTTACACACAAACCACTAAAGCCAGTGAGGATAAAATAGAAGAATTCTACCAACTTCTACAATCTGAAATTGATCAAGCATGCAATCAAGTTGTATTGATTATTACTGGTGATTGGAATGCAAAGGTTGGAAGCAAAGAGGAAGGATCAGTTGTTTGAAAATATGGCCTTGGTGATAGAAATGATGCTGGAGAACGCATGATAGAATTCTGCAAAATTAATGATTTGTTCATTTCAAATACCTTCTTTAGACAGCATAAGAGACGACTGTACACATGGACCTCACCAGATGTAATGCAAAAAATCAAATTGACTACATCTGCAGAAAGAGAAGGCCAGGGGCTGACTGTGGAACAGACCATCAATTACTCATATGCAAATTCAAACTGAAGCTGAAGAAAATGAAAACAAGTCTATGAGAGCCAAAATATGACCTTGAATATATGTTCCCTGAATTTAGGGATCACCTGAAGAACAGATTTGATACCTTAAACACTAAACACCAAAGACCAGAAGAGTTG
>NW_006408741.1:1783142-1803841 GCF_000296735.1 Chrysochloris asiatica
AGCGTGGAAACAGTAGTGAGGTTGGCCCAGGATCAGGCAGTGTTTCGTTCTGCTGTACATAAGGTCGCTATGAGTTGGTTCTGACTCGATGGCACCTGACAACAACAACGATAATTTAGAATGTAAAATCAAACAAAAACAAACAACTCTGAAATCTAATTAAAACATATTATTGAAGTATATTCTACCAGTTCTGTAATCCTACTACAAAGTTTGATCACCTGTATCGAGTTGAAAAAAAAAAAGAAGACTACACTTATTAATAATGAATTTATCCTATTTTGCTTTTAAACTTGTTCCTCTTTTAAAAGTATGACAAAATCTGTAAGGTCTTGGTCCCTTTTTGTAGAGCATCACATTTAGTATTCGAGTGATTAATGGTGCAGAAAAGAGTATTTGATTTTGGCAGGCTGTGTGCTTCATTTACTTTGAAATCTGTAGAGATTGAGAATTGCCAGTGGCATTTTGTCAGTGTTAACTTTAGAAAAAATTTGATTTAGTAAAGAAGAAATTGAGCTGATTAGTGATTAGAGGACATTTTTATAGGACAGTGGTTATTAGAAAATCAAGTTTATTTAACAGGAAAATATATTCTTGTGAACCTTACCAGCTTTTGATATGTTGTGATTTTTTTTTGTATTGAAAAGCAAGATAGCTTTATTACCTATCACCTTTATTAGTACCATTGTGTCCATTCAAAAGAGAGGTGACTCACCGAAATGCAGAAATCATCCAACAATATCAAGTAAAATATTGCTGAAAGTAATTAAAAAATGCTTGCAACAATCCGTTGTCAGGAAAGTGCCAGCAAGTCAAGCTGGATTCAGAAGAGGACCTGGATATAGGGTTATCATTGCTGACAACAGATGGATCTTTGCTGGCATCAGATGGATCTTGGCAGCAAGAAGAAGATACCAGAAAGGTGTTTGCTTATGATTTAGTGACTGTGCAGTAGCGTTTGATTGTGTAATTCATGACAAACTTGGATAACATTGTCAAGAATGAGTACTCCAGAACACTTAATTATTTAATGATGGACCTGACCTTGATGGACCAAGAGATAGTCATTGAAACAGAAGAAGGGTATACTGAATGGTTTAAAATCAGGTAAGGTGTGCACCAGGGTTGTATCCTTTCACTCTTTTTATTCAGTCTGTGTGCTGAGCAGATAACCTAAGAAGCTGGATTATATGAAGAAAAATGTGGCATCAGGATTAGAGGAAGACTCATTAGCATGAATGCAGTATGCAGATGATACAACATTGTTTTCTCGAAATGAAAAGGACTTAAAATATGGATTGCACCTCAGTGTAAAGAAAACAAATAATTGTCACAACTTGACCAATAAATAATATCATAATAAATGGAGAAATAGGAGCTCTGGTAGTGTAGTGGTTACGAATCGGGCTGCTAACTCAGGGTCAGCAGTTTGAAACTACGAGCTGTTCCACGGGAGCAGATGAGGCTTTCTGCTCCTGCAAAGATTTACAGCCTTGGAAATCCTGTACAGGGTCTCTATGAGTCAGAACCAACTCCACGGCACATAGCAACAACAACAACAAATGGAGAAAAGGTTGTAGTTGTCAAAGACTTCATTTTGTTAGGATTCACAATCAACACTCATGGAAGCAGCAGTCAAGAAATCAAAGGACATGTTATTGCATTAGGCACATCTGCTGCAAAAGAGTTCTTTAAAGTGCTCAAGATCACAGATAGCAGTTTGAGGACTAAGGTGAGTTTGACCCAAGCTGTGGTATTTTCAGTAGCTTCATAGGCATGTGAAAGTTGGACAGTGTAAGGAAGACATAGAAGAATCACTGCTTTTGAATTACGATATTGGGGAAAGAATACTAAAAATACCATGAATTGCCAGAAGAACCAACAAATCTATGTTGGAAGTAGTGCAGCCAAAATGCTCCTTAGAAGGCCAGGATGGTGACACTTCTTCTCTTATACTTTGGACATGATATTAGGAGGGAAAATACTTGGAGAAGGAAATTATGCTTGGTAAAGTGGGGGGTCAGTGAAAAAGCGGAACATCCCCAATAAGATGGATTGGACCCAGTGATAGCCACAATGGACTCAAAGGTAGAAACAGTTGTGAGAACGACACAGGACTGTTCTTTTGTCCATAGGATTGGTCCCAATGCAACATCACCTAACAACAGCACTACTGTTAAAAAGCATGAAGAAAAACAAGTGCTTTTGTAATTAAAGAAACATTTCAAAGTTTCAAACTTGAAACTAAAGAGATTTTCAGTGTCAAATTAATGTAATTATGTGTTTTTCTCCTGATGTTAAAGAGATCTTTATTTTCAAAGAGAATTTTCAAGAAGATAGACTAGCACAGCAAAGTAGACCAATATTTTAGAAAGAATATTACTAGTAATAAAAAGGTCAGAATTATGATAGTTTGGTACATTAATTTTAATAACTTTTTTTTCCAGCTCTGTAGTCAGCATGAAAAAAGTTAACAGAAATATGCTTTTCATTTTGAATGTACCGAATTTATTACATGGAATGATATCCTCCTTTCAGATTCAGAATCAAGATTTAGGTCTTTTTTGTTTAAATGAGTGTGGGTAAAGCTAAGTTTCTATAGCAATAGAATTAAGAATTCTATTCACTAAATATCAATCAAGGCAATGTAATGAAAATGCAATAATTTGAATATAGCAATCTAGGCTAATTATTTCCATTATAAATGGTCTTCTGTCTTTTCCTAAAAATAATAAATGGTTAGAGATGATCTATTTCTGTTTTATGAGATAGTTGCCTATAAAATTAGGCTTGCTCCTTGTCCTGTAGCTATTGTAAAATTGATAATTTGGTTCTTTCATTGAATTTTTTACCTTTAAATTAGTACTTTTCTTTCAATGTTACATCAGATTTGATGTTTTGAATTTAATAAACATGTTATAAAATTTGTTCTTCCAATGCAACTAGCTTATTTTTGCTGATGTGCCTGCCTACAGTCTTTTGTTCGTTTACAGATTGGCAGTTAAATCATGTGCATATTTATTTTTGCATTCTTTGTACCAATTCCATGAACCACTTGGTATACCATTTAATCTTGTCTTTTATGTTACCTTTTCCCTCCCATCAGTTCACGAAACTTAAACTACAGGCATCCTCACTTGCATGAGCTCTTTCTAAGACCCTTGGGAGGGTTTTATATTCAAAATCTTATAGTTCTTATTTTTTATAAAGCCCCAAATTTTATAAAGATCAAATTCCAAAAAACCCAATCTTTAAAAATACTTCTGTTATCTACTGCTGTGAGATAAAAAACAAAAGTATGTTTTAAAGAAAATTTCAAAGTAAAAATAAAATTTTTAGCTTTGTGTTTAAGGTAAAAAGGATATAAATAAATAGACTAGTGAGTGAGTTCATGGGTGATGTCAGATTTAATTTATCATGATAACCATCAGTAGGGCACCAGATGTTTTGACTGAATTTAGCTTCATATTAAATTAAGCATAGCCACTGGCCTACAAAGTCCATCTGTACTGCTGCCAGAGGTAGCACTGAAGACAGCCGCCTTTCATGTTTGTTACCATTGCTAGCTGCTATTTCCTCTTGCCATGATATTTAGTCTTTGGAATTACTCATGCAAAAGTGAGCCTTTGTGTTAAATTTAAATTTGTATTCTGTAAATCTGCTGTACTGAATGAAAAGGCTTGTATTTCTTTTTCATTCCAGTAGGTAGTTTTTATTTTTGTTCACCTATGAACCAGTGGAAACAGATAAAATAAATTAGTTAGGGGATATTACTGAAGCCGAGTGAGAAGGTAACCATTTTACAAAAGTGCCAGTTTAAAACATTTGTATGCCTGAGAAGGTTTTTCTATATCTGCTGTACTAATCATGGAAAAAGCAATTAACTTACTGATTTTGTCTTATAAACAACATGTGGAGAGTTTAAAAAATCCCAGTATTTAGTTTTATTTATACCCCAAGACAAGTAATACAGTCCCTCAACACCTTTATAAGGATTTCAGTGTAGACACCTTGACTTTACTTGATTCCTACTTTATTAGCAAAATCTGAGAACACATAAGTGAGGGTAAAACATACATCTGCAGTGTTCTTAGCATGAGCATCATTAAGATGGCAGACCTTGCAGATCAAACCATTTCCTCCTCCCATACGTGTTCTCTCAACCTTTCATAGAAAATCATTTAGACATCTCTGAAATTAGACCTGTAAAGCATGTGCTGAAGGCAGAACAAATATACTGAAAATTTTATCATAATGTTGCTTTTTAAAGTCTTAAATGTCCTCTGTTTAAAATGAAATTCTTTTGTATTAACCTTCTTTCATATGCTGGCTTTCAGCAGACTGCAGAATTGCCTGATTTGACTTTCTAATGTAACTGTAATGAATCTTCTGGGAAGTCAAACGATTGAACACACATACTCTCAGACTCCATTGTAAAATATTCAGTCAGTACTGTTGTTGCTGATTAAAAAAGACAAAAATATATAGGGGTAGGGAGAAAAAGAAGACTCATTGACATATATTAAGGCTTAAAAGTAAACATTCTCTCAGGGATTTCAGCCTTTACTAGGTAGACATCATGATGTGTGATAATACCTTGATTAAAATATATTCAGAAACACATTAATAAAAACATCAAGTTGGGTGGAGGCAACTGCTTTGTAAAACTGGAATTAGAACATATGATTGCATTCAGTTTTGACACATTTATTCTGAAAAGGGTCTTGCCAAACACACACACACACACACACCCTCCCCCCCCCCCCTTTTGCACAAGCAGGTAAATTACTCTGTGCATTATGCTTGAGTACCCAGCAGAGTTCAATATTTGTTAGCCAATAAATGCAGCGCCTACATACAGCAGAGACCAAATGTGTGCCTCTCATACTTGGCATCTCCTTTTACTGCTGGAGAGTCAAGAGGAAGGCTTTTTCTGATATGTTGTTGTAACTGATTTATTCCAGGTATTTATAATTGTAGCAATATGTGTTTGGCTTATTCATGTGAAAGAAATTGAACACTAGAGTTTAATAATTAAGTATTTATTAGTTAAAACTGAATGTTATAATGAGCCAGATGCTGCTGCATTGTAACAACCATTTTCATTAGCATTTTTAATTTGAAGAGAATTCAGTTTAACTTTGGAACGCCTTGACTTAGATGAGTTAACATTTAAAAAATTTTAAATGCATCAACTATAAGATAATTTAAAAAAAGTTTCAGTAGACAACAGGACCCACACTGAAATATCAGGTAGATAACCATCTCTGACTTTTAAAAAATTTTGAATTCCTTGTTTTGGAATATTGTAAAATGATCATAACTTAAAATGTTTGTGAAATAAAAGATTGCAAAAATGTATGGAATATGAAGAATTAATTTTACTTTTTACTGAAAAAGAGATAAATCAGTCAAACCAAATGAGCCAATGGGAATGGGAAAGTATATTTTTATTTTATTTTATCACAGGAAAGCAGTTTTAATAATAGCTTGAGTGGTTTGATGAAGCATCTGAGGAGACTCCCAGGAGAAGAAGATTATACTGGAGAGAGTTATCTCTATGAATCATTTACGCTAACCTCTTGCTGAAACACAGCTTGCATTTTTAATGAAAGATGATTGCATTTCATAAACAGACCTTTAAAAATTAAAATAATATTGATCCTTCCTCATTTAGATCTATTAAAATAACATGCTGTACATCTCTGTCTAATAGATTAGCACAGATTAGTATTATTATTTTTAACAATACATATGCAGTTTACAAAATTCTAATAAAAAGTTTCTTTAAATCAAACTTTGATTTAAAAATGTTTTGAAAATATTTTTCTTTGTAAAGTCTCATATGTGAGAGCAAACATATTATGAAATGATTTAAAGTTTGGCACTTAAAAACTTTGTTTCAATATAGACTCTCTCTGGTTAGCTTTCATTTATTTTTCTTTATTTCTTTTGATCCTATCAGTTTCCTAAAAAGTAAACAGGTTTGTTACTGAAACATTGAATAAGAAAGGGAACTGCTTAGCTATCAAGAATTCTTGACTTGTAGGATAAGCACTGGACTGTGAACGTAAGGTTGGCGGTTTGAGCCCACCAGCTGCTCTGTGGAAGAAAGATGAGACTTTCTTTTTCTGCATAAGATTACAACTTCAGAATGTCAACAGTTGCTCCTTGGAAACCCTCTGTGAGTCTGAACTAACTCGAGGACTTAACAACAGCAACACCATACGTACCCCTTTGAATGCTGTTGTCAGAGAGTTTTTCAAAAAAGTTGTTGTTATGTGCCGCGGAGTCGGTTCCCACTCATAGTGACCCTGCAGAGGGTTTTGAGGCTGTAAATCTTTACGGGAGCCGAAAGCCTCATCGTTCTCCTGCGGAACAGCTGGTAGTTTCGAACTGCCAACCTTGAGGTTAGCAGCCTAATTCGTAACCACTACACTACATACATGCCAAGTAATAAAGCACACTTCCTATTAGATTATTGCCATTGTTACCATTGTTATCCTTATTCAGTGCCTGCAGGTTCCAACTCAGTCCTGTATAGGGCTGTAAATCAGTGGAGACAGAAAGCCTTATCTTTCTCCTGAGGAGTGGCTGATGGACTTGAACTTCTAACTTTGTGCTTCACGGTCTGGTGGTTATCCTACCGAGCTACTCGTGGCTATTTTATTTGGAGATAAAATGACCCTATGGTTTTGTAATTTAAAAACATTATTAAATTGTTTTTGTTCAGGTTGCACTCTCATGATTGTTCTTAAGGTCCTGGACTGTTAAATTTGTGGTAACCCTGGTGGCAGCAGTGTTTTGGGAGACCCTCTTGTTCAGGTTAACTGCTCTGCTGCTTGCAAAAGTATTCAAGATGTGTATCCAGAGTAAGACAAGTATTTGTTCTTACTGCTACCCCTTTATAGGAGCTGCAGGAGTCCTGGTATGATACTATAGGGTCAACACTGGATTGTGGTTCAAATCCAAATCCACCAGCTACTCTTTGGAAACCCTATATACAGGGTGGTTATGAGCTAGAATTGACTCAGTGGAACCTAGAAACAAGAAGCAGCTGCTAGAGAAGGTACTATAGAAACTCAGAGACTACGTATTATTTTAGTTAAAGCCATCCTTCTTTATTAGCCACCTCTTCCACAGTTTGCTTGATAGCCTTTTGTCTGAAGAAGCATGACAGAGAAGAATTTCTTCTTGGGAACAGTGTGTACCTTAAGCATAAGTAGGAAATGGGCAAAGTTTGATTTGGGGAGCCTCCCAACTCCTCTAACATAACCTTTTTACTTTCGCCACCAGCCCAAAGACTCTCCTCTGGTGTCAGCAACTTACTGCCTCAGACCTACTATTCTGTTCAGGTGCTTCGTACAGTAAGGGCACCTCTTTTTGGTGTGGGGACTGAGGGCTTTGGTACACAACATCCCTTCTGTCAACCATCAGACTGAACTATTTCACACTAAAGTATTTTGTCCATAACTCTCCCAGAATGATTTGCACTTAAAAGAAGGCATAAATAACTAATTGTTGTTGCTGTTAGGTACCTTCTAGGCGGTATCTACTCATGTTGTTGTTATGTGCCATGGAGTTGGTTCTGACTCACAGCAACCCTATACAGGGTTTCCGAGGCTATGAATCTGTATGGGAGCAGAAACCTTCATCTGTTTCCCCCAGAACAGCAGGTAGTTTTGAACTGCTGACCTTGAGATTAGCAGCCTGATTCGTAACCACTACGCTACCAGAGCTACTCATGGTGATCTTACTATGCTTTACACACAACAGAATGAAACACTGCCCCGTCCTGCACAAACATATCACAATCGTTGTGTTTGAGCCAATTACTACTTGCGAGCGTGCCAGTTCATCTCGTTGGGAGTCTTTCTCTTTTTCACTGACCCTTTACTTTACCATGTATAATGTCCTTCTCTAGGGACTGGTACCTCTTGGTAATATGTCCCAAGTATGAGAGATGAAGTCTGGCCATCCTGACTTCTAAGGAGCGTTCTGGCTATATTTACTCCAACACTGATTAGTTTGTTCTTCTGTCAGTCCATAGTATTTTTAATATTCTCTTCCAACACCATAACTCAAATGCATTGGTTCTTGTATGGTTTTTTTCCTTATTCACTGCCAGACTGTTACATGCACATGAGATTATGGAACATACCATGGCTTGGGTCAGGCGCACCTTTGTCCTTAAACTGACATCTTTGCTCTTTGACACTTTAAAAAGGTCCTGTGAAGCAGATTTGCCGAATGCAGTACGTCCTTTGATTTCTTGACTGCTGCCTCTATGAGTGTTAATGGTTGATCTAAGCAAAATGAAGTCTTTGACAACTTCTATCTTTTTTCCATTTATCTGGATGTTATATACTGGTCCATTGGTGAGGATTTTTGCTTTATTTATATTGAGGTGCATCCCACACTGAAGACTGTTGTGGTCTTTGATCTTCTTCAATAAATATTTTAAATCCTCTTTGTTTTCAGCAAGCAAGATTATATCTTCAGCATATGGCAAATCGTTAATAGGTCTTCCTTCAATCCTGATGCCATATCTTTCTTATAATTCAATTTTTCGGATTATGTACTCAGTATACAAATTGAATAAGTATGGTGATAGAATACAGCCCTGGTGCACACCTTTCCTAATTTTAAACCATTCAGTGTATCCTTGTTCTGTTTGAATGACTACCTCTGGGTCTATACTATATATAGGTTCCTCATGTGTACAGTTAAGTATTCTGGAATACTCATTCTTTGCAATGTTGTCCCTAGCTTGTCTTGATCCACACAATCGAAAGCCTTTGTGTAGTCAATTAAACACAGGTAAACATCTTTTTGGTGTCCTTGGCTTTCAGCCAAGATCCATCTGACAACAGCGATGATAATCCTTACATCAGCAATGATATCCCTTGCTCCATGTTCTCATCTGAATCTGACTTGAACCTTTGGCAGATCCCTGTCAGTATACTGTTGCAGCTGTTTTTGAATTATTTTTAGCAAAATAATACTTGCATGTGAAGCTGAAGAAAATGAAAATAAGTCCGCTAGAGCCAAATTGTGATCTTGAATATATACCACCTGAATTTAGAGATCATCGCAAGAACAGATTTGATTAATTAAACACTAATGGCCGAAGACCAAAAGAGTTGTGGGATGACATCAAGAATATCATACAGGAAGGAAGCAAAAGGTCAGTAAAAGACAAGAAAGAAGGAAACCAAATTGTATGTCAGTTGCTTTAGCAAATTGAAAAAAAAAAAGCTAAAAGAGCTGAACAGAAAATTTCAAAGGGCATCTCGAGAAGACAAAGCCAAATATTAAAATGAAATGTGCAGAGACCTGGAGTTAGACAATCAAAAGGCAAGAACATGGCCAGCATTTATCAAGCTGAAAGAACTAAAGAAAAATCCCAGCCTTGACTTGCAGTGTTAAAATAAGTAATAGGTAATCCTAATCTTCTTTGCCTCGTATGGCACTGCATGATAAGCACTGGACTGCTAACCTCAAGGTGAGCAGTTCAAGCCTAATATCCACTCCTGGGAAACGCTATACAGCCTCGTTATGAGTAGGAACTGACTTGGCAACACTTAACAACAAGCTTCTTTACATTGTGTTAAGTACATTTACTTTTACAACAAAACTTACGAAGTATTATTTCTGTACTTTACAGATGAGGAAATTGAAGTTCAGAGAGTAATTTAAACAAAGATATACAGCTATTAGAGGAGCCCTGGTGGTACAATATTCAGCACTTGACTGCTAACCAAAAGTTTGATGGTTGAATTGCAACCTTGGCTTTGGGAGAAAGACCTGGCAATCTGCTTCCATAAAGATTACAGCCAGAAATCCCTATGGGGGCAATTCTGTTCTGTCACATGGGGTCTCGAAGTTAGCATTGACTTGACAGCACCCAACAACAACAACATAGAAAATATATACTGTTTTATGAAATAATTTCTCCTACACACCTTTCTGTAGCTGTCAAGGTTTGTGAAGACAGTATCTACAGATCCTCCAGACTTTCAGAAACAACAGTGATAATGTTGTTGTTGTTGTTGTTAAGTGCCGTTGAGTCGGGTCCGACCCATAGCGACCCTGTACAGGGTTTCCGAGGGTGTAAATCTTTACGGGAGTAGAAAGCCTCATCTTTCTCCCGCGGAGCAGCTGGTAGTTTCGAACCGCTGACCTTAAGGTTCGCAGCCCGATTCGTAACCACTACGCTAACAGTGATAATAATAGGCAGAATATCAGAGGTTTTCATTTTCAAAGAAAAATCTTACTAAGTGTTGAGAAATACGAGCAACTGGGATTTGAAGGTATCATTTAACTTATGGGTATTGTTTTTTAATGCCAGGTTTACTTTTAAATGAAGTTACACTGTGTCATAAATATTAGTTCTAATTTTAAAACCACTAAGGGGCTTAAATCTTTCTTGCTTCTTATAGACTCTTTAAAAAAAAACAAAAAACATAATGTTTGTGCATTTAAGGTTTCTGGTGACTAGAAAAACTGGCGCTCTCACCATATAAAAATAATTTTTTCTTTCATATTTGAAACCATCTCTGGATGTCATTTAAAATACAGCACCTATGTATATTTCTACATGGAACATCCATCTCCTTTGTTCTAAAATTAATCTCTATAATTTATCATATGTAAAGCTACCAGGCTAATAAGATTTTTCAGCCTCAGTTTGTCTTTCAGACCTTAAACTACAACAATACTGAACATTTAGTTTCAAAAGCAATTATCAATCTTGGCTGCCTCCAACTTGAGTACCTAAAATGTCTGGCACAACTTTCAGAAACAGATGTTTTTCTGTTGCTCATCAAGATAATCTCTCATTGACTCTAGAAAACATTTATTCCAAAGTTTCCGTTTACAAGTATGCAGCAATCCCACCTCTGGCCATGATGTCATTGGAACCACTGCAATAACACTTATCATGTAGCAGGAATTGAACCAAGCACTTTGTATCTATTATTTCATTTGCTTTTTACTACACCCTAAGAATGGAGTTCTGGTATATCGCTTTAGGATAAACACTGGACTGGTGACCGCAGGGTCGGTGGTTCAAACCCACCAGTCATTCCTTGGAAATCCTATACAGGGTCACAGTGAGTCGGAAATAATTTGACAGCACTTAACAAGAAGAATAGGTACAAGGGTTACTTTGAGTCAGTAGGAGTACTGAAAGAATGGATATTAGTGTTATCCCCATTTTAGTGACAAGAAAACTACAGTTTGGAGACGTTAAGTATCTTGCTCAAAGCTGCACAAGGTCAGGATTTATACCCAATTCTTTCTCTCGAACTGATAAACTCTTGACCAGACATTTAGAATAATAGGAAGGTTAGAAATTGTGAAAAGCAAATAAATTATAAGAATTCTGATTCTGAAGCCAAGGACCTTCATTTGCCATGGAGTCGGTTCTGACTCATAGCGACTGTACAGGGTTTCTGAGGCTGTAAATCTTTATGGGAGCAGAAAGCCTCATCTTTCTCTCCCGTGACAGCTGGTAGTTTGGAACTGCTGACCTTTCGGTTCGCAGCCTGATTCGTAACCACTATGTTACTAGAGCTCCTTAAGATAATGCACTGACCCACTAGGTCTATTTGAACCACAAGGTTGGTGGTTCAAACCTAATGTTGCTGCTTGGAAACCCTAGACAGGTCACTGACTTGATGGCACTTAATAACAACAACTCCTATTTTAATGTTTATTTTTTAAAAATTTAACTATGGTCTGCATACTTTCTCCTTTTGTGTAATTACAGTTGACATTCTGTGTAAAGAAAGACCTTTTACACTCAGATCATTTTTTTCAAGAGTCAGAAGATTTTATAATATTTGCTTTATTATATTATTTGTGTACTAGGGTATATATGGATGCCTGTAGCATAAACACTCGACTACAAGGTCTGTTTGAGAACCACAAGGTCAGCAGTTCAAACTCACCAGCTGCTCCTCTAAAACCCTATGCGGAGTCACTGAGTTGGAACCGACTTGATGGTACTTAGCAACAACAAAGAGGTGTGTGTGTGTGTGTGTGTTTATATAGATATATATATAAATCAAAAGCATTTAAATTTATTTTTTGAAAATGCTGATTAAATTCTTACTACCCTCCTCCATGATGGTGGTGATCCTTACAGTGGAAAAACATGTTGCTTGTTGGCATGATATTTTCTTCACATTGTCTTTTTTTATTTTATTCTATACAGTTTTTTACCATTAGGGATGTCCACCCAGGGAATTCTCTAGGGTGACTGACATTGACAGATCCTGGTTGCTGTAGTTATACCAGTCTTCTGATTGTTGAGTGGGCAGTGCACATAGCCAGGAGGACCACCTTAGCTTGAAGCATTATTCTGTTCATTCTCCTGACAGTTTATTATAAGAAATACTTGCTACATTTACTGTCTATTTGGTATGTACGTAGCTTTAGCTATCATGATAGAGGAAAATCATATCCTAAGATTGTTGTGCCTAACAATAGTATTTATTTGTAGCAACTTAAGACACTTGATCCATCACTCATCTATTTATCATACTGTGGTGACTTGTGAGTTGCTGTGATTCTGGAAGCTATGCCATGGGTATTTTAAATACCACCAGGTTTACCCATGGTGGACAGGTTTCAGATGAGTTTCCAGAAGAAGACAGACTAGGAAGAAGGAGTGACGAACCACTTCTGAATATTTAGTCACTGAAAACCTATGAATAGCAGAGAAACACTGTCAGGTATAGTGCTGGAAAATGAGCCCCTCAGGTTGGAAGGCACTCAAAATGCGACTGGGAGTAAAGCCTGCGGGACCTTCATTTGCTGATGGGGCACGACTCAAAATGAAGAGAAACAGCTGTAAACCTACATTAATAATTGGAACATGGAATGTACGAAGTATGAATCTAGGTAAATTGCAAATTGTCAAAAATGAAATGGAATACATAAACATTGACCTGAGGCATTGGTGAGCTGAAATGGACTGGTATTGACCATTTTGAATCTGACAACCACATGGTTTACTATGCCGGGAATGACATATTGAAGAGGAATGGTGTTGCATTCACTGTCTAAAAGGACATATCCAGATCAGTCATGAGGTACAACGCTGTCTGTGTTAGGATAATATCCATGTGTCTACCGGGAAGACTGGTTAATACTGCTAGTATTCAAATTTATGCACCAACCACTAAAGCCAGTGAGGATGAAATAGAAGAATTCTACCAACTTATTCAATCTGAAATTGGTCAAACATGCAATCAAGATGTATTGATAATCACTGGCAATTGGAATGCAAATGTTGGGAACAAATTGGAAGGATCAGCATTTGGAAAATATGGCTTTGGTGATAGAAATGATGCTGGAGATCACATGATAGAATTCTGTAAAATCAAAGATTTGTTCATTTCAAATACCTTCTTTAGACAGCATAAGAGACGACTATACACATGGAACTCAACAGTTGGAATACACAGAAATGAAATTGACTACATCTGTGAAAATAGATGATGGAAAAGCTCCATATCATCAGTGAAAACAAGGCTGAGGCAGACTGTGGAACAGACCATCAATTGCTCATATGCAAATTGAAACTGAAGCTGAAGAAAATGAAAACAAGTCCATGAGAGCCAAAATATGACCTTGAATATATCGCACCTGAATTTAGAGGTAATTTGAGTAACATATTTATTTGATACATTAAACACTGAAGACCAAAGCCCAGAAGAGAGTTGGGATGACATCAAGAACATCATATAGTAAGAAAGCAAAAAAGTCATTAAGACAAGAAAAAGGAAAAGGTCAAAATGGATTTCAGAAGAGACACTGAAACTTGCTCTCCAGCGTAGAGATGCTAAAGCAAATGGAAGAAATGAGGAGGAGATACAAGAGCTGAACAGAAAATTTCAAAGGTCAGCTCGAGAAGACAAAGTCAAATATTACAAGGAAATGTGCAAAGATCTGGAGTCAGAAAACCAAAAAGGAAGAACACACTCAGCTTTACTCAAACTGGGGGAACTGAAGAAAAAATTGAAGCCTCAACTTTCATTATTTAAGGATTCTCTGGGCAAATTATTGAATGTTACAGAAAGCATCAAAAGAAGATAGAATGAATATACAAAAGGAAATGGTTGGTGTTCAACCATTTCAAGAGGTGGCATATGATCAAGAGCCAATGATACTGAAGGAAGAAGTCCAAGCGCATTGAAGAAATTGGCGAAGAACAAGGCACCAGGAGTTGATGGAATAAAAATTGAAATCTTTCAAGAAAGTGAAGCAGCACTGGAGGCACTCACTCATCTATGCTGAGAAATTTGGAAGACAAAACTATCTGGCCAAGTGATTGGAAGAGATCCATATTTGTGCCCATTCCTAATTTGAGGGGACACAGTGGAATGTAGAAATCATCGAACAATGTCTCTGATAGCCCATGTGAGTAAAGTTTTACTAAAGGTAGTACAGAAACTGCTGCAAGTATACATATTGACAGAGAACTTCCAGAAGTTCAAGCTAGATTCAGAAGAGGATGTGGAATGAAGCTTATCATTGCTGATGTCTGATGGATCTTGGCTGAAAATATTCACTTAATACTGTAAGGTAGCTCTATCTGCCATGACCAGCATTGTTTTTTTTTCCCCCTTGCCCTCGTTTTTATTTTATAGCATTTATCACTAACTCTGGTAGTGTAGTGGTTACGAATCGGGCTGCGAACCTTAAGGTCAGCGGTTCGAAACTACCAGCTGCTCCGCGGGAGAAAGATGAGGCTTTCTACTCCCGTAAAGATTTACACCCTCTGAAACCCTGTACAGGGTCGCTATGGGTCGGACCCGACTCGATGGCATTTAACAACAACAACAACAACAGGAGACCCTTGCAGCCAGCACTGAAGAACTAACTACTAACTGAAAATGGTAGCCATTCACACCCACCCAGAGGTGTCTCAGAAGAAAGGCTATGTTCTGATTCAGAAAGGTGTTGTTGTTGTTAGGTACCATTGATTGAGTACAGACTCATAGCGACCTTATGCACAACAGAATGAAACACTGTCTGATCCTGGGCCAACCTCACAATTGTTGCTAAGCTTGAGCCCATTGCTGCTGCTTCTGTGTTAATCCATTGTGTTGGGCGGAGGAGTCTTCCTCTTTTTCTGTGACCCTCCACCTTACCAAACATCATGATATCCTTCTACAGGGACTGGTCTCTCTTTTACAATATGTCTGAAGTATGAGAGATGAAGTTTGGCGATCCTGGCTTCCAAGGAGTACTCTGGCTGTACTTCCTGCAACACAGATCTGTTGGTTCTTTTGGCAGCCTACGGCACTTTCAATATTCTCCTCCAACACCATAACTCAAATGCATCAGTTCTTCTACAGTCTTCGTATTCAGCGTTCAACTTTCACATTGCATATGAGGGTATTAAAAATACCATGGCTTGAGTCAGACCCACCTTACTCCACAAACTGACATCTTTGCTCTTGAATTACTAAGAGGTTTTGTGCAGCAGATTTGCCTAATGGAATACGTCGTCTGATTTCTAGACTGCTGCTTCCATGAGTGTTGATGATTGATCTGATCAATATGAAGTCTCTGAGAACTTCACTGTTTTCTCCATTTATGTGGATGTTGTTTATTGGTCCAGTGGTGAGGATTTTTGCTTTTTTTACATTGAGATGCAGTCTATTCCAAAGGCTCTGGTCTTTGACCTTCATTAGTGTTTTATGTCCTTTTTGCTTTCAACAAGCAAGGTTGGTTGTATCATCTGTATACTACATGTTAGTCTTGCTCCAATTCTGATGCTGCCTTTTCCTTCTACTAACTACTAACTGAAAATGGTAGCCATTCACACCCACCCAGAGGTGTCTCAGAAGAAAGGCTATGTTCTGATTCAGAAAGGTGTTGTTGTTGTTAGGTACCATTGATTGAGTACGGACTCAATCCTGCTTCTCGAATTATTTGTTCAGCATATGGGTTGAGTAACTATGGTGAAAGAATACAACCCTGGTACATGTCTTTCCTGATTATAAACCATTCGGTGTTCCCTTGTTCTGTTTGAACAACTAACTCTTGGTCTGTTGGTCTGTATACAGGTTCCTCATGAGCACAATTAAGTGTTCAGAACACTCATTATTTGCAATGTTGTCCATAGCTCGTCATGATTCACGCAATTGAAAGCGTTTGTGCAGTCAATAGAGTACAGGTAAACATCTTTTTGGTATTCTCTGCTTTCCGCCAAGATCCATCTGATGTCAGCAGTGATAATCCATCATTCCACGACCCTTTCTGAATCCAGTTTGAACTTCTGAAATTTTTCTCTGAATGTATGGTTGCAGCCTTTTTTGGATTATCTTTAGCAAGATTTTACTTGCAAGTTATATCAATGATATTGTCGAATGATTTCTGCATTCCATTGTGTCACCTCTCTTTGCAAAGGGCAGAAACAATCTCTTCTAGTCACTTGGCATAAATGAGTGTCGTGTTAATTTGCTGAAAAATTTGTATTCGTGTGAATTTGCTGAAAAATTTGTATTCCATCAATTCTTGCTACTTTGTTTTTTCCCCGGGCCTTCAATGTACCTTAGACTTCTGCCTTTGGTATTATTGGCTCTTGATCATATTCTCCGTTTTTGAAATGGTCATTTTGGGTGACTCTTTTTGTTCTCATGGTTTTTATTTTCTGTAGTAATTTTGATATTATTTGGTATTGACCTCATGGAATGAGCTAGAAAGTGTTTCCTCTGCTTCTTTCTGAAAGAGATTGTAGAGAATCAGTATAATTTCTTCCTTAAATATTTGCTTTATTTCACCAGTAAAGTCTTGAGGTACTAGTGTATCATTCTCTGCAAGGTTTGAATTATCAATTTAGTTTATTTTATAGATACAAGTCTGTTTAGATTATTTCTCTTTGTGAATGTTGTTAATTTGTGTCTTTCAAGGAAGTAATATACTTCATCTAAATTGTCAAATTTGAGGGCATAGATATATATGCCTTTATTATTCTTTTAATATCCATGGAGTTAATGGTAATGCTCTTTCATTTATTTTATTAGCAACTCATGACTTTCTCTCTCTGTTTTTGGTTTGCCGGGCTAGAGTTATCAGTATCAATTTTGCTAATCATTTTAAAGAATCAGGTTTCTTTGATAGTTCTGTTACTGATTTTCTTTAATTTTCATTGATTTATTCATTAATTTTATTATTTCTTCTACTTGCTTTAGATTTATGTTGCTGTTTTTCTAAGGTAGAGTTTAGATTATTTCAAGTATCATTTTGTTGTATTTTTGGTAAAAATTTACAAATTAGTTTTTCGATGCAATAATTCTTACACAGACTGTTCCATGACATTGGTTGCAGTCTTAAATATGTCTGAAATCTCTCTTGTTTCTTCCATGGGTTCCCTGTTTCCGTTCCTCTAGTTTTGCTGCCCTTCTTTGCCTCTCATCTTTAATTTTGGGTAAATGTTGCTATGTTGATCGCATGTGGTTGATTGTTGGAATGTGAAGAACAACACATTCACCACTTTGTTTTATAGTCCCATATATTATTTGACTGGGAGGTGACTTCCTGGGAGAGTCTTCAGTTTCAAGTCAGAAGGTTTTCTCAGAGCAGTGATCTCAAGTATTTCTCTAGTCTCTTTCTGATCATAAATCTGATCTGTTTTTCCTCTAATTTTTCCCCCATGGGAACACTGAATGATTTAAAATTAAGAAAGGTATGTGACAGGGTTGCATTCTTTCACCATAGTTATTCAACCTGTATCCTGAGCAAATTAGCTGAGAAAACCTGGGTTATATGAAGAAAAATGTAGCATCAGGATTGGAGGAAGACTCATTAACAACCTGTGATATGCAGATGATACAACCTTGCTTGCTGAAAGTGAAGAAGACTTATAATATTTACTGATGAAGATCAAAGAGCACAGCCTTCAGTATGAATTGCATCTCAATGTAAAGAAAACAAAAACCTTCAGCAGTGTACCAATAAACCACATTCTTACCAACTATCTTATAATTTATGCTCTCTAAAATTCGTTACAGGATATTTACTGAAGAATGTGTTCTATCCTAGTGAACGATCCCTGTGAATTTGAGAAGAATGTGTATTCTGCTGTTTTGAGATGAGGTATTTTGTAAACGTCAATTAGATCCATTTGATTGAGAGTGGTGTTCAGTGTATCCTTACTGATTTTCTGCCTGCTGATCTGTCAGTTATTGATACAGGAGTACAGAAGTCTCAACTTACAATAGAGGATTTGTCTATTTCTTCTGGCAATTTATCTTTTTTTTTTTTTGCCTCATGTACTTTAACTCTGTTATTAGAAGCTTGCACCTAAAGGACTGTTATGTTTCCTGGGAGAATTAACCCCATTAACATTTTGTCATGCCTTCTCTTTATCCTGTTAATTTTACTTGTTTTGAAGTATGTTTTATCTGAAATTAATATAGCTATTACAGCCTTCTTTTTGTTAGTGTTAACCAAGTATATTTTTCTCTGTTTCTTTGCTTTCATAACTGTATGTCTTTTTCTTTTCTTTTAAAGTGGCTTTCCTGTAGACAACATATAGTTTGGTGTTGTTTAAAAAAAATATTAAAAAAAAAAAGAATCTGATAGTCTTTTACTTGCTGTATTTAGCCCAATAACATTTAAAGTGATTATTGATATGGCTGAATTCATATCTACTGTATTGTATTTCCTGTGCCTTGCACTTATTCGTTGTTTCTTCTTTTTAAAAAAAGCTTCTCTTTTTTTGCCTCTGGTTTTAATTGAGCATTTTATATGATACTCTTTTCTCTACTCAGTGTATTATCAATGATAATTTTTCTTAAAATGGTTGACCTAGCGTGTGCAGTACACATTTACAGTTAATCTAAGACTATTATCAAGAACACTGTATCGCTTCATGGGTAGTTATAATCAGTCAATACAATGTTGCTATTCAAATGCTTATCATTTTGATAGGAATAAAAGAAATTAGGTTTCATTTTATGGGTTTTTTTTTTTTTTTATATTTCTTCACTTAACATTTGCTGTCTTTTTGAAGACATGAGCTTCTTACAGATAAAATTTTCCTCCTTTCTGATGAAAACTTCTTTTGACATTTCTTGCAAGGCTGCTCTACTAGTGGTGATTCCCTCAGGTATTGTTTGTCTGAGCAAATGTTTCTCTTTGAGTTGTTTTTTTTTTTAATGTTGTGTTGTGAATTATGTGATAGTTTACATGGGAGAACATTAGTTTTATACTCATCCTATCATTCGTATATAGTTTCATTGCCATGGTTACAATCCCATCCATACATCATCAGCCAACTGAAGGGTATACCCTGCAAGCCTGTCCCCCGGTCGTCAGCACACAGCCCCTCTCCCTCTCTGTGTCTAAAGTCCCCAGCCGCTCCATCTCTCCGTGTCATCCTCTGTGCCTCCATCACTGCTTCTCTGGGTACGGTTGCGCTCTCCGCTCTTAGCCCTCGATGGTCTTAGGGACCTCCACTCCTGGACTGCAAAGTCAATCACTCCCCTCATTTTGCTACAAAACATCTACCTTTACATTTCCAACCCTCACAGTCAGTCTTCATAACAATTATTCACTATTGTATCACAAGAGACCTGTCCGCATCTCCTTTCATCAGCCCCACCAAGACAGATTGGATACTACTCAATGGAGATTCTACGTTCCTCTGTGCCCTCTGGATCTAGGCTCCCTCTTGAAAGCTTGTAAACCAGTCACTTCTTGCCTTTGTAGCCACCCTCTCCATTTTGGGTAGCCAATGTCCAGGTTCCCCATCCATGTCTACTCTGTGTATGGAGGGCACTGGGAATGATCCTCTCTGTAAAGATTTGTTCCCTCTTTTGAGGTACTGCATCCACAGGTGTAGGTCAAGTTCATCAAATTATTATCAGATTACTCTCTTTTTTTCTCCTCTTCTTTTTTCTTCTAGTTGAGCTCTGATCATCCAGTCATTGAAGCCAGGTCAAGTGGGTATTACCTGCAAGTGTGGGTGCTCTTATACATATGCCCTCTCTTCTTATCAGCAGGATGCTTCACTCTCCACTCTAGTCCCCTGTGGCTATGGACCCTGGACCCAAGAGTCCCCAGGTCTTGCCACACTGCTGGCCAACCAGATCTCCACCCGGGTTCACAGGAGTCTGTTGAACATGGTAGGGCTTAGTTCACAGCTTCATTGCTGTTTTTCCCTCACTTCCCCTTATTGGTGATGAACATAGTCACCAATCAGAGCTTGTATTCCCCCCATTGAGTCTTAGTCTTTGCCCTGAGGGGTTTGCCCTGATGTGTCCTGGGCTAGCAACTTGATTGTTCTTATAGTAATCAGCTGCACTGCTGCTATTGTTTTGTAGTTTTCCTGCTGGTCTTTCTTTCAAGAAGCATCTTCTGTTCTTCTAGCCTCTCCAGGTTGGTCTGCTTGTCCACTCAAGTGGGAATTTTCCATCTCTGGAGATCTGGATGTGGTTCAGGCTTCCACCTAGAGTCTTATGTATTGCAGAGGCTCCGCAGGAAGCCTCCATCACTGGGCACTTTGTAGCCCCATTTTAGGTATTCCAATCAGTTATAGGCAGAAGACGGACTTACAAGCTTTCTATGGTAATGCTTTTCGCTATTCCTTTCTCTCCCCCTCCAGTGTCTATTTTATAATATAATGCAAGGAAAACCAAGATTCAAAAGACAGCCAAGCATCTTAATATTATTCA
>NW_006408741.1:1816031-1816911 GCF_000296735.1 Chrysochloris asiatica
AAAAAAAAAAAAAAAAAAAGAAACCCAGAAGAAAATAATGCAGGAACAGTGAGATCAAGGCTTAATACAGCAGTCTCAAAGGGACAGGGGGAGGGGTGAAGAAGAAAGAGAGAAGGAAAGGGGGGAAAAATATATGTAATAAAATTAGAAGAAAATGATGTAGCACCCGCCAAAACAAGACTCAATACTGTATTCTGCACTCACTAAAAAGAGGGAGTGTGGCGGAGGAGAAAAAGAGGAAGAAGAAACGAAAAAAGAAAGAGAAAAAAGAAGAAAATAAGATTTTATTATTAAAAAAACCCATTAATAATAATAGGAAAATCTGTGGCTTAATGTAGGTATGCCTTTAATGTCCTAACTCTCTTTTGGTCACTCTGCCCTCCTCTCCTCTCCTGGTTGTTAGGCGCTGTCGAGTTGATTGCGACTCTTATCGGCCCTGTATAGGGTTTCTGAGGAGTGGCTGGTGAGCTTGAACCACCGGCCCTGCAGTTCAAGAGGCTCTGTAGTGGCGCCTTAGCCCTCTGAGTCATGCTGGGACTCCTGCTAAACCGGCTATAAAAGGGAGACCTAGATAGGGTCTCTGAGGAGCAGCTGGTGAACTTGAACCACCGATCTTGCAGTTCATAAGGCTCTGTAGTATGCAGTCTCAACCCTCAGAGCCACGCTTGGGCTCCTGCTAGACCAGCGCAAGAAGGCAGACCCAGATAGGTGCACTTCTGCCTCTTAGCCTAGGCTGAGCGTGCAGCTTCCTGAGGATGGGCTGGTGAGAGTGAATCACCACCCTTGCAGTTCAATAAGCTTTGCATCCTGGTGGGTCCCATGGGAGTTCTGGGAGGCTGGGTGGGGCTCTAGCTTGTTATGGCGTGTGGGCGGGGTCAGC
>NW_006408741.1:1817011-1844243 GCF_000296735.1 Chrysochloris asiatica
CCTAACTCTCTTTCGGTCACTCTGCCCTCCTTTCCTGGTTGTTAGGCGCTGTAAAGTCGATTGTGACCCATAACGGCTATAAAAGAGAGACATAGATAGGGTTCCTGAGGAGCAACTGGTGAGCTTGAACCACCGATCTTGCAGTTCATAATACTCTGTAGTCTGCAGTCTCAACCCTCAGAGCCACACCAGGGCTCCTGCTAGACCAGCGCAAGAAGGCAGACCCAGATAGGTGCACTTCTGCCTCTCAGCCTAGGCTGAGCGTGTGGCTTCCTGAGGATTGGCTGGTGGGCGTGAATCACCGCCCTTGCAGTTCAATAAACTTTGTAGCAGGGTGGGTCCCACAGGAGTTCTGGGAGGCCGGGCGGGGCTCTAGCTTGTTATGGCGTGTGGATGGGGTCAGCGGGGTGCTGGCACACTGTCTGCTGCGGAGGGAACAATCCGTGGGGGAGCCTGGTGGGTGGGGTTGGGTCGTGAGCGATCAGTCAGGCGGTGCAGGGCTAGTGGTGGGTCCCGTGGGCAGGGTGGTGCTCACGCTGAGGTGCTGCAAGGGGTGGGTGGGGGTTGCAAGGTCCTGCAAGCAGTTTGGGGGGGCGGGAGGCGGTTTAGGCAGCCCGTGTGGGGCTCTAGCTTGTTATGTCACGTGGGCTGGGTCAGCGCGGTGTGTGCGTGTGCACTACCGTGGGTACTTATGGTCTGGTCCGGGTCTGGGGAAGGCGGGGGTGTTGGGGATCGAGCGGGTAATTGGTCGGGTGAGAGACCACTTGGCTGTGCAGACACAGTCCTTGCCCAATGAGGTCAGACAGTCGCTGTCCCCCCCCCCTTTTTTTTCCCCCCTCCTCTCTTTGTTGCCTGATTATTCTCTGCCTACTGCAAGCGCTGAAATTACTCAGTGGGGTAGATGACCCTCACTTTCTCTTCCCGTTGTCCCCAGTGGTTCCCCCAGTTCAATAATTACTGAAAGTGCCATGCAAGTTGGTTGCAGCCCCGCCCCCCACGCTGCAAGGCGTTGGGGCTGTGCTACACGCAGCCAGCGGCGGGTACAAGTTTAAAAAGCTAGGAGTTCCTCAGGACGATGATTTTTTTTTTTATAAAAAACTAGTTTAAGATTTTGATGTACTGAGACTTATGGTGGCTGTAATGGTGTGGGTTTGCCATAGGAAGGTTTGTTTTCGTGAATTCTCCTCCCCCGTACCCAGAGCCTCACTTACCTGGGCTGTCTGGCTATCTGGCAAACCGGAAGTCGATCTCTTTGACTTTTCAAGGATAACGTCACTGGATATAAAATTCTAAGTTGGTTTCCCCCCCACCTTTTTAAAAAAAAGTCTGATATATTTTTATCCTTTTTCTTCACTAGGTAATGTTTTACTTCAGACTCTTTTTTCAGCATCACTGGTGGTACAATGGTTAAAACACTTAACTTTTAACCAGAAAGTTGGCTGTTTGAAGAACCTTCAGTCTCTCTCTAAGGGCGAAATATGTGGCTGTTTCCTTCTGTAAAGATGTACAGCCTTGGAAATCCTGTATTGGTCAGCTTTCCTTTGTTTTATAGTGTTGCTATTAGTCTGAATTGACGTAATGATGTTGGATTATTTGGGTTTTGGGATTTTTCAAGATTTTTTTATCTTTGGTTTTCTGTAGTTTGAAAACTGTATGTTTAAATATTTGGCATTTATCATGCTTGGTATTTGCTGCAAGAATTACTGTTTAGTTACTGTTTGGTTGGTTTCAACTCATGGTAACCTTATGTATAAGAGAATGAAATTATGCCTGACCCTGTGCCATCATCATTATTGTTGGTTGGCCAGGGCCATAATTAATTAAGGAATTAAAAATAAATAAATTGAGACGTATTAATTGGGGAATTAATATAAATAAATGAGACATGGGGAAACCGGTGCATGAAGAATTCATTGTCTTTGCAAAACAACAATGAAATATTTTCTTTTTCTTTCTTTCTTTCTCTCTTTGGATGGCAGAGTTGTTTTGTTATTTTTTATGCACAGACCCCTAGTTGAAATTTTTCTTTTGTTAAATCATTCTCTGAGTTATTCATGATTTTATTAGTATCCCTTTTACTTTAGATTTTTGACTCTCATACACTATAGTATATTTTTATTAAAAGTTAGAAGCCACACATTAGCTACATTTTATTCTACTTGTAATCATAGGTAGTTTTAATACTTATATTAACAATATTCTTAAGACTGCTAGGAGACAGGATTTGTCAGTTGAATTACTGCCAGCTTAGGTTTAGTGATTGTAAACATTCTTCCTCGTAGCCTTCGTTTAAGGCAATAAAGAATCCTAAAGTGAATAGCCAGAAATAAGGGCTGTGGGTACAAGAATTCTAAAAACAATTAGACTATAGATAAAGGCTATGGGTATATACAGATACTAAATAAAAAGTCTGACTTAGACGTTCTTAAATTAATGATCAGTAAATTAGAGAAGTTGTTTTTCATAACCTCAGTTTCCCTGATAAGTGATGTTTTTGTGGGCTATAAACAGATAGTGTATGGAAGAAGTTAATGGAGAGTTAATTGCACCTAACAACTAAAATTCACAAGACTTAACAAAGGTTAAGAAATATGTGAAGGTTAACTTGCTTCTCAGAGAAAAGAATAGATTTATGTATGAACAAATGTTTATCTAAAGGTTTCAAGGCGCCTGAATGTCTCCTATGCCTTGAGATAATGTTTTTGCTGTAACTTCTCATCCCTGTTGTAAATTTAAGAATTGTAAACCATAAGGAATGTGCCTCAAGATAGATTGTACCTTGATGTCATTGATTACTATGAATGCAATGTTTTCTGTAAGGGTATATAAGGGTGTTGTAAGATAGAACAGAGAGAACAAAGAAGAAAGAGGTGAAGAAAGGGTGTAGAAGAAGGGAAGGAGAGGAAAGGAGTGAAGAAGAATGACGAAAAGGAAGAAGTAGAAGGGATGAAGGGAAAGAAGGGAAGATGGGAAGTAGAAGAATGGGTGGAAGAAGAATTAGAGGCAAGAAGTAGAGGTAAGAGTAAGTAGAGGAAAATAGAACAAGACAAGAATGGAGGGAGGGGCAGCTAGTAAAGGGAGCAGAAGAGGGGAGCAGGAGGGAAGCAGGAGAGGAGAGAATGGAAGCAGGAGCAGGGGAGGGGGAGAAAGGTAACAGAAGAAATGAGCAGGAGAGCAGGGGAGTAAAGAATGATCAGGTTAGTAAGGCATGAGAGAAGTAGAGTATTAGAGTAGCCATAGAAATAATAATAATAAAGCATGTAATAAGAAGATTTTGAATTTATTATGACCCATGACTCCGTGTATTCAGCCGACACCCGCACCTGGTTTTGGAAAAACCCTGGAATAAGTTTGTTGGGGCTGGCTCCTGGCAGTTGGTATGTTTTAGTCCATTGTAGTGCCTTTTATGACCATTGTTACTTCACTTTTATATTTCTTTCTCATTCCCCTCTTATTATATTCTCATTATGCATATGTTAACATCTTTTGTACTGTGTTTTCTGGGATATTTAATTCTTTTATTTCCTTCATTCTTTTTTTTCTCTTTGCATTTATTTCAGTTTGGGAAAGAGCTACTGAAATATATTTAATCTTCAATTCTTTCTTCAATGGTGTCTAATCTACTTATAAATCCACCAAAGGCATTCTTCGGTTTTGTTATAGTATGTTTTATTTTAGTATTTTTTGATTCTTAGTTTTCATCTGTCTTCTATGTTGCCATGTACTCTTGCATGCTGTCTGCTATTACCATAAAAGCTCTGAATATATTGATCACGATGTTGGGTGTTGTCAATTCAGTTCCATGTCTAGCCATCTTGTGTAGGGTTTCTGAGGAGTGACTGGTATGCTTGAACCACTGACCTTGGGTTTAGCAATTTAGTGCTTATCCTACAGTGTTGTTGAGTTAGTTCTGACTCATAGCGACCTTGTATTGAGTTTACGAGGAGTGGCTGGTGGGTTTGAACTGCTTACCTTGTGGTTAAATTCCTTATATGGTGTGACACTGTAGGATAAGCACTAGACTGTTAACTGCAAGATTGGTGATGCATATCCAATGGCCACTCTTTCAAAACCATATAAAGGGTCACTATGACTTGTAACCAACTCAATGGCACTTAACTGCAACAACATATGAGATTTCAGCAGTCCAACATATTGTCATATCTGAGTCTCGTTCTGATGCTTGCTTTGCCTTTTCAGATTTCGTTTTTATTTTTCATCTTTGGGTTTTCCTAAGAACTACTTAAATACTGTCTATCCTGCAGGTTTCTTGTTTGTAATCCATTGTTGCTCTACTGATGTCCTGTTCATGTCATGATAAGGTATTTGGAAGGGGAAGAATTCAGTGCTTCCCCTTAGTTTTCTAATGAGCCTAAGTCCCTGAACTGTGACCTACAGAGCCTTTCTTAGGTTTGTTTTTTTCCTTTTCTGTGGAATAGGAAGGGTCAGGAGGCTGTGTTGTGCTGACTAGTTGTTCTTTCTCAAGTTTAATCAAGGAAGGTTCCACCACAGAAGTTTCCCTTAGACATAGGAGTTGTTGTTGTTGTTTTTTTTTTTTTTTTAAATGGAGAATGCTCTGAGCTAATTAAAAATGGTTACTTTTCCCTTTTTCTGTTTAAACTGGAGGTGGATTTTTCTTTGATATCCACTAGAGAGTCTGGTGAAATTTTTTTTAGCTTTTTATTGTGAATCAAGTGAAGGTTTACAGATAAAAGATCATCAGTTTTACATTCAACAAATCACATTTTGTTTCATCGTAGTGAGTGCAGTCCCCTCATTGCAGTAACAGTTATCACACTTACTCCCTGAGGTTCTATTTCCATGCCACTTACCTTCCCATCCCTTCTCAACTTTGTCTCTCAGTAAAAATTGCCCTTTTGATTTTGAATGATTGACCAGTCCATGGTGAGCATACCTTACTAATGCTGCTGTACCCCTTCTATGTGGATCTACTACCTGAATGAAAATTGTATCCCAAGGGTGAGTTCCTTTCCAGATCTGAAGGGTGGTCAAGAACCATAGTTTCAGGTTCCTCCAGTCCATTCTGATCAGTAAGCCCTGTCTTAAAAAAAATTATTTTTGAGTTTTGTTCTACATTTTCTGCCACTCTGCCTGGGACCTTCTAATGTGATCCCTTTTCAGAGCAGTTGTTAGTGGTTGCTGATCTCAGAGTTGTGGAGACTGATGTTCACAGTTCCATTCGTCCATTGGACTAACTGATTATTTTACTCTTGTCACTCATCTTTCTTCCACACATGAAGATACTAATAGTTGCACCTTAGATGGCCTCTCATGAACTTTTAAGATCCCATACACTATTCACCCAAGTAGGATGTAGAACATTATCTTTGTGCACTATATTATGCCAATTGACCATGTTGGTCCCTCAGATCATGGTCCTTAGTACCCAGTCCCAGCAACCTATTGCCCTAAGATGTTTTATAATATCTAAGATGTTTTCATAGCTTTTCCCACTGTATGCACTATCACATTCCTGGAGAAATACCCATGTACAAATATCCCCTGTAAAATCCTTACGTATTTGTGGGTACACTCCCATTCTTCCTCCCATACCCATTCAGCCTGTGTATCTGTCTATGTATCTACCCACAGAACACTGTTGTTTCGAGTTTATATACATAACACTATTTAGTTCCAGTCCTTTTAGCCCTTACATACCTCCCTGTGTCTTCACCTGCCTTCTTCATTCTCTGCCTATCTTCATTTTGTATATTACCCTTCCCATCACTTAAGTAGACACTTGTCTACCGTTTAGCCAGTGAATTACTCTCCCTTCCTTCCCATCCCTGGTAATCATGAAAGAATGTTTGTTTTAGCATGAAAATAATTTGAGGTTTTACAATAGTGGTCTCATCCAGTATTTGTCATTTTGTGATACACTAATATTGAGTCCTGGTGTGGTGCTGTAGGATAAGCACACTGCAAGGCTGGTTTGAACTGTAAGGTTGGCGGTTCAAACTCACCATCCGCTCTTTGGAAACTTAACACAGAATAGCTATGAGTCAGAACCAACTTGACTACACTTAACAACAGCAGCAAAATTGAGTGCACCATAATGTCCTTCAGGTTCATCCATGTTAGGAGGTGTTTTGCCAATTTATTGTGATTATTCAACATTGCATAGTATTCCAGTGTACGTATGTACCAAAGTTTGTCCATTCTTCTATTGATAGGCAGGCATCTATGCTGATTCCATCATTTTGCTCTTGTCCATAGTGCTGCAATGAACACTGGTGTCTGATGGGGCTTTTAGAGGTAAAATCAATGAAAATGTGGGGTACCCCTGCACAACTAGGTCAGTAGGAGTTGTTAAATCTTAAGCTAGTCCACAAGTAGGCTCCAACAGTTTGTCAGAATTATCACTTAAGTGTCCCACCAGTTACTGGTCCAGCAGCTTCTGTTTTAAGATACTTGAGCTTGGCTTTAAGCCTATGTTTTCTCCTGTCACTCCAGATTTTGTGATGATAACTGGCCCTATTACCTCAGTGCTCTGAAAAATTTAAAAAACATTCAGGTTTGTTTTTGTTTTTGCCCCCAGCTTTGTTTGTTGCTGTGATAATCACGGCTGTAACTGGAAGTTCAACACCTAGAAGCAGTCTTTGTTTTAAGAAACCATTGCAGGTGATTTTGATGCAACTAAATATTGAGAACCACCTATCTAACCCAATTATCTTATTTTACAAATGAGAACATTGAAGTTCAAAGAGGGGAAGTGACTTCTCTAAGAAAATTATTGATAGTTAAAACCTAGATTAGAACCAGGGTCTGAGTAGATCGTAGTCACACTGATTTTTGTACTTCCATATAGGTGCTTTGAAGTGATTAATTGTATTTCATAATCTTAAGTTGTAGGAAATGTTTTTATGTTCATGGATTACTGATTTAAATCTTTGATATTTACTCCAAATTTATTCTGAGAGCTGATTTTATTCATGCTTATTGCCATAGTCAATCTGGAAGCTCGATCATGCCTGCCTCAGGTGTGAGTTCTTAATGTAATATCACTATCAGTTAAAGAGTATGCTGTGTAGAAAATGTTCTTTCCCCCCATATATTTCTTGCAGAATTTTGCAAAAAGTACCTAAAATAAAACTTTAGAGCTCTTCATTCACACTTTTGGAATTCCTCACATAGATCATCGTATGGGACAAATCAGCCATGCCTTTCAGTTCTTCTTTCCCATAAGTTTCTATTACTTTACTTCCTTAGATTTTGGTACGGTGTGTGAATAGCAGCTCTAATCCTCCCTCTTCTTTCCAATTCAACCCCTCTCCTAGTTGTACACATGACATCGCTCTGATTTCTTCCTGGAGAAGACTAAGGATTTTGCTGTAGCGCAGAGTTTGGCAGATCCTGGAATTACTACTTCTGTACTCCAAAGGATGCTACTACTTTTTTTTTATGGGGTTGGAGCACCAAGATTACGTTTTTTAGATTGCCTTCAGAAATAATAGTATGTGTGGGTGTGGACCATGGCATCTTAATTGACTTCCCCCCCCTCCCAAATGAGGCATGTTGAAAAGATACAGATTATTGGTGTTAAAAATGAGATTTTTATTTTCCTAAACAAGATTTGACCCAGGATAAATTACTCATGGTCTCATATGAATCTGGATTAAAGCAAACAAGAGGAAGACTCCCTATTTCATTTACTCTTAAGAATTGAAGCAAGCTGTATTACCAGTGGTGCATAGTCAAGCATTTTCAAACATTAACAATTTAAAATATCAAGTTATAGTGCCTATAGAGTTTTTAGGTTAAAGGAATAGTTTTAATTTACTTCAGCTTCCTGATAGGTTGATTATTGCATGGTTAATAAAAGAGGGTATTGGTGTTTGTGCTTTGCATCTAACATAGATCTTGGTTACTATGGCTTCTCGTTAACTTCTTAATATCCCTTTGGGCCCTGGTTGCCTCACAAGAGAATAGGTGGGTGATAGAACTGCCGAGAAAACAGATGCAAACTGCAGAATAGTCCCTGGGGTACACTGACTATATTGGGTCACAAGGCTTGTATGTGTGGTTAAATGTATGAAGTTGGGGTTTTGCTAGACAGAACTCCTGACCATATGAGTTAATTAATTCAAGCTCCAAGTAAGTTTTGTTTTAGAGATCTCTGCAGTTACAGCTGTTTTAAAATTCTTTTTAAAAACGTAAATGAGAAGATTCTGTTTGGGGTACTTTATTGGTCTTATAATGATGGATAATTAAAGTATTATAAGTTTTAGTAATGACTGCTTCTTAGCCATTAAAAAAAAAAGGTCAGTCTACAATTTGGAATACTGAAAGATTCCTTAATTAGAAGGACCTCATGGTTAAAATTTAATAGTTTCAGCCTAAAAAGAATATCAGAAGGTGATTCTGGAGGCCTTATACTCAGCATGTTTGTGCTTCTTCTAGATTTTAGTTTCCTTTGAAAAAATAATCCAGGCATTTTGAACTCTTTTCTGCCACCAAATCAAGTCCACTGCCATCAAGTCAATTCCAACTTGTGGTGACTTTGTATGTGGTTTCCGTTGCTGTGAATTTTTATGGGAGCAGAAAGGAGTGCCTGGTGGGTTTGAACTGTAGACCTTGTGGTTAGCAGTCCACAGCTTATCCTACAGTACCACACCAGGACCGTTATTATTTAGTCCTAGGAAACGTCCTTGCTGAGTTTAAAACATACTGGCTTAGAAAACCTTGAATTCTCTTACTGATTGAACAAAATTGACTTGAGTTTGCTTTTAGGGATTTTGTGGAACATTAACAAATGGAATGGTATAGCTGTTTTCACATCTTTTTGGGTAAGAACTAAATTTATCTTTGATTAGAGAGTTCAAACAGATGGGAAGAGTTTAACTAATCCCTATACTTTTTTACACAACTCTTAAATGGAGAGGTTGAAACCAGATGTGTGATTTGTGATTCTGTATGTCAGTGTTGAAATTTTTCAAAACTTGTCAAATGTTTCTGCTTAGCAAACCCCAAAACATATTATACCAGTCACCTTTTTCTGTAATTTTGAATCATCTTTGTATTTAGGAGGAAATCTAGTCTGTATAATTTCCACTCATTTGCACATAAATCATCAAATGTGGTTTAGGCAAAAGTCTTCAAGTTTAAGGAGCTTTACATTTTTTGTCCCTGAAAAGCAGAAAGTAGGGTACTGACTATTCTGACTTGGGGATACAATAGAAGCTTCTGGATGAAATGGGATAAAAAAGTAGACCAAAACTCAAATTTCTAAAAAAATGTGAAGAACCACTGGATTGATAAAGACTACCACCCTAAGATACCCTTTGAACTTGAATCTGAATCTATTTCTATAAATCATCTTTCAACTAAATAATATATTGGCTTATAAAAGGGAAATCCAAAAAAATAAAATTCACAGCTGTGTACTGTGCTTTTTAAAACAATCATCTATATGAGACAAAGAGGTTAACATTTACCCATATGCAAAGATGAGAAGACAAGGAAGAGAAGGGAAGCTCGAGACAGAGCAAACAGAATGGAAATAATGAAAATGCTGATACATTGGAAAAATTGTAAGGAATGCCACAGAACAGTTTCATGTGTAAAATTTCACCTAATATACAATAAAATTTATTTTGAAGAACCCAACAACAGTGTAGGTATAACACAGGATAAAACTAATGAACATTCTAGAGTATTCTAAAATCTTAAAATGGTAAGATTTCTAAACTATTGATTATAAATTTAATAAACACACCATTATAGGGATTCTGGTTTTGATGTACACTCACATTAGTTTATAGATACTGATGAAAGTGAACAAGTAATATCTGTGTTGTGTTTTTTGTTTTGTCTAGTTACTTAAGAGTTACCCTATCTCCCCATGGCTTTCTGACTAAATTTGGAGAAAATAGTTATTTTTAGTTAGGCGTAGATAATCTTTTGAAAAAAAGAAACAAGGATGTTGTTGTTTAATGACTTTTTTTCAGATTTTTTCCAACTGAAGAGCAGTTGGGAAACAGGAGTGAGAATTAAATATTAGCTTTGGTTAGTGGGTGTTATACCTTTTTCTCTTGCATAATCTTTTTTCCTCCATTTTAGCCCTAAAGAGTAGTATAAAATATATATTCATATGAATGGGGGAGCACAGTGGCTCCATAGGATAAGCACTGGATTGTGAACCTCAGTGTCAGTGGGTTCAGCTGACCAACTGCCCCACAGGAGAAAGATGAGGCTTTCTGCTCTTGCACAGATTTAAAACCTTGGAAATTCTATATAACATGTTGATATTAGTTGAAACTGACGACTTAACAACAATTTATATGTCATGAAATAGACAACACTCATCAGAGCAGAACTTTCACATAAAGTTGTGTGTTTTGAAAGTTATGCAGAATTAACCTAAGCAGTAACATAAAAATCTTGTAAAGTGAAAATTATAAAGCAAGACTAAACAAGACCTACATATAAATGGAAGGGGGCAAAGTTATAATGTATTGGTATGATATGAAGGTAAAAACGACAAAATTGTATTTTATATTTTGAAAAAATAGAGCATGCTATTTGGAAAAGAAACTTTAGGGTTGAGTATTCATTCATACCAACTAAAACCTAAACCCACTTCCATCGAATTGATTCTGATTCATAGTGACCGTATCTAGTGTTGCTGAGACTGTAAATCTTTACTGGAGGGCATAGCCTCATTGTTCTTCCACAGAACAGCTGGTGGTTTTGAACCCCTGATCTTGTGGTTAGTAACCCAATACCTAACCACAGTACCACCAGGACTCTTACTCATTTACACAGTATCTAGAAATAGACGGTAGAAATAAGAGTAGAAACATACTTCATGGCACTTAACAAAAACAGTTATTTTGTATATAGAGTCCTGGTGTGGCATTGTAGACTGATAGAGAACAATTAAACCTCATTTTATAAGTGACTTGGGAGATGTCTGCTCAGCTGTTAACCATGAAATGAACAGATTTACCAAATGTTTTTGTTTTAGGTAGTGATAAAACATTAACAGAGTCTTACTGAGTTATTTTTCACTCATTAGACTATACATTGTCAGTCACTTGGATTTTGAAATATATGTGGGATTTTTTTGGTTTTGTTAATTTAAGATTTAAATACCATTTAAACTTACTTCATGGTGTGACACTATAGGATAATTACTCGACCTCAAGGTTGGTTTGAACAGCAAGGTCCTCAGTTCAAACTCATCAGCTGCTCCTTGGAAACCCTGTACAGGGTCGCTATGAGTCGGAACTAACTTGACGGTACTTATCAACAACAATTTGCTATATAGCATTCAATTTATTTCTCACGCTTTTGAAAACTTCCCTAAGTATAAAACGCCATTCCTGCCCTTTGGAGCAAGTTACAGAGTTATGATTTCTCTGTAGTTTTTATGGATTGAATTATGTTCCCCCAAATATATGTTGTAAATCCCTACTTCAGCACCTGTGGTTATAATCTCATTTGGGAACGAGATGTCTGTGTTGTATTAATGAGGCAGGATAACTTCAGGGTAGTGACCACCAGCATTTTCTATTTCTGATGTTTAATGGGAAGCTTCTCTCCTAGTTTTTAATACATGCTGCCACCATTCCAAATACCAGAGATCCCTTGGGACATAATGTACCCTACTAATTTTATTAAAATACAAATTACATCAAAAAACTGCCTTCGTGAAAACACCTGGTTTCAACAAAAGATTCAATACAGAAAATAAGTCTTGAAAGTGTACAGAGGATAGAGGGGAAGAGACCTGCTTCATGAAGGTTGCCCAGGGGCAGAAGCTTGGAAGACACAGGAATTTTCCTCCAGAATTGACAGAAAGAGAAAGCCTACCTGAGAGCCAGCACCCTGAATTTGAACTTGTAGTCTCTTAAACTGTGAGAAAACAAGTTTCTGTCTGTTCAGGTCACCCACTTGTATGAGGGGGTTTCAAATATGGTACCGTTTAATTCCATTTTTCCATGAACTTCTTAAAATTCCTTCTTTTTCTATTATAGCAGCACTAAATAACTAAGATTCTCAGTCCTTTTGGTTCTTCATTTGTTTATTTTGTTGCTGTTTTTGTCATTCTTCTCACTGGTGGCAGTAGCTCCTTTTGATTGAGAGAACAAATGCCCTCAAGTTCTGATTATGAAATGAATTTGTCTGACAGAAGAAGTCTTGTTTTATTTGAGTGTGTACCTTTAGATAAACCACTTAACAGCTTGGGTGATTCATGCACCACTTGCTAGAATTGGCTTTTCAGCTCCAGATTTCCCTGTCAGAGCACATTCCCTTTTAGTAATTAATTATATCTGTTCTGGTCATGTTGCTGTCCATTGCTCCTTTACTAACATGTTTTATAACTCTCTTAGAGTAGCTACAACAGAGGTAAGGAAGCTTTGTCTGTGAAGTGCCAGCTAGTAATATTTAAGGCTTTGCAGGCCATACTCTGTCACAGCTACTCAGCCCTGCAGTAAGTAGTCGTAACCCCAAACCACACTGACTACCACTGAGTAGATTCTGACTCTGTATCAGATTCCAAGGCCTCATCTTTTTACCTCCCGAACAGTCGGTGAGTTTGTACTGCTTACTGTGGTGCTATATGTTAATGCGCTGGACTGCAGAGTCAGTTTGAACCACAAGGTCGGTTGTTTGAGCTCACCAGCTGCTCCTTGGAAACCCTATATAGGGTTGCTATGGGGCGGAAGCGACTTGACCAGGCTTAGCGACAACAACAACATACTTGTGGTTAGCAGTCCAGTGCTTACCCTACATAGATGTTATATAAATAAATAAGCGTGGCTATTTCTAATATGAACTGTAGTTACGGACACTGAACTTTGAATTTCCAGTGCTTTATCTAACAGCACACATATAAATGAGGTGATTTTTAATTGCAACTTGAGGATCTAGGGATAGAATAGCTTTGGTATTGTTGTTAAGTGCCCTTGAGGAGCAGCTGGTGAATTTGAAATTCCCACCTTGCAGTTCAGACTGACCTTGCTGTGCAGTGCATTATCCCATGGGGCCCCAACAGGGCTCCAGCTTTGGCACATAGAAGATTAAAACTAGTTTTCTTTGTCAGATATTAAATGTGGAAGTCGCCAAGGGCTGTGGAAGAAAATCTTTGATTTACAAGTTGGTGAAAGGCTAGAACACAGAGAACTGTGTAGATTTGTTTGATATAAGTAAAGGCTTCATTTAAGGGAAAGAACTGACTTCAAGGCTATTTCAGCTTGTGATTTCTGTTTTTGCTGTATTCTGTCCCACTTGATTTTTGTGTGATATAATGATGGTAATTCAGAACTGGAAAGCAGGTTGTCTCTAATTTTAATCCTTTCTTAGCATTACAGCTTTTTATCTGAACTAATGCAAAAGCCAAATTGGCTCTGTACAGATTGAGATTACTTTTCTCCTGCTTAATGTGTGAAATACAGCCTGTTTGTTAGCATTTTTTGGTGTTGATAGTGCTTTGTTGTTGTTGTTAGGTGCCTATGAGTCAATTCCAACTCATAGCGATCCGTATAAGGCTTCTGAGGCTGTAAATCTTTACGGGAGCAGAAAACCGCCGTTATGTATTTCATAGTAGACATTACAAAAAAAAAAAAGAGCATTGTGAGCTTAATTTGAAGAGCTGTTACTTCTGTCGATCCTTTCTATGACAAAAATCAATGTACACATACAATGTGTATTAATAGGGCTCAAACTCATTAGACTATGAAAATGGTTTAATCAGAACTCTTTGTAAAGACCTTACCGGATAGCATCCTAAAATGAATTCAAGGGAAAAATTGATTAACGTTGAAAGATATTTTTTACTTCATATTCCTCCTTTTAAAAGCCCCTTGAATATCTCATAGGACTGCTTCTAAATTTTGTTAAGAGAGTAAAATTCCATATTTGTGTAGTTTATATTGAACTGTTGCCATTCAAATTACTGATTGGTTAAAGCTCTTTCAGAAACTGAAAGGCACTTTGTTTATTCATCCTTATTTCTAACCTGAAGGCATATTTAGGCTGAGTTATTAGATTTTTCCTCCTCCCTGCCTTCATTCTACAGTTTTATTCCTCTCCACCCAGTCCTAATCCTTGTTGTTAAGTACCATTGAGTTGGTTCCAACTCACAGCAACCCCGTTTAGAGTTTCTGAGGAGCGGCTGGTGAGCTTGAACTGCCTACCTTATGGTTCAGACTGACCTGTGCAGTTCAGTGCATTAATCCGTAGTGCCACAGGAGGACTTTAGAATCCTAAATGCTGTCAAGTCAGTTCAGATTCATAGTATAGGATTTCTGAGTAGTGGCTGATGAGTTTGAACTACTGACCTTTCTTTAGCAGTCTAGTGCTTATTGTATAGCATAGCACCACATCAGGTAATGGATGGAAATTTGATGTTTCTGAGACATTCAGGATTTTATAGCTGTGTAAGCGCTGTTCAGCATCCCATTGTAAGCCACCTCTATTTTTTATTAATGAAAGTTCTAACTGCACTGTGTTGTGACTAGTACTAGTTTGTGATATGCATGTAAAAGGTCAAAAGGGAAAAGCTCTTTTGACTAACAATTGAATGCTCATGTTCAAGTAGCTCTTTATTATGAGCTATAGAGCCTCAGTTTAATCTTGGTTCTGAAACTTAACAGATTTATGACATAATTTAGCATATGCTATTTTATTTAGCATCTTTGTTCCTCATTTTGTTCATTTATAGAATGGAGAAAATAATAGTCTCCATCCTATGGGGATAATGTGATTATGTGGAAAGGCTTAGTAGAACAATACTGACACATAGCACTAAATAAATATTAGTATCATCCTCATCATTCACTGTTTGGTGAAGTAGAACTAAATGAAGAGCCATAAGTTTTAGTTAGGGAAGACACATTATCAGAATTGAATTTTGGAAAGATTGCTTTGATAGCTAAGGGGAAGTGGATAAGGGATTAGGTGAGCAAAGCTAGAGGCAAGCAGCTAGCTGGGGAGATAATGAGATTCTGAACTGAGGCTGTTGCAGTGGCACTGAAGGAGACCAGAGAGATGCTTAAAATGCAGAATCAATAATTCTTAGTAACTGATTGGATGGAGGGAAGACAGAGGCAAGAAGAAGAGAGATTTTGCTTGAGTGTAGTGGTGGTGCTAATAATGAATACTAAAAATGTACTAGGAGAAGAATGCATATGGAACATGTTGGTTTGAGGTGCATGTAGGACACTCAGGGTGGGGTGTTAAGTAGTTGGATAATTATGTGGGGGCTTCAAAAAGTTTGTGGAAAAATTCCATTGCTTTTTATCCCATTTTCCTATGAATTTTAAAAAGCCCCATCATAAATATCTGAACCTCAAGTTGAATACAAACAATGAGAGCTTACTGATGAGTCTAGAGACTTGGTAATTGTCATCATGTGTATAAGCAGAAGTTGAGAACATTGGAGGGTAAAATTGTGCAGAGTCCATATATGGTGTATCTGTAGCTGGTTAAGAGGAGCACTTGTGGGATAGAAGAATTTGCTGACTAGACACATGCAGAAGGATGGCGTTGTGAACTGCTAAGATTGAAAGATGTGATTAGAGGCATTTTTAGTGTGCATGTTTGGGTGATTTTTGTCACAGTGCCCAGAAGCTCATGTACTTATATAGGAACTACGTTTTTAGTGCTGTCAAGCCTTGTGTCAAAATTTTATACTTATTACATTGAACGCTCAATACAGTTCTAGTTAAGGAACTCTGGGAGCGTGGTGGTTATGAGTTGGGCTGCTAACCTTAAGGTCAACAAATCAAAACTACCAGCTGTTCCGCTGGAGAAAGAGGAGGCTTTCTGCTCCTATAAAGATTTGCAACCTTGGAAATCCTATGCAGAGTCACTATGAGTCAGAACCGACTCCACGGCACACCAACACCACCATCACAGTTCTGTTGTTGTTGTTAGGTGCCATCGAGTCGGTACCAACTCATGGTGACCTTACACACAGCAGAAGGAAACACTGCCTGATCCTGGGCCAACCTCAGTTCTGTTGCCAAACTTGAGTCCATTGATGCTGCCACTTTGCCAGTCCATCTCATTGGGCATCTTCCTCTTTTTCTCTGACCCTCCACCTTACCAAACATGATATCCTTCTCCAGCGACTGGTCCCTCTTGACAGTATGTCCAAAGTATGAGAGACAAAGTGTGGCCATCTCAGCCTCCAAGGAACACTCTGGCTGCACTTCTTCCAAAACGGATTTATTGGTTCTTTTGGCAGTCCATGGCACTTTCAATATTCTCCTCCAACACCATAATTCAAAATCATCAATTATTCTATGGTCTTCCTTATTCACTGTCCAGCTTTCACATGCATATGAGGTTATTTGAAACACCATGGCTTGGGTCAGGCGCACCTTAGTTCTCAAGCTGACATCTTTGCTCTTCAACACTTTAAAAAGGCCTTGTGTAGCAGATTTGCCAATGCAATATGTCATTTGATTTCTTGACTGTTGTTTCTGTGAGTTTTGATAGTTGATCCAAGAAGAATGAAGTCCTTGACAACTTCAAACTTTTCTCCATTGATAAAAATGTTGTTTATTGGTCCAGTGGTGAGGATTTTTGTTTTCTTTACATTGAAATGTAATCCATACCAAAGGCTGTGCTCTTTGATCTTCATCAGTAAATGTTTTAAGTCCTCTTCACTTTCAGCAAGCAAGGTTGTATCATCTGCATGTCGCAGATTGTTAATGAGTCTTCCTCCAATCCTGATGCCATGTTTTTCTTCATAGAACTCAGTTTCTCGGATTATTTGCTCAGCATACAGGTTGAATAAGTATGGTGAAAGAATACAACCCTGTCATGTACCTTTCTTAATTTTAAACCATTCAGTGTTCCCATATTCTGTTTGAACAGCTGCCTCTTGGCCCAGGTACAGATTCCTCATGAGAACAATTAAGTGTTCCAGAATACTCATACTTTGCAGTGTTGTCCATAGCTTGTCATGATCCACACAATTGAAAGCCTTTGCGTAGTTAATAGTTCTGGTTAGGTAATATTGTTATTTACATTTATAGAAACTAAGGCTTGGAAAAATTACAATTTACCTCAGATTACAATGTGAGTAAACAGCAAAGCCAGAAGTTGAATCCAGAAGGACTGACTCCAGAGTCTAAGTTCTTGCCCACTGCACCAAGAAGCCTTCTGTACCAAAGACAGATTTCTTGGCTAGGCATGAGTTGGGAACAAAGGAAATAATAGTTAAATGGGGATGCTCCAGAGAGCAGGTCAGTTAAAATGGAATATTCAGTCCTATGCCTGGGGTGGTGATACTTGAATCAGTGGATGAGAGTTGTCAGTGAAAGCCAAGAGGGTGACTAGGAAGTTAAGCAGGTTGGCATAGTACTTGTCAAAGGGAACGTGGGCAGAGGGTTTCTCTTACTAGGGTAAAGAATGCTTGAAATTGATGATTTGATTTAAAAATATTTTGTCAGTTTTTCATACCTTCCTCCCCACCTCCAAAGTCAAACATACTGAAAACTTGTTGAAATTTAGATGAAAATGCCATCTAGTGGTGATCTATGTATAACAGAACTGAATGTTATTCGGTCTTGCTACATTCTCATTAAAAGCTGACCTGTTTGTGTCCTTGTTTATGACTGGGAGCACCGCTCATATAGGTGACCCTGGGTATTTGAAATACTGTTGGCATAGCTGCCAGCATCATGTGAGCCACCATAGTATGACAAACAGTTCATAGTGGATGGAAAGCAGTATTCATTCATTTGAAGAGTAAGACATGGGGTTTTTCCTTGTAGGAACATTATATGTTTCTCTATTGAAGCTCTCAATAAGGTGTGTGGTTTTTTTTTGTTGTTGTTGTTTTTTTGTTTTAATATTGTGAATTATGTGATAGTTTACATGGGAGAACATTTGTTTTACATTCATCCTATCATATATTGTTTCATTGCCATGGTTGCAATCCTCTCTATACACACATCAACCAACCAAAGGGTATACCCTGCAAGCCCCTCTCCCTCTCTGGGTCTACAGTTCCCAGCTGCTCCATCTCTCCATGTCATTGTCTCTGCCTCCATCTCTGGCGTCACTGCTTCTCTGGGTAGGGTCCTGCTCTCTGCTCTTCTCCCTTTATGGTCGGGTCTCCTCAGAGCAAACCCCTTTCCGAGACTAAGACTCACTGGGAATATACATTCTGATTCTGATTGGTAATCATGTTCATCACCAATAAGGGGAAGTGAGGGAAAAACAGCAATGAAGCTGGGAGCTAAGCTCTACAATGTTCAATAGACTCCTGTGAAAGTTAGGTGGTGACCTGGTTGGCCAGCAGTGTGGCAAGACCTGGGGCCTCTTGGGCACAGAGTCAATGACATAACCACAGAGGACTAGAGTGGAAAGTGAAGCATCCAGCTGATAAGAAGAGAGGGCATATGCAAAAGAACACCCACACTTGCAGATAATACCCACTTGACTTGGATTCAATGACTGGATCATCAGAGCTCAACTAGAAGAGGAAAACAAGAGTAACTTTAGAGTTACTGCATCTATGGATGCAGTAACTCTAAAGAGGGAACAAATCTTTACAGCAAGGATCATTCCCATCCTCTCTATACACAGAGTAGACAGGGATGGGCAACTTGGACATTGGCTACCTCAATAAGGTTTTGATTTTGAGTTGTATTCATATAATTCACGTGTGTTTCTTATGCAAGTCTTAGAAAGAGTACTAGCGTATTTTTTATATTATGGATCATTTTCCTTCTAATGTCTAGCAAGCTATTGCTAGTATTTAGAAAAAGAACAGCACTTTATTTATGTGCAGGGTTTAAACCACAAAGTTCGTGGCTCAAACTCACCAGCCACTCTTTGGAAACCCTGTACTGGGTTGCTATGAGTCGGAACCAACTTTATGGCTCTTTAACAACAACAACAACAAACATTACTAACTTCTTGATAGCTCTAATACATTGTCAGTTCTCTTAGATTTTTACATTAAGCAATCATTTGTCTACAAATAACAATTATCCTGGTATGGCACCATAGGATAAGCACTCTACCTCAAGGTCGGTTTGAACCACAAAGTCAGCAGTTCAGACTCACCAGCCACTCCTCAGAGACCCTGTTCAGGGTCGCTATGAATTGGAACTGACTCAATGAAACTTAACAACAAAAACATAGATATTAAAAGTGATAATCAAAATAAAATTTGTACATCAGAGTAATCATGGTGTTGTGCTGTAGGATAAAGCACTGGACTTCTAACCACAGGGTTGGTTGTTCAAACTCCTTAGAAATCCTATGTAGGGTTGCTATTATGATGAAGATCAAAGATCACAGCCTTTGGTATGGATTGCATCTCAATGTAAAGAAAACATTAATCCTCACCACTGGACCAGTAAACAACATTGTTATCAACAGAGAAAGACTGAAGTTGTCAAGGACTTCATTCTACTTGGATCAACTATTAACACTCAAGGAAGCAGCGGTCAAGAAATCAAATGATGTATTGCATTAGGAAAATCTGCTGCACAATTAAGAATGGACCTTGAAAATGTTATGCATAGTGAAATAATCCATATACTAAACAATAAATGCTGTATGAGTAGATAAAAGTAGACTCTCCCAATTTTTTTGATTTGTATTTAAGTTGTCAAAAAATTTGAGAGACATTTTATTACTTGATATTATGTACACATCCTTTGTAACTGACAGTGTGGTATGAAATATATGAAGTGTTAAATATAATAAGAATTCTTATTTTTATGTTGTTGGTGGATAAGGTAGCTTGGAACAATGGAGGAAACACTGAGCTGAGTGGAATTCTAGGTCTTCCTTTACGACTGCCCTTGTCTCTCTGGAATTCTTATTCATCTTTCAAATGGAAGATTGGGCGTAATTTATATGATCTGAATCCCTTTCTCACTATAGAATCATTCTCTTTTTCTTTAGGGATTTGCATCACATTATTACTATTTTATGTAACGTTTCTAATGATTAGGAGCCCATCTGATGGCACACTGGCTAAGCAAAGGGCTGCTAATCAAAAAAGGTAGGCAGTTTGAGCATATCAGTTGCTCCATCGAGGAAAGAGGCTATCAGCTTCCGTAAAAATGTAGTTGTTGTTGTCAAGTTCCATTGATTCGGTTGCGACTCATAGTGACCTTACATAAGGTTTCTGAGGAGCAGCTGGTGAATTTGAATTGCAGATTTTGCAGTTCAAACCAACTTTGCAGTCCAGTGCATTCACCCATAACGCTACAGCAGGACTCCCTTGGAAACTCTCTCGGGTTGTTAGGAGTCAGAGTCAACGGCAGTGGGTTAGATTTGGGGCTTTTTATGAACTATTACCCTGTGTGGAGTAGCTTGTAGTGTACAGTGAAGTACACTATTCTCACGGATGCTCAGGTGATTTTAAAAAAATTGCTTATTTTAAGTTTCAGCTCATCTATACCCATCTAGTTTACCCCCTTTTCTTCATCTTTGTTGCTTGCACCCAAACTTTTCACATATGATTGTAGTTCAATGAAAGTGATGTAGTGTTTCTACATTTCAGTAAATATTTTCCTTTTGGCATTAGCTTTTCAAAAAAGATATGGCACTTTGTGTTGTGTTTTTTAAAAAAAAATTTTTTATTTGTTCCCACATAACTCCTTAATGTAGTAAAACGTGTGAAGGCTGAAACATTTGTAAGGCAGAAACCTGTCAGAGAAAGAAAACAAATATTTTTTACTAAGTAGAAATAGAAAGCAATAGGAGCGGTGATGACAGCAAAGAAAGTGGAAAACTTGTGGGACCTGGAAAGACAAGGCAGCCCCAGCAAGTTCTGATTCTCAGAGGCTTCACTGTAACATAAAAATAGCAGTATTCTGCAAACCGAAATTGCTTAGTTCATGAGAACATTTTGAGAAAGCTAAAGTAACCTCTGTTTAGGTAAATATTGCAGGTAGCTAGTGTTAGCTAACCTCAGAAATTAATGTTTAACTTTGTAAGGATCAGATGTGGGAAGAAGAGGAAGTCAGGAATTTCCCATTGTTGTTGCTGCTTTTAGGTGGCATTAAGACAGTTCTGACACTTAGTGATCCTATCTATGCACAACTCCTCCCGCCCAGTTAAACCCATTTCTATCGAATCAGTTCTTGCTCACAGTGACCCTATAGACAGAATAGAACTGCCCAATAGGGTTTTCAAGGCTGTAATATGTAAGGAAATAGATGGCCATACATATTTTTTCCCATGGAGCAGCTGGTGCTTACCCACTGCTCTCCTACAACCAACTCTGATAGAGGTGTGCCATGGAGTTGGTTCAGACTCACAGTAACCCTTCCTAAGGTTTCTGAGACTGTAAATCTTTACGGGATTAGAAAGTCTCATATTTCTCCTGTGGAACAACTGGTAGTTTTGAACTGCTGACCTTGAGGTTAGCAGGCCAACTCGTAAGCACTATGGTACCAGAGGGGCCCCCATAATCTCCTACTTGAAATGCTGCATTAGGCTCAAAAACTGGCTTCTTGTTACATGCCATTGAGTTGGTTCCAACTCATAGGGACACTGCATTGGATTTCCGAGGAACGGCTGGTGACTTTGAACCACCGACCTTGTAGTTAGTAGTTCAGTGCTTTTCTACTGAGCCACTCCAGGGCTCTTCCCACATTTATTATTTTTTGGTCTTAGAGTCAAGGTGATCTTATAAAAGCAAATCTGATTCTCTCTTCCTGTAATCATTTTGATTGCTTGCTCCACTAAGTACGGAAATAACAAGAGAATGCAAAATGGCAGAAACCTGACTTCTTAGCATGTCTTTAGGGATGTTGTCGTGTGCCAGGTTGTATCTCATAGTGACCCTGTATATGAGTTTTTGAGAGTGGCAAACTCAGCCTTATATGAAAAAGACTATATGTCAGAGACAATGAGCCCCTTTCTAATACCGAACGATCCACTCACACATTAGTAAATTAGTAATCAAGATGAAAATCTCTTTCCATGGTCAGAGTAGAATGGTCAACGTGCGCCTGCAATTTCTATGCCCTGGGATCTCACTCAGTGCAGAAAACCCGCACAATTTGTTACCCTAGGTGGGAGAGGCAGGAGTAAAGTGAATTCTTGAATTCATCATGCAATTTCTCATTTCTATATTCCTTCTGCCTAGAATTCAGTTTGGATAATTCCTTTTGTCTCAACTCTCAGTTAATTTTCCCTAGGGCTTTTAGACTGGCTAAATTGCCTGACTCTAGGTATGGCAGTTGCCCAGGATAACACTGATCACACATGACTGTGATTATTTCTTTAATTGGGAAAGCTCTGTGGCATGGTGCAGTGGTGTGCAACCATGGCTGCACATTAGAATCATCTGGGGAGCTTCTAAATACTGACAAGCCCTAAATTTCCAGGCAGCTGTGTCTTTAAAAAACTCACTAGAGCTACACAGTGTACCCTTTATTGAGCCCCACTGGTCTGAAGGATACGATGGAAACACTGATGCCAGAGACATAGATGGTAACTATAAAAATGAATAAAATTGAAATAATAGACTTAATTTTTTTTTTTTTTTTTACATGAGCAGTGATATGAGGTGCAACTCTTGTTTTCTCTCTATCTGGAGGAAAGAAGAGTGATGAAAGAAAATACACATGGGAATAATTAGTCCAATGAAGTAATTAATGGACCATGCAAACATCAGTCTATACAACTCTTGAGATAAGAAGAACTAGATGATGTCCAGCTACAACTACCAAATTGCTCTGAGATATCAAAGAGATTGTCTGATGATTTCCGCATTCTGTTGGGTCACCTCTCTTTGGAATGGGCACAAATATGGATCTCTTCCAATCAGTCGGCCAGATAGTTGTCTTCCAAATTTCTTGGCAGAGATGAGTGAGTGCCTCTTGTGCTGCCTCACTTTCTTGAAAGATTTCAATTTTTATTCCATCGATTCCTGGTGCCTTGTTCTTTTTCAATTCCTTCAATGCACTTTGGACTTCCTCTCTGAGTATCACTGGCTCTTGTTCATATGGTACCTCTAGAAATGATTGAACATTAACCATTTCCTTTTGGTACAATGACTATGTGTATTCCTTCCATCTTCCCTTGATGCATTCTGCATCTTTTAATAATTTGCCCAGAGAATCTTTCAATAATGAAAGTCGAGGCTTGCATTTTTTCTTCAGTTCCCTAGCTTTAGAAATGTTTAACGTGTTCTTCCTTTTTGGTTTTCTAATTCCAAATCTTTGCATATTTTATTATAGTATTTGGCTTTATCTTCTCGAGCCGATATTTGAAATTTCCTGTTCAGCTCTTGGACTTCTTCAGCTCTGTGTGACTGATAGAGTGTTTTAATTCCATTCGTAAGATGATTTAATTTTAATTTTTGATACTAATTTTCAATGAAAGTCTTATTTTACATGTTTAAACCAGTAAGAAAGGACAACGTATTTACCAGGTTGTAATTAACATTTTTAATAGCGGCCATTCCACCATTCATTTGCCAGTTTGTCATATGTGGTGGGTTGCTGTGATTTTGGAACCTGTGCCACGGGTGTTTTAAATAAGAGCAGGGTCACCCATGGTGGACAGGTTTCATTGAGCTTCCAGATGATGACAGACTAGGAAGAAGGAGAGATAGACTACTTCCGAATATTTAGTTACTGAAAATCTTATGAATAGAAGTAGGATACTATCAGCACCAGAATATTGAACATTGAAACATGATGAAAAGCACCAGATTATTGTTACATATAGTGCTGGAAGAAAAGTTCGTTAGGACTGCAAGAGATTTGTATTTGTGCCCATTCCGAACAATGGTGACCCAACAGAATGCAGAAAATCATCGGACAGTATCATTAATCTTTTCAGCAGAATTAGGGCAGGTGTGAAGCCAAGTGGCCAAATCACTTTGATGAGTGTCTGTGTGTACCTACACCCTCATTCCCTTCTGTTGAAGAGATTTTAAGAAACGACAGCTTTCATTTTCTGGGATCTTCTGTGAGTGTCCAAGAGCTGTGAACGGACGACTAATCCGAGGTGTTTGGGAAGGGGCTTAAGAAAGCACTCCTGTACTCTCTTCCCAATTGTTATTCACTTATCCAGGCTGTACAGAGTAGTGGCCTTCATAGTGGAGTACTGTTTCTGTGGGGATAAGATGTACAAGATTATCCATTGAGATGATTGAAAAATATTAAAATGTCTGCTTCTTAATCTTAGTGTCAGGATATAGTTCATGCACAAATCATATATATTGTTGTTGTTAGGTGCCATTGAGTCGGTACTGACTCATAGCAACTCTATTTAGAGAAGAATGAAAACACTTCCCGATCATGGGTCAACCTCAAATGTTGCTACATTTGAGCCCATTGATGCTGCCACTGTGTCACTCCAGCTTGTCAGGAGTCTTCCTCTTTTTCTCCTACCCTCCACTTTACCAAACATGATATCCTTCTCCAATGACTGGTCCTTCCTGACAATATGTCCAAAGTAGGAAAGACACAATTTGACCATCCTGGTGTCCAAGGAGCACTCTGGCTGTACTTCTTTTAACACAGATCTATTTGTTCTTTCGGCAGCCCATGGTACTTTCAGTATTCTCCTCCAACACCACAACTCAAATTCACTAGTTCTTCTATGGTTTTCCTTATTCACTGTCCAAATTTCACATGCATATGAGGTAATTGAAAATACCATGGTTTAGGCCAGGTTCTCCTTAGTCCTCATACTGACTTCTGTACTCTTCAACACATTAAAGATGCCTTTTGCAGCAGATTTGCCTAATGCAATATGTCATTTGATTTCCTAACTGCTGCTTCCATGAGTGTTGATGATTGATCCAAGTAAAATGAAGTCATTGACAACTTCAATCTCTTATCCATTTATTGTGATGTTATTTATCAGTCCAGTGGTAAGGATTTTTGCTTTCTTTACATTGAGGTGCAACCCATGTGGAAGACTGTGTTCTTTGATTTTCATCAATAAGTATTTTAAGCCCTCTTCATGTTCAGCAAGCAAGGTTGTATCATCTGCATATTGCAGGTTGTTTATGAGCCCTCCTGCAATCCTAACGCCACATTTTTCTTTATATTAAAAAAAAAACCAAACATATATGTACCTGGAAATTTTTTACTTATTCTTCATGTTACACAATTAAAATGAGGCTCTCGCTTGTTAGTTCATCTCCTTCTAGTACCTCCCCAATTACCAGTTGTACTCTGTGGGCCTTTTTCCATAGAAAAACCAGGCCAGATCTCACCTTAGAGTCTTGCTCTGGTGGTTCTCTGTACCTGGAATGCTCTTACGCTTTAGTTGAGCTTCCTCACCTCCTTAAAGGGTTGTTCTAGTGTCATTTCTCAGTGAGTCCTTCCTTGACTATTTACTTTGCAAATGTAGCTGGTACCCTAGCCAGCTGGAACACAGTCTTATTTTGCTCTATTTTTTCATTTATCTTAGCAAGTACTACCTGTAGACATACTGTATATGTACGTATTCTATCAACTGATTATCATTTGCTTCTCTCAAATGAATGTAAGTTCTACCAGGCCAGGAATCTTTTTCTTCTTTATTCACATATATATTCCAGATGTTGAGAATAGTGCCTTTTGAATGCAGCTACACTGATTGAATAAAGCATATGGCATACTACAGGATATATATTTCAAAATTTTATTGTGAATTGAGTGATAGTTTATGTGGGAGAACATCAGTTTGATACTCATCATTTTATTGAATGAGTACAGTCTCCTCCATGTATCATCATTCAAAAGTATTTGCTTCTATTCCATCTGGCTTTTTTGGGGGGTGGTGGGTGAGTGATGTACACAAAAATACTCAGGGATGTATAATTATTTAAACAACCAAAGGGCACATTCTGCAAACCTGCCTCCTGGCCACCAGCACACAGCCTTTTTCTTTCCACGGGTCCAGAGTCCTCAGCTGCTCTCTTTCTCCATGTCCTCATCTCTGTCTCCATTTCTGGTGTCATTGTTTCTCTGGATTGGGTCCCACATTTTGCTCATGCTGTTCTCCCTTGATAGCCTAGGGTCCTCTGTTCCTGGACTGTAAGATTAACTACTCCCCCTTTTTGTTATAAAACTTCTATCTTTACAGTTGTGATAGTTGGAATTAGTCATGATAACAATTATTCACTATTGAATCATAAGAATATTATCCCCATCTCCTTTCACCAGACCCATCTAGACAAGATGAAAGCTATTCAGTGGGGATTCTACCTTTCACTACACACTCTGAAACTAAACTCCCTCTTGAAAACTTGTAAGCCAGTCACTTTGTGCCTTTATAGCCTCCCCTCTCCCGTTTTAGGTAGGAAGTGTCTAAGTTGCTGTCTCTATTAACCCTGTATACAGAGGGGATAGGACTGATACTTGATTTAAAGATTCTATCCCTCTCAGTTGGTATTTTGAGTTATTACATCCATAAGAATAGATCAAGTTCATGAAATTGTAACAATTTATACTTGTTTCCTTTATCAAAAATTATCCTTTTAGCTTCCTCTAGTTCTAATAATCAAGCCATGAAGGCTAGGTTCTGTATATTTTTTAAAATAATGACTAAGGGAATTATTTATGAATATTTGGGAATACAAAAATGATTGAAACATGCTGCATGCCCTGAAGGAGCTCCACTTAGCTGTGGAATCCTATTAGTAAGAAAACACATTTGTGAGAGATGCAGCAATAGGATGATGTGGAGGGAAGAGAAGCAGCATTGAGAGGTATGATTGACTTTCTGGGGGTGCTACTAAATATGGTAGATGTTTCAGAAAGTTACTCTAAGTGTTTTGAGAAGTATGATAGCTTTCAATCCATTTAGTATAGGTAGGTCTACTTTTACTTGTCTAAGGAAAGTTGAACTAGGAAAATTATTTTGAATATACCACATGTGACTTACTGAAATCTTGACTGTGATTTGTTGTTGTTAGGTGCCATCAAGTTGTCACTGACTCTTGGAGACCCTATGCACAGCAGAATGAAACAATGTCTGATTCTGGGCCAACCTCACTATTGTTGTCACACTTGAGTCCATCGATGCTGCCACCTGGCCAATCCATCTCGTTGGTGCTCTTCTTCTTTTTCTCTGACCCTCCATCGTAACAAGCATGATATTCTTCTCTAGTTACTGTTCCCTCCTGACAATATGTCCAAAGTACGAGAGACAAATCTTGGCCACCTTGGCGTCTAAGGAGCATTCTGGCTGCACTTCTTCCAGAACAGATCTATTGGTTCTTTTGGCAGCCCATGGCACTTTTAGTATTCTCCTCCAACACCATAATTCAAAG
>NW_006408741.1:1845359-1857678 GCF_000296735.1 Chrysochloris asiatica
ATGCTGGAGAACGCATGATAGAATTCTACAAAACCAGTGATTTGTTCATTTCAAATATCTTCTTTAGACAGCATAACAGATGACTATATACATGGACCTCGCCAGATGGAACACATAGAAATCAAATTGACTACATCTGTGGAAAGAGAAGATGGAAAAGTTCCATAGCATCAGTGAAAACAAGGCCAGGGAGAGACTGTTGAACAGACCATCAATTGACATGTGTTTACCTCCGATTTGTATTAAGCAGATGAAAAATCTCTATCCATTGCTTTTTAAGTTATTTTCAGTAAATTAGTGTTATTTTAATAATTTCATTCCCTTATTAAATATGTGCTATGATGCTTTTAAGCAGCCAGAGTGCTCCTTGGAGGCCAAGATGGCCAAACTTTGTCTCTCATACTTTGGAGAAGGATATCATGTTTGGTAATGTGGAGGGTCAGAGAAAAAGAGGAAGACCACCAACGAGATGAATTGGCCATGTGGCAGCACTGATGGACTCAAGCATGTCAACAGTCTTGAGGTTGCCCCTGGATCGGGCAGTGTTTCGTTTCTGCTGTGCATAAGGTTGCTATGAGTTGATACCGACTCGATGGCACCGAACAACAACAACAGCAGCAATGATGCCTCACCTGGAGTCCTGGTAGCATAATGCTTACCAGTTGGGCTGCTAATCTCATGGTCAGCAGTTTGAAACTACCAGCTGTTACGTGAGAGAAAGATGAGGCTTTATGCTCCCATAAACATTTACAGCCTCGTGAACCCTGTGCAGAGTTGCTATGAGTCGGAATCGACAACAAAGATGCCTTACAAATTTATGTGTGATCCCACTTTTTTTGTTTATTTGTTTTATCACAAATAAATCTTGGGCTTCTTTGGATATTTAATAATATGAGGAAAATGAATTTGGAGCAAAAAAAAATTAGTGTTATATATTTTCTTTTTATTAAAAATCCATGGCCAGAATGCTTAGACAATAGCACTTTGACATTGTATGGCCACTGTGTCTCCACTGTACTCTCCGTAGTGGAGATGAGTTGGTGAAGAGGAGTATGGAGGCAGGGAAAGATTTTGATGCTGTTGCTGGCATCGCCTGTCACGATAGATGCTCTGCCTATGGGATCTGTCACACTTCTTCTTTCTTATAAATAATGCAGCCATGGTGGTAGCAATAATGAAAAGCAAAATGCTGATTTTGCTGCGCCCTGTTTCCCCTCAACAGAGGGATGTGCTATGTAAACACATAATGAATCACTAACCTCACTGATGGGGGTGATGGAGACCCTTGCTGGTTGTTTTTATCAGGCTCTTATGATGAATTTATTACAGAGTCCATGATCACAGTGCTTGTAATACCTAACAGGCATTCAGCTCAGGGCATTACTTGAATTATTTCATTTCATCCTCATAATACCCTTATGTAGTAGATGCTGCTATTAATCATATTTTACAGATGAGCATATGGAATCTTGCCTAAGGTTACAGAGTTAGTAAATTATAGAGGCTGAAGTTAATCCTGGCCATCCGATGCAAGAGATGAGGATTTCTTCTCTGCTGGTCAACTCCCTTAGAACTGGGGATGAAATGATGCCACCATTCACTTGATAAAAGGAGCATAACTCATCTTTTAAATTCACCTGGGAAAACTGCATAGGACAATACTTCACCATGGTGAAATGAACTAGCAGTTTTATCCCCAGATTTAAAAAAAAAAAAAAATCTGCACTTGAATAATGCCTTGTTTGGGGTCATGGGTCATTGCTTGTAATTCATACCATTCTCTCCACTTCCTCAGCCCCATGAAATGTAAGACATAGCTGCCTTTGCATGTCTTGTTTGCTTGATTGTCTTCAGTTTGTCATCCTTCAGTGTGGAAACAGGCTCACTTCCTTAGCTGGTGGGATGCAAAAGCAGCAGGGGAGTGTAGACTTCTCATTTGACCTTAATTTAAAAGAAAATCTATGAAGTCTAAAATTCTAAAAGGTTTAGAATGGATAATTTTAGGAATTTATATGAAAGTCCCAATATGCCCTAAGATAAATAGGCTCTTCTCTTTTCTGTGTCATTCTTGCTCTTGTTCTTACTCTTACATTTGCTCTCCCAGAGCAAAGAAATGGAGGCTACAACAAAGATACTATTGGAAAAACAGATGTTTCTTATTTAAAATTGTATGCACTTATGGTCTTGTGTGTTAACCACTCTTAACAACTGTGTTTACTATTGAAAGTGGAAATACAGACTTTGATTATAGTTTAGCCAGATTTTCTTGTTCTGCTCTCCAGTGAAAGGATTATTTTTAGTTTAAATTTTACTGCAAGTCCTTTCCCACTGCTTAATTGACTCTTCAGTCATCACTTATAGTGCACATGTCAGTAGTCCCATGGATGCAAAACACACACAGTATAGTCTACACAATTGCAGTTTCTATGTGAATTATTGGACTCTTTTTTATTGCTGAAAGTGAGATCCATTCTGTTAACCTTCCAGTCCTCTAATGGAAATCTAGGGAGGAGTGTATGTCTGTCTCTTTTCAAAGTTTATCCTAACAGCTCTTCATGGTCATCATAAAATTATCCATCTGGAACTTAACAGATTGCAAATGAAATAGGTGTCTCAGTATGTGCGTTCCTATTGCTCAATGATGCTCTCTTTGAGTCATTGAATGCTTTCAAAGCATAACCTTTAAAGTGTGTTTCCACATCTTAATTTGTCACTTGGCACATTTAGTTCTAACGAACCACAAGCAAATTTTATTTCATGAAAAACTGCTTGCCAAGCTTTAATTTCAGTCTTATTTGAGGATTATTAATGAACTTGTGAAGTGTACGTGAACACTTTTTATTGACAAAACAATGACATTAAAATTTAGCAGTATTCTTAATAAAAAACAAGGCATTGCGTTTTGGAGATACTGAAAAATACCATTTTTAGTCAGATGATTACCTCTTTTATCAGTTGACCAAAGCATGCTATAAAATGTGCCAGTGAATGTTCTAAATGAAGTAACTAAGGTCTTTCATTAAGCTTTTTGTTAATTGTTATTTTATTTACGGTTCGGGCTGCGAACCTTAAGGTCAGCGGTTCGAAACTACCAGTCGCTCCGCGGGAGAAAGATGAGGCTTTCTACTCCCGTAAGGATTTACACCCTCGGAAACCCTGTACAGGGTCGCTATGGGTCGGAACCGACTCGACGGCACTTAACAACAACAACATGCATGAACTTAAAAAGTTAAATAGATTTGCAAGATTTCCTATTAAAATTTACGTTTCCGGTTCCATCTCTTCCTTGAGAAATGAGGATTTAGTCTTTTTTGTCACCCACTTCCCCCTCCTCCATCTTCTTAATGTAGTTGCATCACAATTTGTAGTTAAATCAATACTGAGTATGATGGATTGACATAGTTGTTGTAACAGTGGGTTCAAATATAGTGACGACTGTGAGGGGATGACACAGGTCTGAGCAGTGCTGTGTTCTATTATGTTTCGTGTTGTTGTATGTAGGGTCTTTTGTACACAGGAGCCTTCAAGTTGAAGGCACCGAAAAACAACATATTTTCATAATTGAACTCCATGTCATTCTATGACTTAACTTCCTTTTTTGTAACGTTTTCACTTTTTTTTCCTGGAGTTTATAATTGTCCTCCTTTGTTGTTTGTTTAGTTTTATATGTTCCTATCTTTAAATCAGGGAGTGTGGTGGCTCTGTAGGATAAGCACTATAATGTGAACAACAAGGTCAACAGTTAGAGCCCACTTTGCTCTGCTGGAGAAAAATGAGGCTCGTGTGGTGCTGTAGGGGGTCAGCACTGGCAGTTCAAACGTACCAGCTGCTTCTCGGAAACCCTATATAGGGTCACTATGAGTTGGAATTGATTTGATGGCACTTAATAACAACAATGTATTGTCTGGAACTGCGGTTGCCTTGGCAGGGCCAGACCAAATGATTTCTTGGGACTTCTAGTGTGACGTTGTAGAATCCGCACTGGAATACAAATCACAAGATTGGCAGTTTAAACCCACAAGTTGCTCCTTGTAAAACCTATACAGGTCTGCTATGAGTCACGTGCTATGGCATGTAACAACAATAACAATCCCTGTGGGCCAGTTGTTTCCCATCCCTGCTATACAGGTTCACTATGAGTTGGAACCAACTTGAAAGTACACTAACAATACCACAAAACCCTGTATAGGGTTTCTGAGGCTGTGTAAACCTTTGTGGGAGCAGAAAGCCTATCTCCTGAAGAGTGGTTGGTAAGCTCGAACCGCTAACCTTGTGGTTTGCAGTCCAGTGCTTATCTCATTATTTGTGTTTGTATTTTAAAGTACTTTTATTGGACATGATATTCTAAGCTGTACTTTTTTGGAAGCCACATGGATTTTAAATGGATAGGACATGAGTAGTACAATATTTGGACTTTTGGACTTAAAGGTTTACATAATATGACGTTTAAATCCATATAAAATAGAATCCACAAATAATGAAGCTGTTGCCTTTGATTGCCTGTGTGAGTTAGGTATTGGGTGTCTAATTGCAAAAGGTTCTTGGCTTAAATCCACCAGTTGCTCTGTGTAATTTGGGTTGGAATTGACTGATAGCAGTTGGTTTGCTTTGGTTAGGTGCAGCACTGTCAGATAAGCGCTGGATTGCTAAACATAAAGTTGGTGGTTCAAACCCTCCATCCTCTCCTTGAAAACTCATTAAGGATTACTGAGTCTCAAAATACTCAACAGCACCTAACAGCAACAAATAAAAGATAAATACTGAATTAAACTCATTAGATTGAATTTTTTGAAATAAATTATCTTTGAGTTTGAATATAATTGATTTTTTTTCAGCACAGTTGTTGTTATGTGCTGTTGAGTCATTTCTGACCCATAGCGACCCTGTGTAGGGTTTCAAGGAGTGACTGGTGAGCTTGAACTGCTGGCTTTCTGGTTCAAATGACTTTGCAGTTTGGTGCATTAACCCATAGCACCACACCAGGACTCCCGTTAAGCACTGTAGTAGAGTTAGGAAGACTCATTAACAACCTGCGATATGCAGATGATACAACCTTGCTTGCTGAAAGTGAAGAGGACTTGAAACGTTTACTTATGAAGATCAAAGAACACAGCCTTAGGTATGGATTGCTTCTCAGTGTCAAGAAAACAAAAATACTCACCAATGGACCAATAAACAACATTCTTATCAATGGAGAAAAGATTGAAGTTGTCAAGGACTTCATTCTTCTTGGATCAACTATCAACACTCATGGAAGCAGCAGTCAAGAGATCAGACGACGTATTGCATTGGGCAAATCTGCTGCACAGGAACTTTTTAAAGTATTGAAGAGCAGAGATGTCAGCTTGAGGACTAAGGGGCGCCTGACCCAGGCCATGGTGTTTTCAATAGCCTCATATAGATGCAAAAGCTGGACAGTGAATAAGGAAGATCATAGAAGAATTGATGCCTTTGAGTTGTGCCATGGATTGCCAAAAGAACCAATAGATCTGTTTTGGAAGAAGTGCAGCCAGAGTGCTCCTTGGAGGCCAAGATGGCTAAGCTTCGTCTCTCATACTTTGGACATGTAGTCCGGAGGAAACAATCGTTGGAGAAGGATGTCATGCTGGGTAAGGTGGAGGGTCAGAGAAAGAGAGGAAGACCACTAATGAGATGGATTGGCCAGGTGGCATCATTGATGTACTCAAGTGTGGCAGCGGTAGTGAGGTTGGCCCAGGATCGGACATCGTTTCATTCTGCTGTGCATGGGTTCGCTATGAGTCGGTTCTGACTCGATGGCACCTGACAACAACAACAACAAAAGTAGAAATTAACCATTGTGTTAAAAAAAAAAAGTTTTTAGCTAATATGCATTGATTTAGTTTTTAGCAAAAATTTGCTTTCAAAACAGTCTTTTAACATCTGGTTATAATGATTTATATTGATACAATCATTTAAAATGAGGTGATCAATAGAAAATGCATATGAAATGTCAAATATCACTTCTTAACTGGTGGTTGGTGGGAAGCTGTCTTTGCATTGGTTACTATGGTTTTTCTTTAACTTGTATAAATTATCATGAAAGTTGTTCCTCCTCCACTTAGACATGTACTAACTAACTTCTCTTCTATTGAAGGATATCTTGGAAAAATTATTGTTTGGATTTTATATAAGCAAATCTTATTTTAAGATAATTTGCTCTTCTAGTTGTTTGGACACCTTTTTGGCCTTCCCCTCAGAGTCATTAATCCTTGGTTTGAAATAATAAACTCTAGTCTTCCGTAACACCTAACTGCAAACTACAACCATAAAGTCTTAGACTGTTAAACAAACATTTCTCAGCCTTGTAGCACAGACTTCCTGTTTTTAAAGCTTTTCTGACCTTCCTGAGAAAAAGACCAGTAGAACTATGGTTACATCCTGTGGTTATTGTCATGAAAAAGAAAAATCTATTAAATTTTTCTAAAGTCTTTGTATATAAAAGTTATTAATACGCCCAAAAATGTAAATAACACTCAATTCATGTTTGGTATTTGCTACGCTTTCAATAAAAGTAATAGAACCGATTAACTTTTAGTGCATCTCTGTGTTTGTTCAGTGTCTGCTACAATTGGAATGTCAGGAAAATCTCACATTAAAGAACCTGCCCTGTTCTTAAGAGATTGTAAAGGAAGCATTTGGCAGTCATTTCCTTTCACTTGCGAAAATGAACATGTTTTACATTATAATCATTTCAACATACCAGAGCTTGCTGATAGGGCTGTCATATTTTTCATTGTAGAGTTAGTTTGCTCTGAAGGTTGGAGGGAATGATCAGTGTTTAGATTTTATTGTTAGAATTAATCAAATAATGTAAATGTTAGAAGCTAGTCTGCATCTTCCTTTATACTAAGTTGTATTTCCTGTAGCACAAATATTTGCTTCTACTAGTCGGTTAAAATTAAATTCCAGAATGGATGTTTAGCATTTGTCTTCGTGACAGTCACATTCACCTCTAATACTCCCTCACCAAAAGAAAAGAAACCTCCCTGTGTTGTTTAGCTTTAACATTCCTGAAACTGTAGCTTTTTATATTTGCCTGAGCCAGTATATTCCATGCTTGAGTGTGTATTTTGGACTAGGCTTCTGAAATACAGCACATTGTTCTTGGGAGAAGTGATTGGTTTGTTGTCAAGAAATTATGAGATCCATACTACCTGTGATGTTGAACCTGGCAACACTTGGTATTCGTGAACTTGTTACTCATTTAACTTTTCAAAACATTTAAATCGATATTTTTCCTGAAATGTGTATGTGTGTTTAGTTTCCTGAAGGGACTTAAAAAAATTCATAGAAAGATTCCATTATCTTTTTTTTTGTTGTTCATTTTTTTCACAAACGTTTAGAAACTTTCTTTTATTATCAGAGGAAACATATCAGAATAAAAAAGAAAGGGCAAGGCATTGTTTTGGATTTGTATTCCGAGTTTATGTCTTGGTGTGAAGCTGTAGGATAAGCACTAGCCTGCAATGTTGGTTTGAACCACAGGGTCCACAGTTTGAGCTTACCAGCTGCTCCTCAGAAACCCTATACATGGTCACTGTGAATTGGAACTGACTGGAAAACACTTAACAATAACAGCAGTTTGTTGTTATCTGTCTGGCTAATATTTTGAATTCTTAGTATAATGATTCCTTTTGGGGTTTTGAGTTGTCTTACAGCTTCCTTCTAATAAACTTGACTGGTTCTCCCCACTGATTTTATCACAAACTGTCAGCTCAAAGTACCTGTGGGACCTCACTCTAAATATGCCATCATGGTTCTGAGTCCCTGAGCTCTTTGTTTCACACAACCCTTTTTGGTTTTCAACTAGTAACTGTTTTCCAAATGAGAATTGTTTTAAACTATTTTGGCCCCTTCCACATATCTTTCTACTGGAATTTTACAATTTCTTCTTTTGCTGTCTGAAATTTCTAATGAGTTTTGAATTGAAGATGAAGGAAGATCTTTAAAAATATGTAGAGGTGTCTATTTTCTCCTTTTCTTTCTCTTAAGTTGTACGAAGTCTTATTTCACATGCTTTCATCTATATATGCTTCTAAAAACTAAACCCTGAGTTTTGATTGACTTACTATATAAGAAGAGTTTGCTGTGCACATGGAAGCTTAGAGCTTTTGTTGTTCCTGTGAAAGTGAAGTTTAATGTTGCAAGTGGTGTTTTTTCCTGGAACATACTTTAATAATGTTAAGAATTTTTTTCTTAATGAAATAACACTTTAAATGCTTATTAGCAGGCTAATGTTCTTAAATATGTTTAAAACTGTGGTGGGAAGCATAAGACAACAAGAAAGTTTTAATTAATATCTTTGTTTCATGGGGTATGGACCTATATCCTTTTGTACTGTGTGGTACACATTTTATGAAGGAGAAGCCTGGTTTGATTTTTAGAATCTGATGTTATTTCTAGTTTTTCTCTTTTTAAAAAGAGTATTATATAGATCTCCACAGTTTTTACTTGTGTTGAAATAAACATTTTAATTGATATGTTAAGAAAGTAGATATTAATTTAGATTCTGGCACCAAAGGAAATAGAAATTCACTTCTTCCTTAATACTCAGGAAGTATTTGCCTAATTATTTCAACTTCTATTTTCATAGTTTGCTCTGTAAATCTATTCTTATGGATATGTAGTTATCATCACTAACTGAATTGATTTGAAATTTTTGTATTTTTGTACTAAAGCACCTTTACCTACAATGAAACACATGTGAGTAGATCATTAATTGTTGATTGAATGTGATAAAAGAGTGGATAAGTGATTTGGAAAATTATTGTTTAAGTTGTTATTAGTAAATGCTTGACCTAGGTGTGCTTAAGACTTGTGAACTATGGGTTAGACGATAGTTACCTATTAGTAAAATATTATGACTCCTCCAAGAGCACTAAGAGCCTAGAAATGTTTGGGGATAGTTTATATTTAATGTGCTAATTCTCACTTCACTTACATTTTAGGATAGCTGTCCAGTCAGTTCTGATTCATAATGACCCTGTGTAGGGTTTCCGAGGCTGTAAATCTTTGTGCTAGCAGAAAAACCTCATCTTTTCCCTGCACATTTTAGGATATAAGTAATAATTTCTTTTTTAAAAGGGGTGGGGCATAGTATTTGAATTTATACTAGGGCAATATGAGTATCATATGGAGAGAACATTTTGATGTGGTTTAGGATGATTTAAGAGTGCTGGAGGAATATGACTGTGATGGAACCTAGAGACATTTGGAAATGTGGCCTGTGGCTCAGAAGGAAGCCCGGTGCTGGAAAAATTAAAATTTTGAATTACTGACACTGAAGAAGTTTATGAGTGAATTTTTTCTCACTAATAATAGGAGCTCTGGTAGCGTAGTGGTTTCGAATCGGGCTGCGAACCGCAAGGTCCGCAGTTTGAAACTACCAGCTGCTCCGCGGGAGAAAGATGAGGCGATCTGCTCCCGTAAAGATTTACAGCCTCGGAAACCCTGTTCAGGGTCGCTATGGGTCGAAACCGACTCGACGGCACTTAACAACAACAACAATAAGAGAGAGCAGAGTATAAGCCAAGCAGGCTAGACAAAGAGGCTATAGAAATTGACTATATCAAGAGGAATTATCAAAAGAGATCCTGAATGGCCTGAAAGGAAGTCGATCCAGGAGGATGCATAATTCAACACCAAACAGATAAACAACTGAGAGGGAGAGTGTTGGAATAGGGCCGACTGTTGATAAGAATGTTTGGTTTAGTTTAGCATTTTGGAGGACAACTTGACTGTGTCTCTTTGACTAAAAAGTGTATGTATATCCACTGAACTAGATTCTCACCTGCCACTCATCTGTCAGTTTATCATTCTGTGATGACTTGCATGTTGCTGTGATATTGGAAACTATGCCACTAGTGTTAAAAGTACCAGTAGGTTTCAGCAAAGCTTCCAGACTAAGATGAGGGAAAAGACTTATGGATCTACTTTTGAAAAAAATCGGTATTATGAATAGCAATGGAACATTGTCTTAGAAGAAGTACCGCCAGAGTGTGTCATAGAAATAGGGATGGGATGGCAAGACTGCATCTCCTGGACTTTGGACATATTATTAAGAGGAACCAGCCCCTTGAGAAGAAACATACTTGGTGAAGATTTGAAATGACTTAGTTCCTGGAACAATAAATAGAGATTCAAGCATAATAACAATTGTGAGAACGACACAGGATCAAGCTGTGTTTCATTTTGTTGTACATAGGGTTGCTATGAGCTAGAACCAGCTTGATTGCACTTACAACAACAACAATAATGCCTACACTATTTATAGAAATGTATATATATATATATATACAAAAATGCATACAAGTTTGTTGCAGCATTGTTAAGAAGAGAAAAAAGTGTGGAAAAATTTCAATTAAGGACCTGTTAATTATGATACTCCCACACTGTAGAAATCTGTGCAGCTGTAAAATAGGAATTGGATGCTAATGGCCTGCTGTAAAATGAGAGAAGCAAGTTCCCTTGTAGCATAATTGTTGTTGTTAAGTGCTGACTCATAACTATCCCGTATAGGGTTTCCAAGGAGTGGCTGGTGAGCTTGAACTGCTGATGTTGTGGTTCAAACTGACTTTGCAGTCCAGTGCTTCAGCTGACAGTGCTACATCAGGCATAGTAGGATTTTATTTTTGTGAAATAAATATCAACAGAATGGGCCCCAAATGAATATATAAGCTCTTATGTAAATGCATATATGTGCATACATGCATAATAGAAGAAAGTCGGGAGAGATTTATATTTCTGTTCTTCAGCAATTTTACCTGCAAAATAACATTTGTGAGTAGATCATTAAATAGTGACCGAATGGAAAATAATGTGATAAATGAAAGCATTGTTGTTGTTGTTGTTAAGTGCCGTCGAGTCAGTTCCGACCCATAGCGACCCTGTACAGGGTTTCCGAGGGTGTAAATCTTTACGGGAGTAGAAAGCCTCATCTTTCTCCCGCGGAGCGGCTGGTAGTTTTGAACCGCTGACCTTAAGGTTCGCAGCCCGATTCGTAACCACTACGCTACCAGAGCATAGGTGATTATAACTCCATATTCTGTTTAGTAATGTGAGTACAAATCAAACCTCCCACTCTAACATCCTATATAAACATAGCTAACTAGTACTTATAGCAACCCTTGATTCACTCATCCAGTTTACTTAATTGACTTTATTATTATTTTGGCATTTTGACACTGAACTAAGTGATTGAATTAGACCGGAAACCCTGTACAGGGTCTCTATGGGCAGCATGACTCTATGGCACTTAACAACAGCTGCATAGGAAAGAATATTGATTGTCTAAACTTGGATTAATATTACTGTTTAAACTTTCATGTAAAAATGCTTTCCACTCCCTTTGGTGGTCTTGTGGAGTGGTCGAAAGTTACCAAGAGTCTTCCTTGCTGTGATAGTGCAGAGTGGTGAAGAGAGTTAAGTGCAGGGTCCTTATTTTAGGTCAAGGGTCTGGAATAACCTGGGTCCTGTTCAACTAGTGTTAAGGTTATATACTTGACATTTCCCCTGGGTGCTGTTACTGGTCATAGCTTTAATGTTAGTTTAACTAGGTTTTCTATTTAATTGTAACTGTAGGGTAAAGTCAGATGTCAGCTCACTTGCCTGCATGCTTAGGCCTGTAGAATATGGAGTGCTTTGCTTCTAACTGCATCTGGTGTCTCCTCTCATTATCTGTTAATGGTACTCAATTTGACAGGGCTGTTTTGATAAATGAAGGGTGCTATGAAACCAGGAGCTGGAATTTATGTGGAATGGAGTTTAGGATAAAAGGAAGCCATACCACAGACAAGGCTGGGAAGAGATCATCTGGGTAGGTGTGGTGGGGGAATAGGGACCAAGCAGTGCCAATGTAGAATGCTTACAGTAAGAATATAGATTGTTTGGGGAGGGCGATGTAGATCTAAGATTTTAAATTCATTTTGCAGTTATTTTTTCTTTCGCTTTTTTAATGTGCTCATGTGCAAAACATCTGAGAATTGTTGGTCTCGTAATAACTTCCGCTTCGCATCATAAGATCTCTTATTTTACAAACTCACACAAATGGGGTTTGAAAGGAACTCTTCCCTTTAGGAGTTTAGTGAGCACGGTTCTAGAATGGTTTGCCACCACTGACTGGGGTAGTCTTCAGGTCAGAAGAGCTTTTATGCAGACTTCGTTATCTTTCTGCTTTTGTTAATTGCTGTTGAGTCTGTTCAGACTCTTTGTTGTTGTTGTTAAGTGCCGTCGAGTCGGTTCCGACCCATAGCGACCCTGTACAGGGTTTCCGAGGGTGTAAATCTTTACGGGAGTAGAA
>NW_006408741.1:1858595-1881665 GCF_000296735.1 Chrysochloris asiatica
CATAGGTGTAGGTCAAGTTCATCAAATTGTATGAGAATACTTTTCTCTCAATGGTCCCAGGGACTTCCGCTCCTGTACTGCAGTCAGTCACTCCCCCTCTTGCTACAAAGTGCCTACCTTTACACATCCAATCCTCACAGTCAGTCCTGATAACAATTATTCACTATTGTACCACAAGAGACCTATCCCCATCTCCTTTCATCAGCCCCACCCAGACAGATTGGATACAACTCAGTGGAGATTAATCTGGGGAATCTTGTTCAAGTGTAGATTTATTCAGTGTCTCTGGGATTGAAAGGTAAATTTTCAGCAAGGGCTAGAACCTGAATGAGTCTATTTGAAGCCCTGGAGGGAATCAGTGATGGTTCAGTACCTCATTAACTCTTTTTTTTTTTTTTAATGTACCTTTCCAATGTTATTATTAAGTGCCTTCGTATCAGTTCTGGCCCATAGTGACCCTGTATAGGGTTTCCTAGGATCAGCTGGTGAAGTTGAACCGCTGACCTCCGTTCAAACCACTTTTGCAATTCTTTGCATTAACCCACAATGCCACACCTGAACTCCAGCTTTCCAGTAGTACCCTTGTTATTTATATTCTCTCTGCCTTCATAAGTCATCTCACTCATCATTATTTATATCTCTTTAAGTGGGATTGTTGTGGCTCCATAGAATAAGCACTGAACTACAAACCACAAGGGCCACCATTCAAGCCTGCCAGTTGCTCCGAGGGAAAAAGGTGCTTTAAACATTTTTAAAAAACAGGGTCACTATGAGTCAGAACTGACTCTGTAGTACTTAATAACAAAAGTATCAAACTTTTCCTTTTACTAGATTCCTAAAGGAGTCTTGGTATGGTGCTGTGGGATAATGCACTGGACTGCAAGGTTGATTTGAGCTGCCAGAAGGCCAGCAGTTCAAGCCCAGCAGCTCCTCAGAAACCCTATACAGGGTCACTAAGAGTCAGAACCAATTAACACCAACAAGACTCCTAAAAGTCAATTTAAAATATACTATTTTATTTGCATATATGACATTATTTTGAGAGGCTTTTTTTGTGCCTAGAACTGTACAGAGAAATACAAAGATGAATAAAATAAGGTTGTATCTTTAATTTATTATTTCATGTATATTTAATTTATTCAAAAGGTCTGTATGTTTTTGACACCAACAAATTTGATGATGATGAGTCTTGGTGTGGTGCTGTGGGTTAGTGCACTGGACAGCAAGGTCGGTTTGAACCACAAGGTATGTGGTGGTTCAACCTCACCAGCCGCTCCCTGGAAACCCTATACAATAACATCAACAAACCTTTATAATGGACCTTACTGGCTAGAGGGGAAGATGGACATTGATCAGAATATCACATCAGTGTATTACAAGTTGAGATAAATGCTTTTAAGGAAAGGAACAGGGTTCTGTGAGGATCTTTTAACAAAGGAATTTGACTTAGATTGAGGCCTCAGGGTAGGTTTTTTGAAGTGATACTTGACCTAAGATCTGAATGAGGAGCTGATTTTGACTCTGTGAGCGTGTATGTTGAGATTATTCTTGCTCTGCAGTCCTGGTATGGTGCTGTGGATTAATGCACTGGACTGCAAATTTGGTTTGAACTGCAAGGCCAGCAGTTTAAGCTCACCAGCTGCTCCTCAGAAACCCTATACAGGGTCCCTATGGGTCGGGACCGACTCAGCAGCACTTAACAACAGCATGTGGACTCCAGTGGAGTCCTGGTGTGTCCCTGGGGGTAATTGCGCTGGACTGCAAGGTCCTTTTGAACCGCAAGGTTGGCAGTTCAAGCTCATCAGTGGCATTAACAACAACAGTGGTCTCCTGGTGTGGTGCTGTAGGATAAGCATTGGACTGTGAATCACAAGGTCAAGGTCAACAGTTCAAACCCACCAAGCTGCTCCTTGGAAACCCTATACAGATAGGGTTGTTATGAGTCAGAATTCAACAATAATGGGGAAAACCAGTGAATTGAAAGATTGGTGTAACTGGAAGGTTGGGAGGTAGGTGTGTGTAGATTAGCAGAGGATGCAAGACAATATGTGTCATAAAAGAATTATAAGCAAAGTGCTTTTAAAGCATTTTGAACCCCTGAGAGACTAGGTACAGTGTGGATTCAGAACAGAACTCTGGCGATTCTCACCAACCCCTTCTAACTTCATGTAAATGGGCACTTTTTAAAATCATCTGGAGAGGGAATAAAATCTTCTTCAGGCTCTGCCATGTACAATATTTGGATATAGCTGGTTAGAAAATAGCACGTATGTCCAGGAGTCATTTTTGTAACTAGGCTTTAGAATTGATTTCTAAATGTATAAGGAGTGACCGCAGAGACATATGGTTATGAAACAGATTTCCAAGCAGCAGCTCGCCTCAGGTTGCTCTCACTGAGAAATGGGGTGTTGTTGTTGTTAAGTGCCTTCAAGTCGTTTCCAACCCATAGCGACCCTGTACAGGGTTTCCGAGGGTGTAAATCCTTACGGGAGTAGAAAGCCTCATCTTTCTCCCGCGGAGCGACTGGTAGTTTCGAACCGCTGACCTTAAGGTTCGCAGCCCGATTCGTAACCACTACGCTACCAGAGCTCCTTGAGAAATGGGGTGTAGTGGGGCTTATTTGTAAGTGAGGCTGATGTTATAGATTGCCTCAAATTGATCACAGAGACTTGTAGATTGTCAGAGGCTTTATGTTTCAACTCACCTCTGAGTGCATCTGCTGTGCTAATAGTTTTAAGTAGATATTTCTATCTTCTGTAGAATAACATTTTTTCTTTTTCCTTTTTATAAAGAAATCAGCAGCTTGATTTTTAAAGAAAATTATGTGTGTTAGTTGGGTTATCTGAGTCAGCAAGGCTGGACTCCTGGGTTCCATTCACTGCCCATAGGCCTTGTTGAGAGCTTTTGGATAACTAATCTTTCTAAATCTCAGTTGTCTCTTGATAAGAGGGGAACTGATAATTTAGCAACTTGATGGGACCCCACGTCTGATTAACAGATTTACCAGTCTCTGGAGAAGGATATCATGTTTGGTAAGGTGGAGGGTCAGATAAAAAGAGGAAGACCTCCAGCGAGATGGATTGGCAAAGTGGCAGCATCAGTGGCTCAAACATGGCAACAGTATTGAGGTTGGCCCAGGATCGGGCAGTGTTTTGTTCTGTTGTACATAGGGTCGCTATGAGTCGGTACCGATTCGATGGCACCACCACCACCACCAAAAGCTGTTTGAGAGTTCCATGAAATTTGCTTGGGAAGTGAGCTGTAATATTAAAGAAAACAAAATTTTCTAATTTTGGTTGATACCGAGTAAGGTTAATATGATTTCATATTCTTTTCATATTCTTTGGTGGTGGTTTTGGTGTGCCTTGGTGTTGGTTCTGACTCATAGTGACCCCTGTATAGGGTTTCCGAGGCTGTAAATCTTTTACCAAAGCAGAAAGCCTTATCTTTGTAGGAGGATTTATTTTTAACTCATGAGTGTTTTTATGACAAAATGATCTAGGCAGTTATCACTAGGAAATGCATGGCATGTATCATAAATTAATTTTAAGAACTTTCAGGAAGCTGATATATTTTTACCAAACTTCATTGGAAGTGGGGAAGAAACTAGTTTGAAATGAACAGTTGTTAATTCGGATTAGATATACATAGAAATTCAATTAATGACAGAGTCTTTGTGCTATGTGGCATTTGGCAGCCTGTGTGTTACATGTGTATTTAAAGCCAAATGGTAAATAATGTGCACTTATTTTACTTCCTTATTAGATGAATTTCAAACAAGCCCAATTTCATCTTTCCCATGTCTAGCCAGAAGGATCTCTATTTTCTTGTGGAAGAAGATTGGAGAGGAAAAATTTAAAACAAATGACTTGCAGAGAATTCTTATCTGTAAAGAAAATTGGGGTCAGAAATGTTTGACACCAAACAAAGCTGCTTTCTCCTGTGCAGCTTTGAAACAAATGTTCATCATATGTCTGTTATTGTTATTTAGTCTGCATTTGTTTGATGTCAGAGGTGGCTGGCAGCAGCAAAGGCATCTCTAGGATGTGTGAACGGCTGATCACTTACTGGGATGCGCTGCTAACTTTAATATCTTGCTTACAGATGCATTTGCTATCTGACCATGCTATTAAGAACTGCCATCCATCACCCAACCTCCCAGTTTAGGCTGTAGGGAGGGTAGGAGAGAGGCTGGCCGAGCAAGCAAGGAGATAAAAATTGAAGCCGGCTTTGTGTGTTCGCGCGCACACGTGGCGGTCAGGGGCGCGCACGGAGCGGGCCGGGCTCCAGCCCGGGTTTTGCTGGCCGCCGTCGCAGGGGTGGGGGGTGTATATGTGGAGTGTTGCTCTTTCTCTCCCAGCGTCTGGGTCACAGGCATGTGGCACTGTGGGCCCGGCAGCCCGGGCTGAAGAAACACGAGGTGAGTGCGGTGGCTACAGGCAGCTGGCGCGGCCCGGAGTGACCTCCCTCCGAGTTGCGGGCCCTGCCCGCATGGCTATAGCCTTTCAGAGCTGGCGAGCGGAGGGAGATGCGTCTGTGTCGTGCAGCCCTGCGGAGGTCCGGGCCTCCTTTTGTTTAGCAAGTGCATTTCACGCCCAGAGCCCCGCCCCATAGGCCCGGCCCCGCCTTTGCCCTCGGGCCAGGAGTTTGCAAAAAGCGGGGGGGGGGGGGGGGGGGGGGTACCCTGAGTGCCCCGCGGCCCAAACTCGGAAAAGGAAGACGAGGCCAGCGGGGGCATCTCCTGCAGCCCTTCGACCTCAGGCAAGTGGCTAAGAGAACTCAGCCGACTGCCTCGTGTGCGAGTGGGTTGCGGGTCAGTAACTTGGGTAAGTGTGGGCGTAGAGACTGTCGGACGTAGGCAGACTATCAGAGTTCAAGCTGACCCTAGAAAGATAGATTTAAGTGGCACTAAGAATGATGATGGCTTTCCAGGAATAAGGACTAAGACATCGGTATGTGCAGTGTCCCATTGCATTTCTGCTGGGCATACTACTTTCTTATTGCTAGCGCTCTGGAAATTGCATTTAAATAAAATGGGAAAATCTTTGGGACAGAGAAAAAAGCTGTTTTATATATGTATATATATATATTTATATATTTTCTGCCTCTAAAAGAGAAATTATTGAAGATGAGCAATGTATAATCCAACAGATGAGCAATGTATAATCCAACAGTCGCGGTTTCATTAGGAATTGTATTGCTTACTGTATAGTAAATGTTTAAGTTTAAAAATATATTGAATTTGATAGACTTATTATCAAGTAATTTTTGGCGACACAAGTACCGATTGTAATTTGATTATTAAACTAAAATACTGAGGTTTTTTTTTTTTTTTTTGGTTTGGGAGGCAGTGACAAAATATGCAGAAATAGTCTTGAAGAGGATTACTTGAAGTTTGAATTGTTATTATTACTTTTTTTTTGGTGATGGTGCTGGCTTCCCCGCCCCACTTTTCTTGTTTGTTCAATTCTTATTCCCTGTTGAAGCTATGGGGAGACCTGCTTGACCACTTTCTGTTTGCTGAGAAGGACACTCATGTAATGAGTTACTTTGTTTTACTCTCAGCCTGTAAGCCTCTCTGGCAAACATGTGCCACCATGCTCCTTCGGGGCATTGTTTGCCTGGAGCCTTCTATCAGCCATTTGGAAATTAAAAAAAAAAAGGGGGGGTGCGTAATGAGAATGAACATAGTGGTCAACAGTGAGATTAAATTTTCCCTTTGAAATTATGTGTGTGGTGCTGTAAGATGGAGATATCAAATAAAAGTTGAAGATAGAGTTGACAAAGTTCTTAATCCTGTGCCAAAATTGAGTTCTGGCGGTTCTCTCCCCTACCCCCTTTTTACAAGCTGGGACTCTAACTTTAAAGTAGACATGATTTAAAACCTCACAGACGGGAACAATATCCCATGTAAGCACATTGATCTGTGGGCAATTATTTCCAGAGGCACAACCAGCTCGGCATTTTTGTGCCTGTGTTAGATTTGGACTTTAAAAGGCAGTTGCCTTTCTGAATATTTACATTGCCTGGTAAAGTAACACGAGGCAGACATTTTAGATGCTTAACAGAAATTGCAGAATAGTGTGGGAGCAGCAGTTAAGAGTTTGTGTTTGTTTTTATTTCCAACTCTGTAATTTAGTCGTGTTGAAACTATTTTATAAAAGGTCTCTGGAGCCAGTGAAAGGTGATTTTGAGTCCAGAGCACTTGAGTGCTCATTGTACTCTGGTAGGCCCTGCCTGGTGCTTGGCAGGCCAAGCTGGAAATGTTATTTGATCTGGATGCATGATAGAATTGACTAAGATTACATGTTTTCTTTCCCCGTGGCTGTTGTGGCTGTTGAGGATGATGCACCCACTTGAACTGTTCTGTAACACATTTAAAGACTTAGGCTATACACATCCACTTAGCCAAGGTTTCCAGAAAAAGGCTATGTAGATTTTCCCCTTGTTTTGTGGTTTTGCATTTATGAATTAAGGCAAGGGCTGACGTCATGTAGCTGTACCACTTCCTTTGTATGTGTTTTTATAGTTTATAGGATATATTCCAGTGTATGTGGTTGTGCTTATTTCTGAAATGCCTGGATGTATGTATGTTTTGAAACTCAGATACCCTCAGGTATGTACCAATTTAATTTTTTACATGGCTGTTTGGGGGAGGGAAGAGTGTATGTATGGTGGTAGACTTAGTCAACTTGTCAATAAGATCAATGAATTGCCTGTTATTTTAATTAGTGCAACTGTGTACAGCTGTTAGGTCAGAATGCATTGGCTTCTCCTGCAGGGATGTTTTATCTTACATTGGAGGTTTTATGGACTTGGCTGGCTGTGCTGCTTAATTTTTCTCTCACCACCACCCTGTTTGCTTTTAAGCAAATAATGGAAAAAGACAGGCTTTTGTTTACTCATGTAATAGTTTACTTGTGAGAGATTTATTTTTGGTTTTGAGGAAATTGGTAAACCATGTAATTTATTAATAGATATTATGTTTCCCATGCTTTTCTGAGGTCATGGGGTTTTGCTTGCTATTGTGTAGTCTGAGAAGCCAAAACACGGTCTTATTTTTTAATGACATACGGAACCAGTATTTTATCAACAAAACAAAACATGGGTTCTTTGTTAACTATTCTAGAATTATTGGGTAAACTCAAACAACAGTCTTAGCATCCATGGAGATAACATGGCTTGAATACAGAGGCGATTAACCAGTACGGTAATCATGGATTTGCTTGTGCTTACTGTGTTTACCTTGCTTACTAGGTAATCCGAAACTACTCACATGCTGTTTTCCCCTTGTCTCTGCCTGTGTCACTGTTACAATACCACTAGGGAGCTCATGACTCATAGTAGTTTGGTCATGGGTTGGATAAAATGTCTGCTCAGGTGCCTGGGTAGCTAACTTAAAATTGTTTAATGTTTATAAAATGTGTTTTTGGCTCCAAGTTATTTGATATTTGCTTTTAAAATTCCCTAGATTTGAGTCTTTGAATATAGAACTATTAAGAGCAGATTATCAAGGCAGTAAAATAGGTTGTGTTATGAATGGCATGTTTTTCAATGGTTTGATCTCTTGACAGTCCAGAGCTGTTATCACCACCACAGGCTTCTAAGGTTGTCTACTACATTTTTATTAAGGAAGCAGAAGTCAAAAAAGCAAAATTGCTTGAAATCTGTTACACATAAAGATAGTGCCCCAGGTTTGTGTGTGTGTGTGTGTGTGTGTGTGTGTTCCCCCCCTCCCCCCGCAACCCAGGTTACTGATAGAAGAACATGGGGATGGATGGGAGATAGCATTGATGAATGTGGAATTGGGAGAGGGTGGTTGGCTTAGGTTGAGATGTCTATAAATAAATAAATAAATAAATTGTTAGTTGCTGGTGACTCACCTCTATTTCATGGCAACTCTTATATATAACAAAATAAAACACTACCTGGCCCTGCACCATCTTTATGATTGCCTTCCAACCTTGTTGTTGTTAAGTGCTGTCGGCTCGGTTCTGGCCCATAGTGACCCTGTATAGGGTTTTCGAGGAGCAGCTAGCTGGTGAGCTTGAACCTCTGACCTTGCGGTTCAAACCAACTTTGCAGTCCAGTGCGTTAACCCACAGTGCCACAAGGGGACTCGTTTTCTAGCACTACATTGGACAATATTGTGTTGTGACCACAGGGTTTTCTCTGGCTGTTTTTTATAAGTAGAGTGTTAATACACTACTTCATAGTCAGTCACTGAAACCTGTCTACCATGGGTGACTCTGCTGGTATACTGGTAGCAGAACTCCCAGCATTGATGGCAACACAAAAGTGTAACAGATTGACAGATGAATAATCGGTAGGTTACTTACCTATCTACCTATCATGTTCTAGGTGGTGGAAATGGGTAAATACTTGACTGCTAACTGCAAGGTTGGTTTGCCTCCACAAAGAGCTATCTTGGAAGAAAGGCCTGTGAAAAACCCTGTGAAGCACAGATCTACTCTCATACACATGGGGGTTGCCATGAGTTAGAATCAATTTGATGAGAACTGGCTTGGCTCTATAGATTATTATATTTATATATCCATACACATACACAAATTTTTTTTTTGTTTTTTTTTATATTCATGCTATTTATTGACTGCCAGGTACATACTAAACAGATTATTTTATTTATTTATGTTTGTTGTTGTTATGTGCTGTCAAATCAGTTCCAACTCATAGCAACCTGCATAGGGTAGGGTTTCTGAGGAGTGGCTGCTGGGTGTGAAACGCCAACTTTGTGGTTAGCAGTCCAGTGTTTATCCTACAGTGCCACACCAGCACTCTAAACTGGTATAATTTACATAGACCTTTTAAGTCTTTATGAAAGCACAATGAAATATATATATATAGACAAGCAAGTTTTTTTTTTTCAAGGGCAGTTTTAGGTTTGTAGTAAAATTAAGCAGAAAGCTTGACGTTCCCATCGTAGTGTTAAGTGCCATCTAGTTGGTTTTGACTCATAGAGATCCTATACAGGAGCAACTGGTGGGTTTGAACCACTGACCTTGTGATTCAAACTGACCTTTCCCGTCTAGTGCTTATCCTATAGCAACACACCAGGACTCCATAGTAGCAGTAGTAGTTAAGTGTCATTGAATCAGTTTTGACTCGTGCCGACCTTATGCAGGGTTTTCAAGGAGCGGCTGGTGGATTTGAACTGCTGACCTTGTGGTTAGCTGTCCAGTGCTTATCCTACACAGCTATACCAGGACTCCATATTATCTAATTTTTCTGTCCCCCTTCCCCCCATTTATTAACATCTTGAATTAATATTTTTGTTACAATTAATGGACCAATATTGACACACTATTATTAACTAAAGTCCATAGTTTACATTAGGGTTTACACTTTATATTGTTTAGGCTTTGACAAATATGAAATGTAACATGTCCACCATCACAGTATCATTCAGAATAGTTTTTTTTTTGTTGTTGTTAAGTGCCATCGAGTCGGTTCCAACCCATAGCAACCCTATACAGGGTTTCCTAGGAGCAAATGGTGAGCTGGAGCTGCTGCCAACTTTGCAGTTCAAAAGGATTTGCAGTCTGGTGCATTAACCCACAGCACCACACCAGGACTCTCTGTGCTCCACCTTTTCACCTCTTCCACCCCAGCTCTTCTATGAGGATCCTTCCTAAAAAACAACTAGGGAAAGAATGCAACATTTTGTAGTAATGTGATATTTCAAAGTAACTCATCTAGAAAATGTTTTCTTTAAAAGAAAATATTTAGATTGGAGCAGAGATTGCAGAATCCATGGGGGGAAATTGGGGGAAGTAGCTTAGATCCAGATAGTTTTTTCGTTTTTGAGATTGAAAAAAAATTGCGACCTTATTTTTAGATTTTAATAGTAATCAGTGTTTTAGACCTTCTTTCCAGAATGAATTTAATCTGTGAGATAGTTGACATGAAGCGCTGGTGCAACTGTAGGATAAGCACTGAACTGCTAGCCACAAGGATGTCTGTTCAAACTTATCAGCTGCTCAGTGGGATAAAGATGAAGGCTTGTTGTTCCCATAAAGATTTACAGCCTCAGAAACCCTATACTGTACTTGCTGTGTTGGTTATTGAAGAGTTAAACAAGGTTAAGTCCTTTCCGACTTGGCACTTATTCATTGTGCAGTGTAGAAAGACAAAACAAATAAAAGGAAACATGATTTAAGAAACTTCCGAAGATAACTTTTGGACACGTCAGTGGTTATTAGAAGTTTAATATAAAGAGTTTTAACATTGCTCTTCTAGCTATTATTTTTCTCTTCTTTGATTAAAAATACATTTCTCACACATGGGAGTTGCCATTAGTTAGAATCAAGTTGAAGGATTTATTAACCATTATTAACCATTTTTTTTTTGTTCACAGATAAAACAGGAGTGAGAGACTTTTCCTAGAAAAGAAAAAAATAGAATAGAATAGAAAAGAAAGTGACATAACAGTTTACATGTCCAACAGTAGAAAGGGACTGTTTGAGTCATGGCCCATCCATAAAATAAAATATTATGCATCCATTAAAAAATCATCACTATTTAAAAATTATCACCTAAAGAAGTGGGACAAACTGTAGGTGCTAAATTGTTTATGCAGTATGTGTTCAATTATGCACACACCTACATTTACCCACAGAGGCTCCAGGCAAAGATTAGAAGTGTATCTCTGGGTGGTGAGAATGTGGATTATTTCATTTTCTTAGTACTGTTCTTTACTACATAAATTATTTCATCTCTGTGAGGTACAGGAAAGGAAACTGAGGCATGGAAAGGTTAAACAGTTTACTGGTGAGTAGGAAGACCCCCAATGAGATGGATTGGCCAAGTGGCAGCATTGATGGACTCAAGCGTGGCAATAATAGTGAGGTTGGCCCAGGATCGGGCAGTGTTTCGTTCTGCTGTGCATAAGGTTGCTATGGGTTGGTACTGACTCGATGGCACCTAACAACAACAACAACAACAACAACAACAACAACAACAACAACAACAACAAGTGAAACCAGAATTCCAAGTCAAATCCTGATCCTATATTTTTTTAAACAATTTTTGTTACTGAGCATATACTCAACAAAAAAACACTAGTGCAAGTTTCTGGATGTACAATTCAGTGATATTAATTACATTCTTAAAGTTGGCTAGCCATTATCACCCTCCTGTTTTCTTCCATTGACATAAACCCACTGTCCTGCTAGGGTTCCTGTCTAATCTTTCAAATTGCTGTTGCAAACTTGATTCTATTTAGACACATCTTAAGAAAGCATGAGGTGACCTTTTTACTAGTTAAGCATTTTAAGAACTCTTTAAAGAATAGTTGTAGTTTAAGGTTTTAAGATATCTTAGGGTAATAGTTTTGGGGTTCACCCAGCTTCTGTGGTTCTAGAAAGTCTGGGTTCCATGAGAATTTTAAATTACATTATACATTTCCCTCCTTTGGATCAGGATTCTTCTATAGAATGATCCCCTGATCTTAACTATGAGACTACCTCTTCTCATCCTTTAAGAGCAAACTTTTGTAAAAGAGCATTCCTTTCCACTGCTTACAGTTCTGGTCAAATCTTTCAAGGACACACACTGTCTCAAATGGAAGGTGTTAATGCTGAGGGACATATAGTAATTGGAAAAGAGAAGCCAATTTCTAGACAAAATCTCCAAGTAACCAAAGAACAATGGATTTACTCAGTGATATTTAGGCTCTTTAGTGATTAAATTTAGAACTATAATAAGTATTTTGTAAAGTTTTCTGTAAAACTTTGTTATTTCGAAACTGTAGCCTCTGAAACAGTTTTTTTTTTTTTTTTTTTTAATGCTTTAAATCCTTTATGGAATTTAAAAAATTAAGTAAATGTATACATTATAAATAAGTCTATAGTAAAAAGTAGTGGTTTATGGTAGTTGTATACCACTGAGTCGATTCTGACTCATAGCAATCCTGTATAGGGCTTCCAAGACTGTAAATCTTAATGGGAGCAGAAAGTTTCATCTTTCTCCGTCAGAGCAGCTGGGTGTAGATTTGATCTGTTGACTGGCTAGCAGGCCAGCCTATAATCCACTGTGTTACCAAGGCTCTTTTAATAGTCAAAAGTGGTCCCTTCCTATTCTGCATGGATTAACCAATATTACTGTGTATCCTTCCAGAAATTTTTATGCATGTAAAAACATATATCTTACAAAATACTTGTAACTATACAAATACTATTATACTACATGTAGTATTCTGCGTCAGCCTTTTTTTTCATTCTCCATATGACGCTGTAGGATCAACAATCAATGGACTGTGAATCACAAGGTTGGCGCTTCAAGTCCATCACCTGGTTCTTGGAAACTGTACGGGATCCCTATAAGTCGAAACTGACTCGAGAACAATTAACAACAGCAATGTATATGATGAGTAGATGTCTCAGCTATTTAACTGCGGCCTTTGCTGATGGACATTTTAATTTTATTTTTTAAAATTCCAAGCATTGCTGAGTGGTCATCCTAGTATAGTTAAAAATCTCTGCTCCCTTTATTTGTAGCATGTAGTCTTAGAGCAAAGATGTCAGCTTGAAGATTAAGATGTGCCTGACCCAAGCCATGGTATTTTCTATAACCTCATATGCATGCAAAAGCTGGACAGTGAATAAGGAAGACTATAGAAGAATTGATACTTTTGACTTTACGATGTTGGAGGAGAATATTGAAAGTGCCATGAGCTGCTAAAAGAACCAACAGTTCTGTTTTGGAAGAAGTGCAGCCAGAGTGCTCCTTGGAGGCCAGGATGGCCAAACATCGTCTCTCGCTTCGGGACCAGTCGTTGGAGAAGGATATCATGTTTGGTAGGGTGGAGGGTCCAAGAAAAAAAGGATGACCCCCAGTGGCAGCATTAATGGGCTCAAGCGTGCCTACGATAGTGAGCTTGGCCCAGGATCAGGCAGTGTTTCATTCTGCTGTACATAAGGTTGCTATGAGTTGGTACCGTGATGGCACCTAACAACAAGAAGTCCTAGAGCTAGAATTCTGGGCCTTTATGTCCTGGTGTAGCACAGAACTGCTAATTGCAAAGCTGGCTGTTCAAACCCACCATTTGCTTATGGAAAACCCTATGTTGCTGTTTAGTGCCATCAAGTCAGTTCTGATTCGAAAGTGAACCTATGTAAAATAGAACAAAACATTGCTGAGTCCTGCACCATCCTCACAGTTGCTGCTGAACTTGAGCCCACTGTTGCTGCCGCTGTGCCAGTCCATCTTTACGGGGGTGGGGGGTGGGTCTCTTTTTCACCGACTCGCCACTTTACTAAGCATGATGTCCTTCTCCAGGGTCTGGTCCCTCCTGATGATATGTCTGAAGTAGGAGAGATGAAGTCTGGCCATCCTGGCTTCTATGGAGCATATTGGTTGTACTTCTTCCAACAGAGGCTTTGTTCTTCTGGCAGTCTGTGATGCCTTTAATACTCATTTCCAACAGCATAACTCAAATGCATCAATTCTTCTATGGTCTTTCTTATTCATTGTACAAGTTTCACATACATATAAAAGACTATTGAAACTACCAAGACTTGAATGAGATGCACTTTAGTTCTCAAACTGACATCTTTGCTCTTAAACATTTTAAAGAAGTCTTGAGCAACAGATTTACCTAATGCAATCATTTGATCCCCCCTTCTCGAATCAAAGATCTTTATTTATTCCTCAGCAAATCACAAATGGTTTCCATTTACAATTATTTTTAAAGTAAGAAACATTTACAGTTATTTTATGGTAATTCAAATGAAGAAATAGTTGTAGCCTTAAGCTAGGGAACATTATACTTTAACACATCCACTGACTGAGAAATATACAGCATTACCATGAAGCTGTTCATCAGAGCTGGCCTTTAGCAATGAATGGATGAAGCTTTAGTGTGTGCCTTCTCCAAAAATGCTTTACAGCTCCTGATACACTGCTGGTACCCATAATGGGGATCTTCAGTAATAAATTGTTTTTGTGGATCATAGCTTCCAAGTAGTTCAGTTTTAGCTTTGCGGTTTTTAACTTGATTACCTTTTCTAGTCAAGTCTCTCAGATTATTTTCATCCATATATAGTATATAATCAAATGTGGCAAAGTCTTCTTGGGTAATCTGCCAGGCAGTGTGATTCATAGGAATACCATGCTTCTTTAGCAATAATCAGGCAGGTTTCCTATTTCATATGTGGATGCTATTGCACTGCCTATCCTCCACTCACCTAAAAGGCTTTGATCAGTTACAAGTTTTCTGAAAACTGCTTCTGTAGTTTTCATTGATCGACAGGTGTTACCCAGACATATAAACAGCATGGACTTGGGAACCTGCTCTGCCATCTTCACAAACTGAGAAGTACAAATTGAACAGAATAACCAGCTGGAACCTGCTTGGACCTCATTTTATTTCTTGTCTGCTGCCTTGATGAGTGTTGATGGTGGATGCAAGTAAAATTAAGTCTATGACATCTTCAGTCTTTTCTCCATTTATCATGATGTTATTTATTTGTCCAGTGGTGAGGATTTTTGTTTTCTTTTTGTTGAGATGCAACCCATATGGAAGACTGTAGTCTTTGATCTTCATCAGTAAATATTGTAAGCCCTCTTCACTTTCAGTAGTAAGGTGGTATCATCTGCATATCACAATCTTCCTCCAATTCTAATGCTATGTTTTTCTTCATATAATCCAACTTCTCGGATTATTTGCTCAGCATACAGATTGACTAAGTATGGTGAAAGAATACAACCCTATTACACGCAACAACATTTGATGTTCCCTTGTTCTCTTCGAACAACTAACTCTTGGTCTATGTACAGGTTCCTCAGGAGTACAATTAAGTGTTCCGGAATACGCATTCTCCGCAATGTTGTCCATAGCTAGCTTGTCATGATTCACACAATCAAAAGCCTTTGCATAGTCAAAAAAGCAGAGGTAAATGTCTCTCTGATACTCTCTGCTCTTCATTCAAGATCCATCTGATGTCAGCAGTGATATTCCTCATTTCATGTCCTCTCTTTAATTTGACTTGAACCTCTGGAAGTTCTCTGTCAATGTATAGTTGCAGCTGTTTTTGGATTATCTTTACTCACGTTGGATATCGATATTGTCTGATGATTTCCACATTCCGTTGGGTCACATCTCTTTGGAATGGATACAAATATGGATCTCTTCCAGTCAGTTGGCCAGGTAGTTGTGTTCCAAATTTCCTGGCATAGATGAGTTGAGTATCTCTTGTGTCACATTAGTTTGTTTGAAGGTTTCAGTTTGTAGTCCATCTATTCCTGATGCCTTGTTCTTTGCCAATGCCTTCTTCAATGCACCTTGAACTTCTTCCTTCAGTATCATTGGCTCTTGATCATATGCTACCTCTTGAAATGCTTGAACATCGACCTTTTCTTTTTGGTACAGTGACTCTGTGTATTCTTTTTATTTTCTTTTGATGCTTTCTGTATCATTCAGTATTTTGCCCGTGTTGTTGTTGTTAGGTGCTGTCAAGTCAGTACCAACTCATAGTGACCCTATGTACAACAGAACAAAACACTGCCCGTTCCTGGGCCAACCTCACAATTGTTACCATGCTTGAGCCATTGATGCTGCCACTTTGCCAATCTGTCTTGCTGTGGGTCATCTCTTTTTCTCTGACCCTCTGCTTTACCAAACATGATATCCTTCTCCAGTGACTGACTGGAGTCAGTAATTAGGATATAGTAATTAGGTAAATATCTCTTTAAGATATTTGAGGTTTTAAAGTTTCCACTTTTTTTATGCTAACGTTGTTATAAAATGTTTTTAGTTTATTGCAGGAGATATTAGGATAGAATCTGTTAGCATTTGAAGATAATGAAATCTTGACAATAAGCAGAATGGCTTTATTAAGACTAAGTTGTGTCAGACAAACTATTTTTGGTAGATTTGGAAAAAGAAACTGGCTGAAAGGAACACTATGATGTTGTATTTATATTTTTTGAGGTCATTATTTAGTATGGTATTCGCTAAAACTTTTCATTATGATATTGGTGTAATCATTTATCAAATATTTATTGCCATTGTATTTTGAGCTGGACCTGAGGATATGGAAACAAACAAGTCAGATGTAGTATCTGCCATCATAGCTAAGAAATACACTTTGTAAATGGAAGAGGAAGAAATTGAAAATGGAAGCTTGGCTTGATAGGAAGATGTCTAAAATGTAATGCAGTATAAAAGTGATTAAGGGGGAAGAGAGTTTCAAAGTCTTGTCAGACTTTATATTCTGGATTGTTGTAGTTGTTGTTAAGTGCTGTCGAGTCGGTTCTGACCCATAACGACCCTAAACAGTGTTTCCGAGGCTGTAAATCTTTACGGGAGCAGAAAGCCTCATCTTTCTCCCGAGGAACAGCTGGTAGTTTCGAACTGCTGACCTTGCGGTTCGCAGCCTGATTCATAACCACTACGCTACCAGAGAAAGAGAATTGAAAAAAACATGTAAATTCTGTTTATTTAAATAGGAATCTTTGAAACTTCTGAGCATTTCCTTGAGAGCAAAGTAGCCTAGGCAGTGGAGGTTGCTCAGTGATGTGTAGAAGCTACATGGTATGAAAATGATCAGTTTGTCAATGCAAGAGTGAATGCAGGGTCTATCATTATGGCATTCTGTTAGGTAGGATTTTATGTTAATCAGTCTCACATATATGTTCATGTATTTGGGGTAAAATGAGGTCATGGTTAGGAATCAATTTTGAAAGTGGAAACTTGAGTATTAAGTTACCTGCAATGAGGGAGACCAATGGTTCAATAGGATAAGCAACTGGACTTCAAACCACAAAGTCCGCTGATCAAGCCCACCAACTGCTCCCGGGGAGAAAGATGAGGCCTTCTGCTTCCGCATGATTTAAAGACTTTGGCAACCCTATATGTGGGTGCTGTGAGTCGCAATCGACTCATAGATGACACTTAGCAGCAACAACCTGTTATGATTTTTAAAGATTATGTTAAGTAAGTATGGGAAATTCTTTATAAAATTAAAAATTTGAAATAATCATGAACATTTAGATCTATTTCGTCTTCTTTCCACAGAGTGAATTAACTTTTGTGGTTCTAGTTTTAAAAAGGGTCAGTTTTCATGTGGCTGTTCAGCTTCAAACGAACAAAATAGAGTGAATATACTGTGCATTTGAAAAATTGCTGCAATGAAAAGCCTCCAGATGGTATGTGCTGCTGTGTTCACAGCTGTATTTACAACTAAATCTCCAGATTATCTGCTACTAATTTTTAAGTAGCTGATTAGAAACAGTGGTGGATTCAGGTCTCTGCTAGGTTTGAACCCCAACAGCAGTAACAAGTTTACTTGTGAAATGCCATTGATTTCTTCCCTTTGTACTGCCTTTAGTATTAAATGATGAAATCTGTTTTTTAAAAAAGGAACACAAACATATTCCTTTTGTTTTTATTGTCAAGTGCCACTGAGTTGGTTCTGATTCATAGGGACCTTGAATGGGGTTTCAGAGGAGGGGCTTGTGGGTTTGAACGACCAGCCTTGCAGTCCACCGCATATCATATAGCACCACACGAGTATTCCAACACTCTCCTATTGTTGTTCAGTGACTCTGAGTCAGTTCCGACTCATGTTGTTAGGTGCCATCAAGTTGATTCCAACTCATAGCGACTTTATGCACAACAGAATGAAACACTACCTGGTCCAGCACTGTCCTCACGATAGTTTTTAAGCTTGAGTACATTGCTGTTGCTACTGTGCCACTTCATCTCATTGATGGGGGGGGGTCTTCCATTTTTTTTGCTGACCCTCCTCTTTACCTAACATGATGCTCTTCTATAGGGATTTGTCCCTCTTATAGCATCATGTTTGGTAAGATGGAGGGTCAGAGAAAAAGAGGAAGACCTCCAGTGAGATGGATTGGCAAAGTGTCAGCATCAGTGGGCTCAAGCGTGGCATCAATAGTGAGCTTGGCCCAGGATCGGGCAGTGTTTCGTTCTGCTGTGCATAGGGTCACTATGAGTCGGTGCTGACTCGATGGCACCTAACAACAACAACAACAACATAGTATCTCCAAAGTAGGACAGATGAAGTCTTGTTTTCCAGGCTTCTAAGGAGCATTTTGACCATACTTCTGCCAATATATATGTTTTTTTTTTTTGTTGTTGTTGTTCTAACAATCCATGGTGCCTTTAATATTCCTCTCCAACACCATAACTCAAATGCATCAGTTCTTCTATGGTATTCCTTATTCACAGTCCAACTTTCACATGAATATGCTTGTTAACCTGTTGAAAATACCATGGCTTGGGCCACTTTAATCCTCAAGGTGACAATCTTTGATCTTGAAAACTTTAAAGAAGTCTCCTGTGGCAGATTTGCCTACTATAATATGTAGGCAAGATTGATTTCTTGACGAGTACTGATAGTGGACCCAAGCAAACTGAAGTCTTTGAATATTTCAGTCTTTTTCCATTTATCATAATGTTATTTATCGGACCATTTGTGTGTTGCAGCCCATACTGATAGCCCATACTGTAAGCTGTTGTCTTTTATCATAATCAGTAAGTATTTTAAGTCCTCTTCACTTTCAGCAATGGAGATTGTATCATCTGCATATCACTGCTTATTAATGAGTCTTCCTCCAGTCCTGATTTCACATTCTTATTCACATAATTTTACTTCATGGATTATTTCCACAGCATACAGATTGAAATCTTTCTGGTATTCTCTGCTTTCAGCCAAGATCCATCTCATGTTGGCAGTGATATATCCCTTGTACCACATCCTCACCCGAATATGGCTTGAACATCTGGCATTTCCCTGTCAATGAACTGTTGGAGTCATTTAAAAATTATCTTTAGCATTAATATTACTTGCATGTAATGTTCTTGATAATGTCTGGTGATTTCCACATTCTGTTGGGTCATCTCTCTTTGGAATGGTCACAAATATGGTTCTCTTCCAGGTTTCTTGAGACAGATGAATGAGTACCTCCAGTGCTGCATCTGTTTGTTGAAAGATTTCAACTTTTGTAACATCAATTTCTGAAGCCATGTTCTTTGTCAGCACCTTAGACTTCTTCCTTCAGTATTGTTGACTCTTGATCATACCTCTTTAAACAATGGTTGAATATCATCCATATCTTTTTGATATATTGACTCTCTGTATTCTTTCCCTCCTCTTTTGATTCTTTGTGCATCATTCAGTTATGGTGTTTTCTACCTACCTCCCCACCCCCCACCCCCCACGGTATGAAAACTCGAGCCTTGAATTTCTACTTCCATTTCTTTTAGTTTTGGAAATACTTAGCACATTTTTCCCTTTTGGTTTTCTAACTACAGGTCTTTGCACAATTCATTATTATACTTAACTTTGTCTTCTGGAGTTGCTCTTTGATGTTGTTTGTTCAGCTCTTTTGCTTCCTCATTTCTTCCATATGCTTAACATCTCTATGCTGGAGTACAAGCTTCAGAGTCTTTTCTAACTTCCCATTTGGTCTTTTCCTTCCTTCTTGTCTTCTTAATGACCTTTTGCTTTCTTCTTGTATGATAGTCTTGATGTCATCCTACAACTCTTCTAGTCTTTGTTCATTAGTGTCTAAAGCATTCAAATCTGTTCTGCAGGTGATTTCTAAAATCAGTTGGGGTTTGTTCAAGTTCAAATTTTGACTCTTGTGGATCTGTTTTAATTTTCTTGAGCTTTAGTCTGAACTTGAATATTAGCAATAATGGTGTGTTTGTCAGTATGCTCTCTCTTGTTTTAACTGATGATTTGGAGCTTTTCCACCTCTTTCCACAGATTTAATTTGATTTCTGTGTATGCCATCTGGTAAGGTTCGTGTGTTTAGTTGCCTTTTATTTCTAAAAAAAGGTATTTTTATCGAATAAGTCATTGGTCTTGCAAAATTCTGTTATGCACAACTCTTCTGGTCTTTGGTCTTCAGTGTTTAATGGATCAAATCTGTTCTTCAGATGTTTTTGAAATTCAGGTGGGATTTCTTCAAGGTCATAGTTTTGCTCTTGTGGACTTGTTCTAATTTTCTTCAATTTTAGCCTGAATTTGCATATAAGCAGTTGATAGTCTGTTCTGTGGTCTGCCCCTAGCCTTCTTTTGGCTGATGATAAGGAATTTTTCAACCATTTCTTTATACAAATGTAGTCAGTTTGATTTCTGTGTCTTCCATCTGGTGAGGTCCATGTGTATGTTGTTGTTGTTGTTAGGTGCCGTCGAGTTGGTACCAACTCATAGCGACCTTATGTACAGCAGAACGAAACACTGCCCGATCCTGGGCCAACCTCACTACTGTTGCCATGCTTGAGTCCATTGATGCTGCCACTTGGCCAGTCCATCTCATTGGGGGTCTTCCTCCTTTTCCATGACCCTCCACCTTACCAAACATGATATCCTCTTCCAGTGACTGGTCCCTCCTAACAATATGTCTGAAGTATGAGAGATGAAGTTTGGCCATCTTGGCCTCCAAGGAGCACTCTGGCTGCACTTCTTCCAAAACAGATCTATTGGTTCTTTTGGCATCCCATGGCACTTTAAATCTTCTCCTCCAACACCATAACTCAACAGCATCAATTCTTCTACCGTCTTCCTTATTCACTGTCCAGCTTTCACATGCATATGTTGTTGTTGTTGTTATGTGCCGTGGAGTCGATTCCGACTCATAGCAACCCTATACAGGGTTTCCAAGACTGTAAATCTTTACAGGAGCAGAACGCCTCATCTTTCTCCCGTGGAACAGCTGGTAGTTTCGAACTGCTGACCTGAGGTTCGCAGCTGGATTCATAACCACTACGCTACCAGAGCTCCTTTCACATGCATATGAGGTTCTTGAAAATACCATGGCTTGCGTTAGGTTCACCTTAGTCTTCAAGCTGACATCTTTGTTCTTTAACACTTTCAAAAGGTCTCGTGCAGCATATTTGCCTAATGCAATATGTCGTTTGATTTCTTGACTGCTGCTTCCATGAATGTTAATAGTTGATTCAAGAAGAATGAAGTCCTTGACAACTTCAATCTCAGCATACAGGTTGAATAAGTATGGTGAAAGAGTTCAACCCCTTCGCACACCTTTCTTAATTTTAAACCATTCACTGTTCCCATGTTTTGTTCGAACAACTGCCTCTTGGTCCATGTACAGATTCCTCATGAGCACAATTAAGTGTTCTGGAATACTCATACTTCGCAATGTTTTCCATAACTTGTCATGATCCACACAATCAAAAGCCTTTTCATAGTCGATAAAGTCAAGTAAAGCCATTAAAGTAAAAAAACCCTATGACTTGTTGTTGTTGTTATGTGCCATCAAGTTTCTCCAACCCATAGTGACTCTGTATGGGGTTTCCGAGAAGTAGCTGATGAGCTTGAACCACCGACCTTGCAATTCAAACTGCTTTGCAGTCTGGTGCATTAACCCACAGCACCACACCAGGACTCCACGACTTGGATTAGACACACAGTTAATTCTCTAATTGACTCTTGGCTCTTAAATAGTTGAAAGAGGTCTTTTGCAGCAGATTTGCATTTCTTCACTGCTGCTTTCATGAGAATTGATTGTGGATTTAAGCAAAATGAAGTTTTCCACAACTTAAAATTTTTTCCACTTATCATCATGGATTTTGGGAGGATTTTCATTTTCTTTACATTGAGATGCATCACTACTGAAGACTACAGTCTTTGATCTTCATCAGTTATTGTTTCAAGTCCTTTTTACTTCCAACAAGCTAGGTTTTATGTCTGTATATTTGAGGGTGTTAATGACTTCCTCCATTCTTAATGCATGTTCCTTGGGTTATTTGCTCCGCATGCAGATTGGATAAGTATGGTAAAGGGATACAACCCTGATGCACACCTTTTCTGATGTTAAACTATTCAGTATTCCCTTGTTCTGTTTGAGGAAGGATCTCTTGGCATGTGTACAGATTCCTCATAAGTACAATTAAGTGTTCTGTAATGAGTCCTGGTGTGGCGCTGTGGGCTAATGCCACGGTCACTATGGGTCGGAATCGACTGGACAGCACTTAACAACAACAATACCCCTTCTTCACAATATTATTCATACTTTGTTATGATCCATATGCCTTTGCATCATCAATAAAGCACAGGTTAACATCTTTCCGGTATTGTTTGCTTGAAGCCAAGATCCTTCTGTTAACCAGTGATATCTCTTGTTCCTCATCTACTTTTTGATATGGCTTGAATTTCTGGTAGCTCCCTGTTGGTGTACTGCTGCCATCATTTCTTAATTATCTTTAGCAAAATTTTACTTGCATTTGATATTACTGATATTGTTCTTTACTTTCTGTTTTCCAGTGAACTGATTTTCTTTGGGATGGGCACAAATAAAGATATCTTCCAATCAGTTGGTCAGGTAGCTGTCTTCTAAATATTTTGGCACAGTGAATGCATCCAATGTTGCAACAGTTGCTTGAATCCCTTCTATATGTATTTCATCAATTCCTTTGCCTTGTTTTTCACCAATGCCTTCACTGCAGCTTGGACTTCCTCCTTTCTGTATCAACAGTTCTTGATAATATGTTACCTTTTGAAATGGTTTAACATTGATTCAGAACAAAAACAGTGACTCTCTAATCCTTCCATCTTCCTTTGATACTTCCTGTGTCATTCCAGTATTTTGCCATAGAATCCTTCATTGTTATAATTTAAGTTTGGATATTTTTCTTTAGTTCTTTTAGCTTGAGAAATGCTGAGTGTGTTCTTCCTTTTGTTTTTTTTAATTTTAGGTTGTAGCACATTTCATTATAATGCTTGACTGGGTCTTCTCAAGCTACCCTTTGAAAATTTCTGTTCAGCTCTTTTACTTCCTCTTTTTTTCCAGTGGCTTTAGCATCTCTACATTGAAGAGCAAGTTTCAGAGTCTCTTCTGACATCCACTTTGGTATGCTGATACCCGCTTTCCTGTCTTTTTTATTATTATTATTATTATTAAGGTTTTTATTGTGGATTAAGTGAAAGTTTTCAGGGCACATCATCGGTTTCACATTCAAACATTCATATACCTTGTTTCATTACGTTGATTATAATCCCCTCCACATACCATCAGTTAACAGAGTTTCTCTCTATCCTTTGTAGCTTTTTTTTTTTT
>NW_006408741.1:1881765-1912224 GCF_000296735.1 Chrysochloris asiatica
GGCTTTTAGGGAAGGTTTTTACATTTATCTGTGGGTATCCAGGGCTCATGTATGGAATTACTAACCAGCATAACTGAATAATCAGATAAGGGACATTTTGCTATGTCTGCTAGGTGGCTTAAAGTCTGATCCTCAGAGCCTATGGTTTGGACGGTGGACGGTCAGCAACGCTTGGGCCCATTTCCTGTCTTTTAAATGACATTTTGCTTTCTTCCTGTTTGATATTTTTGGTGTTATTCCTTAAGTCTACTGGTCTTTGGTCATTAGTTTCCAATGCATCACATCTGCTTTTGAGATGGTCTCTATATTCAGTTGGGATATATGCAAGATCATATTTTGGCTCTAGTGGATTTGTTTTAATTTTCTTCAGTTTCATCCTGAACTTGTATATGAGCAATTGATGATCCGTTGCATATTCTGCTACTGGCCTTATTTTGCCTGATGATACTTTGTTTTCCATTGTTTCTTCCCACATAATCTGTTTGATTCTTCTGTGTTCCATCTGGTCAGATCCGCATACATAGCTACCGTTTATGTTGTTGTGAAAAGATATTAGCAATGGATGGAATCATATGTTTGGTAAAATTTTATCATGTGATCTCCAGCATCTTTTCTATCACCAAGGCCATATTTTCCAAGTTTGGTTACTTCTTCTTTGTTTCCATTGTTAACATTCTAATCACCAGTGATTATCAATGTGTTTTACTGCATGTTCGATTTATTTCATAATCAAGAAGTTGTTGTTGGTGGTATTGTGCCTAGAGTCCGTTCTGACGCATAGCGGCCCTGTAACAGGGTTTCCGAGGCTGTAAATCTTTATGAGAGCAGAAAGCCCTATCTTTCTCCCAAGGAACAGCTGGTGGTTTTGAATTGCTGATCTTAAGATTCGTAGCCTGATTCGTAACCACTACATTACATTAGTAGGAAATAATTGTCTTCAGCTCTTTCATTTACCTATCTCATTTTCTTGGAACATCTCTTCCCAGTGTTCAATTCCTGTTCTGAGATGGAGGTGAAGAATGAAAGGGTGTTCTCACTTATATATTGGTAATATTTTCCTACTCCAATGGGAAATTGTTGTTGTTAAGTGTTGATTCCAACTCATAGAGACCCTTTTAGTATAGTATTTCTGAGGAGTGATTATTGAGTTTGAATCACCAACCTTTTAATTAATAGTCCAGTGCCTATACTGCAGGACCATACCAGGACTCTAATAGGGAACTATTGCTGTTGTTGTTCAGTGCCATCAGATTGGTTTCAACTCATAGCAATCCTGTATAGGGTTTTGGAGGAGCAACTGGTGCTTTTGAACTACTGACCTGTGGTTAGAAGTCCAATGCTGATCCTACAGCGCCATACCGGAGTCCATTAAGAAACTAAGGTGGCATAATTCTGTCTTGTCTTTTTGTTCAGGTGGAGTGCTTTCTTTTCTTTGTAGGACCTATTTAAGCATACATATTATGCATTTCATTCTCTCTCTTTCCTTTTTATTTAGAAATCTGTAATTCTTATTTTCACCTTTCAAGTTCAAATTTTTTTTCAGGCTCCTCCTCGATCCTCTTTTATACCCCTCTTTCTTTCCTCCATCCATGTGACTTATGTCTTGGTTTTTGAATCACCCTTTACTGTTCTTGTTGAAGTCCTTCTGGAAACATTTTCTGTGGAATCCTTTGCATTTAAGCCAGAGTTCCATAGGGAGAATTTGCTCCATAGAACACCATCCTACTTTTGCTTGCTTACTCATGTTTGAAGTTCTTCCGATGTAAAGGAAGAGTAGCTCATCTCCACTGGGTAGTATCCAATCTGTCTGGGCGGGGCTGATGAAAGGAGATGCGGATAGGTCTCTTGTGACACAGTAGTGAATAATTGTTATCAGGACTGATTGTGAGGGTTGGAAATGTAAAGGTAGACATTTTGTAACAAGGAGGGGAGTGATTAACTTTGCAGTCTAGGAGCAGAGGTCCCTGGGACCATCAATGGTGCTTTTAAGAGCGGAGAGTGGGACCCTACCCAGAGAAACAGTGATGCCAGAGATGGAAGCATAGATGATGACTTGGAAAGATGAAGCAGCTGGGGACTTTAGACTCAGAGAGGGAGAGGGGCTATGTGCTGATGACCGGGGGGTGGGGGGGGCATGCTTGCAGGGCATACCCTTTGGTTGGTTGTTGTTGTATGGAGGGGATTGTAACCTTGGCAATGAAATGATAATACGATAGGATATGAATGTAAAGCTAGTGTTCTCCCATGTAAACTATCACAATACAACATTAAAAAAAAAAGCCCCAAAGAAACTACAGTATTTAAACTGTAATGCCAAGACCTGAAGAAAAAAAAAAAAAAAAAAAGAGTAGCTCACATTTAGCCTCCTTCCATGGCAAGTGGCAGACCTTTCCTTTCCCTCAGAGATTACTGATACCTGGGACTTGGAGGGTGACAGGTGGTGCTCCAGAGACAGGTGGTGCAACTCGCACATGCACTCAAGATTTTTTTTTACTTTGTCTCTTTTTCCGCCATCCACCCCTATTCTTGTACCATTATAACCAAAAAGTCAGAATTACTTACTGAACAAGTTTATCTGGCCTTACCCACTTCTTCCCAAATCGGTATTAAAAGGGTGCTGGAGAGATGTAACGGACATTGTTCCAAGTGCATTAAATGCTTGGTTACACTGTAACATTGTGATTGTACTATCTCCATGATACCACTCAAAAAAGAGGTTTCCTCTGATTATTGTTTTAATGGCAGTACTGCAGTGTTGTGCTATAGAAAACATTTATGGTTCAAGTTTTAGGGGGTTTTATACAATACCCTTGCCAAAAGCTACAAGTTCTCACCCTCTTTGCTGTTTTTCTGTGTATGCATAGACGGATGATCAGCACAGTGCAAATAACATTGGTGACGTATGCAGGGAATGCTTTAAGACAGTTCAATGAATATTGAGAAATAAGTGATTGAAAATATGCCCTGAAAGCTCTAGTTTTACAGAAAAACAGAGTTCTGTCTGTCATCTGTTATAAATACCAAGGTAACTTATCAGCTTTGCAGAAACTGGGATTTTGTTTTTATTATGAATAAAAATGTGTAACCACTTACATTTCCAATTGCATGGAATTGGAAAAACCCTCTGAGAGGGGATAGGCTTATGATTTTATCCTGACTTTCATTACATACAGCCTATTTGCCAGAGACGCTGGCCCCTGGTTTTGGAGTGATAGCATAATACATTGCATGAGTTAGAGGAGATCTGTATGGACAGGGGAATTTCCAGAAGAAGAGTGCTGACAGTATAAGATAATGGAGCCTGTGGTTTTAAATCTTGGCAGATGTGACTGTGTTGGATAAAAAGGTATAGTGGAGAAAAATGAAAGAGCTTTCTTGCTCTTTTTTCCTCAGGTCAAGTTGTATAAATTGCTAGAAGAATGAAAGAATAAAGCCTTAGATTGCTATGGGACTCTCTCACCTTATCTTTTCTAAGATTGTAATCTTTTGTCTTTGTTAGAATCAAAGATAAATTCCCTGGTTCATGGGTATGCATATTCTTGTACATGAAGCTGCTGGAATTGATTAAAGGGAAGTGGCTTATTAATAAAATGGGAAAAATGGATTCTTAATATTTTACTTATTTGCATGTGTCTTTAGATTAATACCTAATAGAATTATCTGTGATGATGGAATTGTTCTTTATCTGCACTGTCCAATAGTAGCCACATGTAGCTTTTGAACACGTCAAATGTGGCTATTATTTTGAATTTCTTGTTCAATTTTAATTATTTTAAATGGCTACTATATTGGATACTACTACAGTCCTAAATTAAACCTCTTAAATGATTCCTATTCCTAAAAGTGAATAATACCTGATGACATTCTCTCATACTGGCATATTTAAACTTGTGGACACAGGTGCTTTTATTGTTTTTGTTTAAAAGAGAAAGATGGAATGAAATAGTATAAAATCATTGTAAGAGAGTGAATTGGAGAGTTATGACTTAATTTAAAACTCCAAAGGTAGCCTGTTTTAATGCATTTAAAAATATATTAATGAGAACCTTATTCTGTTTTAACAGTTTGTGCTCTTTGATTATAAAAGAGGAAAGCTTGTTAGTGAGTAATGAAAAATGAAGACTAATAGTCGATTTTGTTCATACATCAAATATTTGATTGCTTCCAAAGGTCAACATGGCAGTTACTGGTTTTGGGGTAGGAGACCATGCTTACACAACTAATTAAGGCTGGTTTGGGGAGCCCAGTTCCCCAGAGGGCTGTGGAAGAGAGGTGTGAAGACTCAAGAAAAGCTACCCAGAGAACTGACTTCTCTTTTTCTTAATCAGTACAAACGGAAAGAATGTTTCTAAGATCCTCTGGATGTGTTAGCTTTCTGTTTCTGCAAAGTGTTTATTGAATGACTTTGTGCCCTATGTGGGAGGGTTCTACACAATGTGAAGAGCATGGTTAGTTTGTTAACGGGGTTAACAAACACTTAATTGAGCACTTTGTATATATGTAAAACATTGTTACATGGATTAGTGTTACATGGAGCATTTCCCTTAATCTTTACAATAATTTAATAATTGTTGTTAGGTGCTGTTGCTGTGCACACAGAAAGAAACACTACTGTTTCTTCCGCCGTCCTTATAATTGTTATGTTTGAACCCATTGCTGCTTCCACTGTATCAAGCCATCTTATTTGGAGTCTTCACCTCTTTTTTTGTTGACCCTCTACTCTCCCAAGCATGATGTCCTTCTGCAGGGACTGGCCTCTTCTGACCACGTGTCCAAAGTATGTGAGACAAAGTCCTCTCTTCTATGGAACATCTGGCTGTAATTCTTGAAGACAGTTTTATTTGTTCTTCTGGCAGTCCACGGTACTTTTCAGTTTTCTTCTGCGACACATAATTCAGATATATCAATTGATTCTTTTATAATCCTCCTTACTAATTGTTCTAACTTTCACATGCATTCAAGGTTATTGAAAATACCATGACTTGCGTAAGACTCACCTTCATTCTATAAGTAATATCTTTGCTCTTTCATACTTTAAAGAGGTTTCGTGTAGCTGATTAGCTTATTAGTTCAATCCAATTTTGGATTTCTTGACTGTTGCTTCCATGAACATTGACTGTGGATCCAAGCAAAATGAAATCTTTTGCCAACTTCAATCTTTTCTCTATTCATTCTGGTATTATTTATTGGTCCAGTTTTGGGGATTTTTATTTTCTTTGCAATGATATGCAATCCATAATGAAGGTTGTAGTCTTTGATCTTTATCAGTAAGAATTTCAAGTCCTTGAATTATGATGTTATTGTTATTAAGTCCTGTCTAGTCAGTTTTGGCTCATAGCGACTCTGTATATGGTTTCCAAGGATCCACTGGTGCATTTGAACCATTGATATTGTTGTTAACAGTCTAATTCTTATCTTTCAGTGCCATACCAGGATTCTTCCTGAATGAGGAGATTTGTTGTTATTAGGTGCTGTCGAATTGACACTGCATCACAGAGACCCTATGCACAACAGAACAAAACAACTCTGGGTCCTGCGTTATTCTCACAATTGCTGTCACCCTTGAGCCCATTGCTGCTGCTTCTTGCCAGTCCATCTAGTTGGGGTCTTTTTTGCATACCAAATATGATGTCCTTCTCTAAGGAGTAGTCTCTCCTGCTAACATGTCTGAAGTACGAGATATGAAGTCTCATCATCCTGGTTTCAAGGAGCATTAATGTTGTACTTCTTCCAACACAGATTTGTTTGTTCTTTAGGCAGTCCATGGTGCTTTTAATATTCTTTTCCAACACTATAACTAACATGCATCAATATTCTACAGTCTTCCTCACTCATTGTCCAACTTTCATGCATATGAGGCTATTGAAAGTGTATCATGGCTTGGGCCAGGCACACCTTAGTCCTTAAACTGACATCTTTGTTCTAACACTTTGAAGAGGTCTTGTGAAGCAGGTTTGCTTAATGCAATACATCGTTTGATTTCTTGACTGCTGCTTCCATGAGTGTTGGTAGTGGATCCAGACAAAATGAAGTCTGTGACAACTTCAGTATTTGTTTCTTTACTTTGAGGTGCAAACCATATTGAAGACTATGATCTTTGATCTTCATCAGTAAGTATTTTAAGTCTTCTTCACTTTCAGCAAGCAAGTATCATCTGCACATCACAGATCGTTAATGTGTCTTCTTCCAATCCTGATGCCACACTCTTCTTTATATGAATTATATAATTCAGTTTCTTGGATTATTTGCTCAACATACAGATTGAATAAATATGGTGAAAGGATGCTACCTTTCCTGATTTTAAACTATTCAGTGTCCCCTTGTTCTGTTTGAACAACTGTATCTTGGTCTATGCACAGATTCCTCATGAGCATCATAAAGTGTTCTGGAGTACTTTGTCTCTCCTACTTTGGGCATGTTATCAGGAGGAAACAGTCCTTAGAGAAGGACATCATGTTTGGTTAAGGTGGAGGGTCAGAGAAAACGAGGAGCTAAGTTGGTAGAATTTGTGTTTATAAGAGTGGTAAGAAATGAGTTCCAGGATATGCAGGGACCTAGTAATGAAGAAAAAGATTCATAGCATTTTCCCCTAAATTTATGTGATTCACAGTGGTGATTGGTAATAACCACATGCTTGCTTTTTTCTCAGTCTGATGTGGTAGGCATACACTTTGTGTATTTCTTTGTTCAAATCTATTAGTGTTTGCTTTATATATTTTGGAGCTCTTTCATTGGGAACATAGATATTTATTATGGTTATATCATATTGTTTAATTAACCCTTTAATCATTAGATAATGTCCATCTTTATTATGCTGGTTTTTGCCTTAAAGTTTATTTTATCAGAGAGTGGTATTGCCACTCCTGCCCATTTTTTATTGTAATTAGCTTGGTATAGATTTTTTCCATCCTTTAAGTTTTAGTCTGTTTTTGTCTTTGTGTGTAAGATGTCTCTCTTGCAGACTGCATATTGTTTCCAGTGCTATATCTATTTTATTTGAGTGTTCCTGTAGTGCTTTTCTGACTTCTTCCTTATTTTTCTCAACCCTTCTGTGCAGCATTTGTATGCACCTTAATAGCATTCTTCTGAATTCCTTCTCAGGCAGTTCCAAAGCCTGCTCTCCTTCCAATAGGATGTCTAGGTCTACTTGCAGCTCATTTGTTACTGTTACTCTATGTTGTTTCTGGACATGTGCTGAAATCTTTGACTGTCTCTTGGGCATCTTCAGTAATTAGATGTGTTATTAAGCTTTCTGATTGCCTCCAGGTAGATGCTATCAGGAGATGGGCTTCTCTTTTCACTTTTCTTATTACTCAGCTCATAGTAACTGTAGCAGATGTTGGTTGTCTATCTGGTATAATATATTAGCTGGTATTGACTCTTGCCTGGATGGTGGGATTTTACAGGTGTGATTGCAGCTTGGCTATCTGACCACAATTGCTGTCTCTTCATGGGTAACATAGGGAGATAAAGAACCCCCGAAGGTAAAACGGGGACCAAAAAACAAAACAACAAAAACCGAAACCAGATTAGGTACTACAGTCTACAATAGCATAGAAGAAAAGAGAAGGGAAAAAAAATCTGTAGCAAAATATGAGTATGACTTTAATGCCCCTCTCTCAGCTTTTTATCTTCAGGGCTGCCTAAGAAATTTCAGTATGTTACTTTGTTCCTTATGATGTAACTCAGGATTTAATTTTTGGCCTGTTTCCTTTTTCTTCTGTCTCTCCCACTTCACAACCGCTATTCAGACCTTTTTCCTAGAGATAAACAGTTTAGGTCCGGCTGTATTCGTTTTAGGGGGACTGTTCTGTTTAACCAGTGACTTCCACCTTCTTAGTGGTTTTTGCTGAGCAGATCTGGCACATGCATAGTAGAACCCTCCGGGGTGGTGGTGGTGTGGTGTCCACTTGCTCAGGCACACCCTCTAGTCACCAGAGTGGAGGTGCACAGACAGACAGTGAGAGACCAATGAACAGAAGGTGAAAATGTCCACACCTTTATCTCTGAGAATTGGACAGACCTCTTTGGTGGGAGCGCTTCTCTGATCCTTCACTTGCTCATCATGCCCAAGATGGCCTCTCTGGGAGTGGCTGGGAGCCACAGATCAGAAAAAACTTGCTTTTGCTACAAATTCCACTGGCTGTAAGCCTTTAAACTTTCTAAATATTCCTTTAGATGTAGTTCAGAGTTCTGGGACTGCCCCCTGAACCTGCTTTGTTCGGTATTCTGTGTTATTGTTGTTGGAGGTCTGTACCACACTTCTCCCTAATCTACCGTTAAACCCTGCCTATCCCCATCCACTGTGATTGGATGGCAGCATCTGGTGCCCACAGGTTAGTTCTGTCCCGTTCTTTGACTTGCACAGGACACAAATAATGTTTTAAGAAAGAATGAGATGTGACATCTTGATTGCTTATAAGTTTTGGAATGTGGTGTAATTGCTGTGGATATTTGATAAATGTTAATCATGTGTTAAAGAATTCCTGCTACAGATTTCTTAGAGCTTTTATTATGATAGTAAACTAGGTAGATGCTTAGAGTATTTTATAAGCATTGTGTCTGTGGTTGTTTAATTTGTACTGCCTTTTGTAGGGCCTCTAGATTGGTTTGGAAAATGCTACCATCGTCTGTTCTTTTAGTTTATGTTTTTAGCGTTATGCTCTTTCTTTATCTAATAGTTTTCCTGAGTCATTTTATACATTCCTATGACTTTAAGTATCTCATGTCGATGATTCCCATGTCCATATCCAAGTGTTGGTCTTTCTTCTGAACACTCAGCTGCCTAGTAGATATCTCAGTCTGCATGTCTCTGTAATAGAGAGCTCAAATCTGACACTTTTCAAAATCACAATCTCTCCTCCATTCACCATTCACCCACCCAGAGCTCCTGTTTTCCCTCTCTTTCTCATGCAGGCCTTGGAACTGTTTCTTACTGATTCAGTCTTGGCTAATGGAGCAAAATCAGAACAGATCTGAATTTTAAAAATTTATGTAAACAGAAATAGTAACTAGACTGGGAAAAATTATGGGTCAAAACATGGAATGAGAGACTTGGAAGAAGTTGAGTGAAGCCTTTCTGAATCCTGATTCAGGAGATTGGACTATTATTGACGTAACTGTGGAAAGCAACACACATTCCAAGCAGCACAGTTGGCCTCCATATTTCATCAAGACACCCTTGTTTCCTAGTCTGCCTGTCAATGCACATTTGATTGCTGTGCAATGTGCATGTTGCCCTTGGTTTCCAGCACGGTGTCAACCTTTAACTTTTCAGTGTTTGCTTTACCCACACTTGGACAAATTTGAGTCCATTCTGGTTTCATTTGACCAGCCATGTCAGAATAGGAAGAAGCCCTGTTTGAATTCCTATTCTAAATTCAGTTATTTCTAGTTACAACTAGAAATAGAAATCCCCTGTTCTCTTTAGGTCTTCTGTCTTTGATCTCCATCTGGTTGATTACAAAAACAAATCAAGACTCTTAACCACTGCTGTCAGGGTGATTCTGACTTGATTTTTGTTACACAGTAGAACTAAACTCCATCAGATTTTCTTGTCTGTGATTTTTTTGGGAAGGAGATTGCTAGTCCTTTCTTCTGCAGCACTGATGGATGCGTTCAGACTGTCAACTGTTAGGTTAGTAGTTGAGCATAAACTAGCTGGGACTTTCTCTAGTTGATAATCAAGTTTAAATTTTATTGGAAAGGTTAATAGCTTTACTAACAAACATTTATACTTCTGTGTTTGATTCTGGGGGAGTAGGCTTGGCTTAGTTGTCACTGTGGTTTTGGGATGCTTAAACCTTGGGAGCTTTTCCACGATTTGGTATGCTTTTCTACTATTTGGGAGCTTCTGTAGATTTTTTAAATGGTGACCAAAAAGCTGTCGTTTTTGCAAAATTCTGTAATATTCTAAAATACTTACTAGCTCTTGCGTTTCATGTCATTTGTTTAAAAGATATCAAAAGTGACAGACCTATCAGGAATAAGTAACTCATATATCCTGTAAATTACCAGTTGCTGAAAATGGCATGCATGTCTCTAGGTAGTTAGTCATATTGTTAGTCAATTTGCAAGTTGCAAAGTAAAGCAGGGAGGAGAATGACAAAAGGGATCTATGTATTTCCCCCAGGTCTCATGGAATTGATCAAATTAACTTTAATCAGATGTGGCAGTTTCCATCGAAAGCTTTTGAGAAGAAATTCCCTTGTTTGCTGAAGTGAGAAAGAGGATTTCTTTTTAGCATGCTGTTCTAACCCTGTGCCCCATTTACATTTCATCATTCTAGGATGCATTTGTCAGTTGCTTTCGGAAATATATTTTCATGTATTGACTATTGCCTTGCTTGTATTTTCTAGGGTAAACTTAAAGGTCACCAGAGATGAGAACTCTTCTAATATGTATACAATGTATACATTTACATTGGTCAATAAACTGAGCTGCTGATACTTTCGTGGTTGTGGAGTATTGAATGAGTATTTTATTTCTTGGTTTAATTTTTCCTTGACAATAAAATTGAGGAAGTTTGTCAAGGAAACTTGACTTGGAGCTTTTCGGTTGCCCACCATACTGAGTATGGCAATTGCACTACTATCTTTTTATCCTGTACTCTGTGAGGTTATGGGAGCTTAGTGACTCCATAGGATAAGCACTGGATTGCCAACCACAAGAAGGGCAGTTCAAAAAACCTCCAGCTTGCTCTGTGGGAGAAAGATGAGGTTTCTGCTCCCACAAAGATTTAAAGTCTTGGAAGCCCTATACAGGGTTACTATGAGCTGGAGTCGACTTGATGGTCCTTAACAACAACATATGAAATGAGGAGTCCTGCTGTATTGCTGTAGGATATGCACTGGACTGCTAACCACAAGGACAGTGGTTCAAACCCACCAGCCATTTCTTAGGAACCCTATACAGGGTCACTGGGAGTCAGAACCAGCTCAACAGCAGCAGCAATGGGCTCAGTCAATGATTGGATGGCACAAGACCGGATAGATAGTGTTTTCTTCTGTTGTGTTTAGGAGCACTATGAGTCGGAACCAACTAAAGGCATCTAACAACAACAACAATAACATAATTGTATGTAAGAATATTTATTTAGAAATCACAGCTTTACTGGGCAGTGGTCTGCCTACCTGTATTTTATATAGGTTTACTCACTGTGGATATTGTGCCAACCAGTACAGGGAATGTTGAGTTAACTATATAAATTTTAAGAGTCAGCTATCAAAATTGCTTGTTCTATCAATACGACCTGGAGTCGCTGTTTCATATCTTTCTGTATGATGGGCTACATGGAGCCAACTATTTGCATAACTTTCTGCGGTGAAGTGGAGTGTTTATATGGGGCTTTGTGAAAACATTATTAAAACTTTCTAATATAAATTGGGGTCCTGGTGTGGTGCTATAGGATAAGCTCTGAACTGCTCATGGCAAGGTTGGTTATTCAAACACAACAGCAGCTGTACAGGGTTGCTGTGAGTTGGAACCAAATTGAGGGAACTTAACAATTTTTTAAATTACAAAACATAACCAGCGAACAAAAGTTTGTGTCCAAAATGAAAAGTTAAAAAAATTTCTAGTAATTAATTTTTTAAAAAGTTATAAAAATTTCTAATAGAGAATTCGAACTTATGTGAAGCAAACATATTTATAACATTGTAGGCATGACTATAAATGCATTTTCTGGTGAATAATTTTTAAAAATGTTTTATTGTGAATTATGTGATAGTTTACATGGGAGAACATTAGTTTCACATTCGTCTTAATAGTATTTCATTTCATTGCCATGGTTACAGTCCCTCCATGCATCATCAACCAACCACAGGGTTGGTTGCCCCCTGGTCATCAGTACACAGCCCCTCTCCCTTTCTGGGTCTAAAGTCCCCAGCCGCTCCATCTCTCTACGTCATCGTCTCTGCCTCCATCTCTAGCATCACTGCCTCTCTCGGTAGGGTCCCGCTCTCCTCTCTTCTCCCTTGATGGGACCTCTGCTTCTAGACTGCAAAGTTAATCACTCCCCCTCTTTTTGCTACAAAACCATATACCTTTACATTTCCTGGTGAAGAATTCTTGACAAGATTGTTTGAGGAGCAACATTATGAATAAATGTGTATATTCAGGAAAAGGAGTTAGCAAAAGATAGAAAAGTACTGAATTTTCTTTAGTGACACTGGAAATGTCTTATCATTAGTCAGAATTTGTTCGCCTGATTTCTTTGAATTGGGTTTCATAAGCTTGTTTATTCTTTAAAATCTAGCAGCTCTCCCTTTTAGTCCTTCTCCAGGGACTGGTCCCTTCCTGACAATATGTCTGAAATATTAAAGACAATTTCTGGCCATCCTGGAGTCCAAGGAGCACTCTGAACTGTACTTCTTCCAACACAGATCTGTTTGTTTTTTTGGCAATTCATGGTACTTTCAGTATTCTTCTCCAACACCATAACTCAAATGCATCTATTCTTCTATGGTCTTCCTTATTCACTGTCCCACTTTCCACATGCATATTAGTTTATTTAAAATACCATGGGTTGAGACAGGTGCACTTTAGTCCTCAAACTCATATGTTTGCTCTTCAAGAATCTGAAGAGGTCTTGTGCATCAGTTTTGCCTAATGCAGTTAGTCCTTTGATTTCTTGACTACTGCTTCCGAGTGTTGGTGGTTGATCTGAGCAAAATGAAGTCTTTGAGAACTTCAATCTTTTCTCCATTTATATAGATATTTTTTATTGGTGCCATGATAAGGATTTTTGTTTTCTATACATTGAGATGCAATCCATACAGGAAGCTGTGGTGTTTGATTTTCATCCATAAATATTTTAAGTCCTCTTCCCTTTCAGCATGTAAGGTTATATCATCTTCATATCTTAAGTTGTTAGTGAGTCTTCCTCTAATCTGGATGCCACGTTTTTCTTCATATAAACCAGCTTCTCTGATTATTTGCTCAGCAAATAATTTGAATAAGTATGGTGAAAGTATACAACCCTGGCACACACCTTTCCTAATTTTAAACAATTCTGTTGTCCCTTGTTTTGTTTGAACAACTACTTCTTGGTCTTTGTACAGGTTCCTCATGAGCACAATTAAGTGTTCCGGAATACTCATTTCACAATGTTGTCCATAGGTTGTCATGATCCACACAATCAAAAACCTTTGTGTAATCAATAAAGTGCAGGTAAACATCTTTCTGATATTCTCTGCTTTCAGCCTATATCCATCTGACGTCAGCAATGATATTCCTTGTTCCATGTCCTCTTCTGAATCTGACTTTGAACCTCTGGAAGTTCTCTGTCAATGTATGATTGAAGCCATTTTTGGATTACCTTTAGTAAATCTTTATTTACTTGGGATGTCAATGATACTGTTGGATGATTTCTGCATTCCGTTGGGTCACCTCTCCTTGGAATGAGCACAAATTTGGATCTCTTCCAGCCAGATGATTGTCTTTCAAATTTCTTGGCATAGATGAGTGAGTGCCTCCAGTCAGTACCGCATCTCTTTGTTGAAAGATTTCAATTTGTATTCCATCAATCCCCTGTACCGTCAATAATTCACTGTACCCTGGACTTCTTCCTTCAGGACTATTGGCTCTTGATCATACGCTACCTCTTGAAATGGTTGATCATTGACTATTTCTTTTTGATACAGTGACTCTGTATTCCTTCCATCTTCTTTTGATGCCTTCTGCATCATTCAGTAATTTACCCAGAGAAATATTGCAAGTCGAGGCTTGAATTTTTTTCTTCAGTTCCCTCAGCTTGAGAAATGTTGAGCGTGTTCTTCACTTTTGGGTTTCTAACTCCAGGTCTTTGCACATTTCATTAAAATATTTGACTTTGTCTTCTCAAACTCACCATTGAAATTTTCTGTTCAGTTCTTGTACTTTCTTACTTTCATTTGCTTTACCATATGCACACTGGAGAATAAGTTTCAGAGTCTCTTTTGATATCTGTTTTAGTCTTTTCCTTCTATCTTTTCTTTTTAATGACCTTTTCCTTTCTTCTTGTATGATGTTCTTGATGTCATTCCACAACTCTCTGGTTTTCAGTTATTAGTGTTTCATGCATCAAATCTGTTCTAAAGACGATCTCTAAATTCGGGGGTTATATATATTCAAGGTTATATTTTGGTTCTCGTGGACTTATTTTAATTTTTTTCAGCTTCAGTCTGAATATGCATATGAGCGGTTTATGGTCTGTTCCACAGTCAGCCCCTGGCCTTGTATTTACTGTTGATAATGGAACTTTTCCACTATCTCTTTCCACAGATGTGATCAGTTTGATTTCTGTGTATTCCATCTGGTGAGTTCCATGTGTGTAATCGTGTTTGATAAAAGGTATTTGCAATGAAGAAGTCATTGGTCTTCTAAAATTCTATCTACCATGCGATCTCCTTCATCAGTTCTGTCTCTAATGCCGTATTTTCTAACTACTGGACTTTTATGTTTGTTCCAACCTTTGCATTCCAATTGCCAGTAATTAACAGTACATCTTGATTGAATGTTTGATCAATTTCAGACTAAAGAAATTGGTAGAATTCATCAGTTTCATCATCACTGGGCATTCATGGTTGGTTCCTATTGTTGTTGTTGTTGTCAGGTGCCATCGAGCTGGCACCAACTCATAGCAACCCCATGCACAGCAAAACGAAATGTCCGACCCTTGGCCAACCTCACTACCACTGCCACACTTGATACCATCAGTGATGCCACCTGGCCGATTCATCTCGTTGGTGGTCTTCCGCTTTTTCTCTGACACTCCATCTTACCTAGCATGACATCCTTCTCCAGTGACTGTTCCCTCCTGACAACATATCCAAAGTATGAGAGACGAAGTTTAGCTATCTTGGCCTCCAAAGAGCACTCTGGCTGCACCTTTTCCAAAACAGATCCATTGGTTCTTTTGGCAGTCCATGGCACTTTTAGTATTCTCCTCCAACACCACAATTCAAACACATCAATTCTTCTATGATCTTCCTTATTCAATGTCCAGCTTTTGCATCCATATGAGGTTATGGAAAATACCATGGCTTGGGTCAGGCACACCTTAGTCCTCAAGGTGAAATCTTTGCTCTTCAACACTTTAAAAAGTTCCTGTGCAGCAGATTTGCTTAATGCAGTACGTCGTCTGATCTCTTGACTGCTGCTTCCACGCATGTTGATAGTTGATCCAAGAAGAATGAAGTCCTTGACAACTTCAAACGTTCCTCCGTTGCTTATTGGTCCAGAGGTGAGGATTTTTGTTTTCTTGCCATTGAGATGTAATCCATACTGAAGGCTGTGTTCTTTGGTCTTCATAAGTAAATGTTTCAAGTCCTCTTCACTTTCAGCAAGCAAGGTTGTATCATCTGCATATCGCAGGTTGTTAATGAGTCTTCCTCCAATCCTGATTCTCGGATTATTTGCTCAGCATACAGGTTGAATAAGTATGGTGAAAGAATACCACCTTGTCGCACACCTTTCTTAATTTTAAAACATTCAGCGTTCCCGTGTTCTGTTAAAACACCTGCTGCTTGGTCCAGGTACAGATTCCTCATGAGTACTATCAAGTGTTCTGGAATACTCACACTTCGCAATGTTGTCCATAGCTTGTCACGATCCACACAATCAAAAGCCTTTGCGTAATCAATAAAGCACAGGTAAACATCTTTCTGATATTCTCTGCTTTCAGCCAAGATCCATCAGACATCAGAAATGATACCTCTCATTCCACAGCCTCTTCTGAATCCGGCTTGAACCTCTGGAAGTTCTCTGTTAATGTATGATTGTAGCCGTTTCTGTATTACCTTTAGCAAAACTTTTCTCGCTGGAGATACCATAGAGATTGTCCTATGATTTCCGCATTCTGTTGGGTCACATCTCTTTGGAATGGGCACAATCGGCCAGATAGTTGTCTTCCAAATTTCTTGGCAGAGATGAGTGAGTGCCTCTTGTGCCGCCTCACTTTCTTGAAAGATTTCAATTTTATTCCATTGATTCCTGGTGCCTTGTTCTTTGTCAATTCCTTTAATGCACTTTGGACTTCCTCATTGAGCATCATTGGCTCTTGTTCATATGGTACCTCTTGAAATGGTTGAACATTAACCATTTCCTTTTTGTATAATGACTCTGTGTATTCTTTCCATCTTTTCTTGATGCATTCTGTATCATTCAATAATTTGCCCAGAGAATTTTTCAGTAACGAAAGTCGAGGTTTGAATTTTTTCTTCAGTTCCCCCAGCTTGAGAAATGCTGATCGTGTTCTTCCTTTTTGGTTTTCTTATTCCATATCTTTGCATATTTTATTATAGTATTTGGTTTTATCTTCTCGAGCTGATCTTTGAAATTTTCTGTTCAGCTCTTGGACCTCTTCAATTCTTCCATTTGCGTTAGCTTCTCTACGCTGGAGAGCAAGTTTCATAGTCTCTTCTGACATCCATTTTGACCTTTTCCTTCTTGCTTGTCTTCTGAATGACTTTTTGCTTTCTTCACGTATGATGTTCTTGATATCATCCCACAACTCTTCTGGTCTTCAGTCTTTAGTGTTTAATGTATCAAATCTGTTCTTCAGATGATCTCTAAATTCAGGTGGGATATATTCAAGGTTATATTTTGGCTCTCGTGGACTTGTTTTCATTTTCTTCAGCTTCAGTTTGAATTTGCATATGAGTAATTGATGGTCTGTTCCACAGTCTGCCCCTGACCTTGTTTTCACTGATAATATGGAACTTTTCCATCTTCTCTTTCCACAGATGTAGTCAAATTGATTTCTATGTGTTCCATCTGGCGAGGTCCAGGTGTATAGTCGTCTCTTATGCTGTCTAAAGAAGGTATTTGAAATAAACAAATCATTTGTTTTGCAGAAATCTATCATTTGTTCTCCAGCATCATTTCTGTCACCAAGTCCAAATTTTCCAACTACTGGTCCTTCCTCTTTCCTCCCAACCTTTGCATTCCAATCACCAGTAATGAGCAATATATCTTGATTGCATGTTTGATCGCATGTTTGATCGATTTCAGATTGAATACGTTGGTAGAATTCTTCTATTTCGTCCTCACTGGCTTTAGTGGTTGGTGCATAAATTTGGCGCATGGATATTATCCTATCACTTACAGCATTTTACCTCATGACTGATCTGGAAATGTTCTTTTTGACGATGAATGCAACTCCATTCCTTTTCTATTTGTCGTTCCCTTCATAGTAAACCATGTGGTTGTCAGATTCAAAATGGCCAATACCAGTCCATTTCAGCTCACTAATGCCTAAGATATCAATGTTGATGCGTTCCATTTCGTTTTGACAACTTCCAATTTTCCCAGATTCATACTTCGTACATTCCACGTTCCGAGTTTCAATGAATGTTTACAGCTGTTTCTCTTATTTTGAGTTTGGCCCCTCAGCAAATGAAGATTCTGTGGGCTCTTCTCCCACGAGCTTAACTCTATTCACATCATCATGGTCAACTCTAATTTGAGGAGGCATTTTTTTTTTTCCCCCAGTTGCATTCTGTGAGTGCCTTCCCACCTGAGTGGCTCATTTTCTGGTCCTGTATCTGACAGTGTTTCTCTGCTATTCATCGAGTTTTCAGTGACTAGCAATTTGGAAGTAGTTTGTCACTGTTTCTTCCTAGTCTGTCTTTGTCTGGAAGCCATCTGAAATCTGTTCACCATTGGTGACCCTGCTGGTTATTTAAAATACCGGTGGCAGAGCCCTCAGAATCACAGCAACTCAATCCACCACAGCATGATAGACAGACGAGTGGTGGCTGTTTGGTTTTATGTCGAAACTGTCACTTCAAATTTTTATATCAATCCTGATACAATCCTCATATAATCAAGATAAAATCAAGATGAAGAAAATTTTGGTTCATATATTTGAATAATAATGCTATTAATTGGTCTTCCTTGTAGGCATATGGATATTATCCTATCACAGTCAGTGTTGTACTTCATGACTCTCCTTGATATCCTCTTTTTGCTGATGAATGTGACTCCATTCCTTTATAATTTGCCATTCACAGCATAGTAAGCCACGTGATTGTCAGATTCAAAATTGCCTATACCAGTCCATTTCAGTTGACTAATACCTAAGATATTGATGTTTATGCCTTCCATTTCATTTTTGATAATTTCCAATTTTCCTGGATTTATACTTCTTGTTTTCCATTGTTTCTGTTCATTTTCATTTGTGACCCAATAGCAAATGAAGGTCTCAAGGGCTTTACTCAGTTTGCATCATCATGGTCTATTCTACTTTGAGAAGGCTGCTCTTCCCCAGTTGCATTTTGAGTGCCTTCCAACCTCAGTGGCTCTTTTTCTGGCAGTACAGCTGACATTATTCTGTTCTTCATCGTGTTTCAATATTTAATGTTCTGGTACTGACAGTGTTCCATTTCTATTCATAATGTTTTCAGTGACTAAATATTTAGAAGTAGTCTGTCTCCTTTTTCCTAGTCTGTCTTCATCTGGACGCTCAGCTGGAGGTTCTGTCCACTGTGGGAGACCCTAGTGGTATTTGAAATACCTGTGGCATAGCTTCTAGAATCCCAACAGCACACAAGCCACTACAGTACAACAAACTGACAGATGAGCAGTGGTTCTGACTTCTAGATCCATACACATATCTCAGCTTGGATATTTATTTGCTGTTAAGTCGGTTTTGGTTCTCACACATAGAGACCTTGTATATGGTTTTGGAGGAATGACAGGTGGATTTGAACCACAAACTTTGTAGTTAGCAGTCTAGTGCTTATCCTATAGCACAACACCAGGTCCATATCAGATTTAACATGGCTAAACCAGAATCTTCATTTTCCCTTTTCTTCTCTGTATCAGTAAAAATTTGCTTGGATTTTTCCCTGACTCTTCTCCTTTCCTGACTCACACCACCTACAGTCTGTCAGCACATTCTGATGGATGTATACTTTCAAAATATATTCAGATTCTGGTCACCTCTTAGCACCTTCCCAGCCATGACCTTACTCTAGAATTAATCGTTTCATGATCAACTAGATCTATTGCTTTGTTGTGTTGTGCCTAGGGTCGCTAGGAGTTCCATGACACCTAACAGCATCAAGCACCTAGATGACATTTTGTGTGTGGTGTAACCCCACAGGAGCCAGAGTGTGAAAATCGGACTCATACCTTGCATCTCCATAAGAAACCCTGAAATACCTTTTTTCTTGGTTGAGTAGGCAACTGCCTGGTTACCTCTGGGACTTCGTCTTCAACTTTCTCTTTTACCCTTACTACTTGAACCCGTTGTCCTTTTACTGTTGCTTGGATATGTCAGGAATGTTTCTGCCTTGGGCCTTTATATTTGCTTTTCTGTCAGCTTGAAATGCTTTTCCTTCCAGAGAAGCATATGACTTGCTCTCTTGCTTTGGAATGGTGCTAATATTATGCATTATCAGTAATCACTGTAAATAAACTAATGATTCCATGCCTCCCTCCCTCTCCTTTATCCAGCTTTAGCATAGCACTGGTACTCTGATCTATGGGTTTACTTGTTTGTTGTATGTTCTGTCCCCCTCTAGAGTGTAAATTCTCTGAGACTAGAAATTTTGTTTTGATCATGAGTAGATCTACGGCTCCTAGAACAGCAAGGTTCAGTACCTGATAAGTTTACAATACATGTTTTCTGAAATAATGAAGGGATTGACAGAGACCCTATTCTCGAGATAGATGATTATTTCATGATCAGTGATAAAGATATTACATGTAAGTGTTGTGGCCCACGGTCTCTGCTCACTCTTGAATTGCTTAATGGTGATTATGCTCTTCTCTTTGATGCTAGGTTAACAAAAATGATGGAGTGATAAGGTTTTTCAACCTAGAAAAAATGAGTTTCAGCTAGAATATCTCAGATAAGTTGTTGTTGTTAGGTATCATTGAATGAAACTGCCTGGACTTGTGCCATCCTCACAATTATGTTTTGTTTGAGCCCATTGTTGCAACCACTGTGACAATCCATCACATTCTGATCTTCTCTTTTTCATGGAATGTTTACTTTATCAAACATGATGTCCAGAGTATATGAGACAAAGTCTCAGCATCCATGCTCCTAGGGAGCATTCTGGCTGTACTTCTTCCAAGACAGATATGTCAGCTTTGACAATTCTTTGTTGTTGTTAAGTTCTGTCAAGTCAGTTTTGACTCATAGCGACCCTATGTAGGGTCCCAAGGAGCACCTGGTAGGTTTGTACTCCCCTAGTGATTCTTATCAATGGAGAAAAGATTGACGTTGTCAAGGACTTCATTCTTCTTGGATCATCTATCAACACTCACGGAAGCAGCAGTCAAGAGATCAGACGATGTATTGCATTAGGCAAATCTGCTGCACAGGAACTTTTTAAAGTATTGAAGAGCAGAGATGTCAGCTTGAGGACTAAGGTGCGCCTGACCCAGGCTATTGTGTTTTCAGTAGCCTCATATGGATGCGAAAGCTGGACAGTGAATAAGGAAGATCGTAGAAGAATTGATGCCTTTGAGTTGTGGTGTTGGAGGAGAATACTGAAAGTGCCATGGACTGCCAAAAGAACCAATAGATCTGTTTTGGAAGAAGTGCAGCCAGAGTGCTCCTTGGAGGTCAAGATGGCCAAAGTTCGTCTCTCATACTTCGGACATATTGTCAGGAGGGAATAGTCGCTGGAGAAGGATATCATGCTGGGTAAGATGGAGGGTCAGAGAAAAAGAGGAAGATCCCCAACAAGATGGATTGGCCTGGTGGCAGCATCGATGGACTCAGGTGTGGCAACAGTAGTGAGATTGGTCCAGGATCAGACATTGTTTTGCTCTGCTGTGCATAGGGTTGCTATGAGTTGCTGCCAACTATGGCACCTAACAACAACAACAAGTGATCCATAGCATCATATCAAAAGTCCAGCTTTTTATATATTGCTTGTTATTTTATTTTAATTGGGCATTAATTATAATCTAGAATTTTACTGCTCTGAATACTTTGGTTTACTTTCTGCAGTGCTGTGTGTTCTGCTTATATATTTTTAGGGTAGGAATTAGGATGTTATATTTGTCAGACTTCACCAATTTTTGGTTTCTCCATTTTTCTCCATGCCTCTAAGGAGATAAGGAAGTGTTGCTCTAAACATTAAGTCTGTTTCTCATAAAGGAAATTTATTCTGGGTCTCCTCATGTTTTGATACCACAGCAACCACTATGTAGTTGACCAGAGTATTCCCTTGCAATTATTTTGGTTCCTTCAACAAACTGTGTGTTTCAAGGATTGAGCATATAAACTAGTAGTGGGATTGATTGAGTTTATATATTCAGTATACCCAAATGTAGAGGAAAGTTTGGGGTACATGTAGTTTAAAACTTGTGAAACAAGTCATTTGCTTATATGATTGGGTTTTGTCAGGTGGAAGAACATTAGAACTCATTTAATTTTACATGGAAGAACTACTCTCAATTCCACATCAGTTTCAGGAATAAAACAGTCTCGCCTCTGCATGAGGACTCTTGGTGTGGTGCTGTAGAATCACCACTGTGAACCACAAAGTTGGCAGTTCAGACCCACCAGCTGCTCCTCGGAAACCCTAAAGAGGGTCACTATGAGTCAAAACCGCACTTAGTAACAACAGCTTATGAGTTTCCACCATCTGCTGGCTCCATATTTCAGTGTCACCTCACTGAATTTCTTCAGTAATTCTCTGACATGTTTTAAGGTATTCTCCACAGCATGTTGTTGTTGACTAGAATGTCTTGTTTGTATAAGTGTTAGAGTGACATTTCCCTTTCCATTATATTCTCTTTCGAGTCATGTTTATATGAAAGGAAGCAGGAAAAAAAAAATGATTCCCTTTGAAAGGCAGTTACCAAGCTGCATGTATTGTGCTTGGGGGTTTTCTGTTGTATGCTGGCTGCAGCTGCTGCTTTTGGAGGCAGGGCCCAACAGAGGTGGAGTTCACTTAGGTTTTCCACACTTAGACCATCATGTTTTGTTCCTAAAGACGAATGCTAAAGTGCTTATAAATGGCCATGGCAGAAGTAGTTGAGGTGTGTGGGTTTCTTATTTAGGCTTTTAGAGATACGGCTTTGAAAGCAAGCTTGTTTGAATAGCACTAAAAATGTTTGATGGAAAATATTTCTTATTGTCAGACAAAATGAATGTGATTTTAATCTCAAGAGCCTGCAACATCCCCCTGTGCTTAGTAGCCTACTGTTTTGGATAACTTTGCTTCCAAGGCAGTATAATTTAAGGTGGCAGAGTGGTTAAATGTTCCACTGCTTACAAAAAGGTCAAACTTACCAGCTGTTCAAGCCTACCAGCTGCTCAGTGGGAGAAAAATGTAGCAGTGTGCATCAGTAAAGAGTACAGCCTTGGATAACCAACCCTGTGGAGCTGTTCCTTTCTTTCCTATAGAGTTGCTGTGACTTAGAATGGACTCAATCTCAATGGAGTTTTTTGGAGGGTGGGATAGAGTTGGGCGACAGACAGTGTTTAATTGAAGGTAGAATAACTCTGTGGTTAAGCTCTGACGTTGCTGCCTGAGATCAGTTCTAGGAATTCTAGCTTTCACACATAACTGTGTGACTTTGGTCAACTTGCTTAGCCCCCTGTTGTTATTGTTACACCCAGTTAAATGTGCACAACAATAGTACTTACTGTTTGTAGCTGTGAATCGGGCTGCGCGCTGCAAGGTCAGCAGTTCGAAACTACCAGCTATTCTGCGGGAGAAAGATGAGGCTTTCAGTTCCCATAAAGATTTACAGCCTCGGAAACCCTGTACAGGGTTGCTATGAGTCGGAACCGACTCCACAGCATATAACAGCAACAGTAACATAGAGGATAGTTCTAGTGATGTGGCCATATGACTTGATTTACATATATGCTTTCTTTCACTCCCAGGTGTGCCGTATATAACAAGTTATTAAGTCACTCCTGTGGTAGTAAAGATTAGATGTGTTAACCTGTATAAAATGCTTGTTGTTAAGTACCGCCAAATGAGTTCCAACTCATGACAACCCTGTATAGGATTTCCAAGGAGCAGCTGGTGGGTTTGAACTGCCGACCTTTTGGTTCCCAGTCCAGTACTGATTTATAGTGCTACACCTAATGCATATTAAATGCTCAGTGAACTTTAACTGCTTTATTATTTTAAGAGCTTCCTTTATCTGTTCTACCCTATCAACTTAAATTTACTTATTGCTTGCTGCTCTTTTCCATGTAACTGCCTTCCAGACTGGCTATTTAATTTAAATGCTCTTTTCAGTGAAGTTCCTGCCATCTAGGCTATCTTTCTCTTTCTTTTGCTTCTTCTTATCCTTTTCCTGTTTTATGAGCCAGCTCAAGTATCACTTTAGTTATTTATTCATGAAATACTTCCTTTTCCAAGTGAAGTCTCATCATAATGTCCTTTTGATTATTCCAGTGTATGTGTGAGAGGGAGCAAAGGGAAAAGAAATAATTTACTAGTAATCTTTATGTGTCAGGCAGTGAACTTGGATCTGGGAATACAACAAAGAGCACAACTGTCAGGGATCAGTCCTTCATGGAGCATTTAGCTTGGAGGTGGAGACAGATGACAGTTAAATTAAACAAATGTAAAATGACATTGTGGAAATTGCTCTGAAGGGGGTTTGACCTAGTCTGGTGGACAAGAAAGACTGATGAGCTGTGTGACCTGAACAAAGAGAGGAAATTACCCAGAAGAACATCTTAGACATGGAAGAGATGAGGATTGTTCAGGGAACTGAGGGATGGCTAGTGTTGTTGAACTTAGAATGCAGGAGAGTGATGTGAGATAAGCTCAGACTATAAAAAGATAAAGACTTTGTAGATCTTCTTAAGAATTTGAGGTTTTATCTAACAAAAGTGGGAGCTCAGTGAAGTGTTTTAAGGTGGGGATTGTCATAATCACATTTGCCTTTTGAACGATTCCTGGCTACAGTGTAGAAAAAGAATTGTGGAGGTTCAAAGGAGTAAGTTTGCAGAAGCCATTCAAGAAGCCTTTTGAAGTGTTCAGAATTCATACTTGTAGCTTGAACTAATGGAGGCATGGTGGTTTACAGGTAGAATTTTCACCTTCCATAAGTGAGATTCTGGTTCAGTTTCCAGCCAGTAGTGTTTCTCATGTATAGCAACAACCTGTCTATCAGTGGAGGCTGGTAGGATTCTGTAATGCTCAAGAGAGTTTAGGGAAGCTTCCAAACTAAGACAGACTATGGAGAAAGTCCTGGTCATCTACTTCTAAAAATCAGCCAATAAAAACCCTATGGGGCATAATGGTGCAGTCTACAATCAATCATGGGGATAGCACAGGACTGGACAGTGTTTCATTCCACTGTGCATGTGGTTACCATGACTTGGGACCAACTCAAGGACAGGTATCAAGAAGAACCTTGAGATATGATTCTGGCAGTAGAGATATTAGGAAGTACATGACTTTGAGAAAAATTTATAAGGCAATATAGTAGGGTTTGTTGATGATAAAATATGGGAATAAGAGAATGGAGGAATAAAGATGCTGCTTGGGTTTCCAACTTTTGTTACAGGTTGGATAGAGAGGTGTGCTAGTCACCCAGAGAGACCATCTAGAAGAGAGATTGGTTTGGGACCTGAACTTGTGCTTGGTTTGGATATATTAAGCTGCCTTTGAGGCATCTAGGAAGAGACCTCAGGTAGGCAGTTGTCAAATGCATCTGGAACTGTAGGAGAGGACCTGTGGGTATTATGTATGTGTGTACATGGTGTGTACTTGGTCCCTGAGGCCTGACAGGCATGGATGAGATTGACTAGAGAGAAAGTAAAGGATAAGAAGAGGACCCCAGATAGCACTTGAGGCACTTCTGCCACTTCTCTTTCTGTAACAGCTTTGTTGAGATAAAATTTACGCAGCACACAAATCATCCATTTAAAGTCTGTCTGTCCTGGCTGTAGATTCAAGAGGTGGGGGGTCACTTAGAGAATCCTAACAGAGAAAAAGAGCCTCCTCAGAAGGGGGGTATCAGATGATGCTGAATGGTGCAAATGATAATGAGGCTGCAGATGATCTGGTGGATATAGTATGGGGAAGAGTGGTTTCGGTTGTTCCACCTTCTCATGGCTTTTATAGTTAGTAGAGAATTGGCACAAGTTAGCAGTTAGTCCAATAATGGGATAGATGAGAGCCACTTTATACGCAACATGGGCACAATGAAAGGACAGACTTTAGTTAATAGAGGAGAGCTTTCTGAGGTAGAGAGCATAAATGCTCTACATACATTAAGGGTGAGTAGAAGTTAGGAAAGCATTGGGGAGGGAAGATTGTTTAAATCAGATGTGCTCCAGGGAATGACTGAAGGTGTATGTACCTTGAGGTGGCTGGAACAAAACAGAAGTAGAGATGAAAGCAGTAGAAGGGAGATAAAGCTGGAGAGGTTAAGGGACATGTGAAGGTCTCTGTAACCTTTGAAGATAAATGGTGGGCATTGAATTGTAGACTTTAAATGGGTGATTTGTATGCTATGTGAATTTTATCTCAACAAAGCTGTTGCAGAAAGAGAAGTGGTGTATCAGATATGTTGTCTGACTGCATTAGGAGAAGAACTGGAAGGAAGGCAAAAGCAAATGGAAATTTGTTGTCAGAGAGTCCAGTTAGGAGGCAGTTACGAGAGTTGATGATGGCTTGAAATAAGCAAGTTGCATTTCAGTAGGAGCAGTGGATGAATTGCACAGACATTTTGCATGTGTTTGCTGGGCCATAAGAGCTAAGTGCCTGGTATGTATTTGTACATTTGACAAATGTAAATATTTCTTGTTGTGGTTGGATGAGAAGAATTCATTGAATTTCATGAGCTGCATTTGGTGTGAGAGTCAAGTGTCCTACAGTCTGGCCTGATGAGTAGAATTCAGATATTGAGAACTCAGGAAGGAATTTTCATGTGTGAATGAATTGAACATTAGAGATCTAAGAGGAGTCCTGGAGTCCTGGAGTCCTGGTGTGGCGCTGTGGAATGAGCATTCTACTATAAGGTCGGTGGTTCAAACTCACCAGTCGATTCTTGGAAACCCTATGCATAGTCACTATGTGTCGGAACTGACTCGACAGCACTTAACAACAACAACAACAAAATGAGTCCTGGAGTCCTGGTGTGGTGCTGTAGGATAAGCATTCTACTATAAGGTCGATTTCAATCACAAGGTCGGTGATTTAGACTCAACAGTTGCTCCTCGGAAACCCTATGCAGGGTCACTAAGAGTTGGAACCAACTTGACTGCACTTCACAACAAGAGGAGTCGTGGTGTGGCACTGTAGAATAAGTATAACTGACTCAGTGGCACTTAACAACAACAAGAGGAGATAGTAAATATATTTTGTTTTTGTTTGTAGTAATTCCGATACCGTATAGTTTTTAGGTGCATAAAAAGAAATCCTTTCCTCCTCAAGTAGATAATAAGTTTCTTTGGTGGGGGGTAGGTTGTTGTTCTTAAATTGTTGTCAAGTTGGCTTGAATTCGTGTTCTTTATTGCTGTTGAGTTGACTTGGATTTACATTTTGTATGTAATTCTCACAGCAAGTTTGTGAAGTATTGTCCCCATTTTACAGTGTTAAACAAATTCAGAAAGATTAGAGTGATTTGCCTAAGAAAGTATATAGTACATGGTATTGCCAAGCACCTGGATTTTGGCTTGTCGGTTCAGTATCCTTGTTGCTTTTGTTATAGGACATAAAGTGATTTTCTTACATGAAGTTTGGACCCAAAGCATGACCAAAATTCTGGTTCTTTAGCTGAACTGATTCTGGCAAGTACTGTGAGATTTTAGTGAGTAATTGTTCACATCAGTTTGAAAAAGTAAATGTTAGCAGAGATTGAAGTAACTTAAAGTAATGAAGAGTTGTTAAGTGTCATTGAGTGGGTTTCGACAAGAAAGGAAACTCTGCCTAGTCCTTCTACATCTTCACAATTGTTAGGTTTGAGCCTATTGTGGCTGCCATTGTGCCAGTCCATCTTGTTGGGAGTTGTCCTCTTTCTTGCAGACCCTCTACTTTACTAAGCATGATCTCCTTCTCCAGAGCCTGGCCCTTCCTGACCACATGTCCAAAGTATGAGAGACAAAGTTTCATCATTTTAGCTTCCAGGGAGTAGTCTGACTATACTTATTTCACCACAGATTTGCTTGTTCTTCTAGCAGTCTTCATTGTGCTTTTAGTATTCGTCACCAACTCCATAATATGAATGCAACAATTCTATTGTCTTCCTTATTCATTGTCCAATTTTCACATGTGTATGAGGATATTAATATATCATGGTTTAGATCAAATGCATGTTAGTCCTCAAATGTAACCACTTTACTCTCTGACATTTTATAAAGGTCTTTTGTAGCAGATTTGCCTAATATAATATGTCTTTTGGTTTCTTGACAGTTCTGTGAATGTTGATTGTGGATTCAAATAAAATGAAGTATTTGAAATCTCTTCTCCATTTATCCTGATGTTATTTATTGGTCCAGCTGTGAGGATTTTCATTATCTTTACATTGAGGTGCAATTCATACCGATCTTTGATCTTCATCAGTAAATGTTCTAAGTCCAATTCTCTTCAAGCAAGCACGGTTGTATCATCTACATATTTCAGTGAGTCCTCCTCCAATTTTGATGCCGTGTTCTTTTTCATGTTATCCAGTTTCCAGCTTTCTTGATTATTTGCTCAACTTAACAGAATAAATAAATACAGTTTTTTGTTTTGTTTTCTGCCAGTGCAGCTCGGACTTCTTCCTTCAGGACCACTGCTTCTTGATTATGTTACTTCTTAAAATGGTTGAACATTTATCAATTCTTTTTGATTCAGTAACTATGTATTCCTTCCATCATGATGCCTGCTGCATCATTCTGTATTTTGCCCATGGAATCCTTCAATATTGTAAACTGAATCTTGAAGTGTTTCTGCAGTACTTCCAGCTTCAGAAATACTGAGTATATTCTTCTCTCTTAGAGTTCTTATTCCAGATCTCAGCACAATGTATAATACTTGAATTTGTCTTCTCAAGCTGCCCATTGAAATTTTCTGTTTAGTTCTTTTACTTTATCATTTCTTTTTTATATTCTGAAGTGATTTTCAAAGACTCTTCTGATGGCCATTCTGGTCCTTTCTTTCCAGTATTTCTAATGACCTTTGCTTTTTTTTTTTTTTTTTTTTTTTCCATTTATGATGATCTTGATGTCGTTTCATAGCACTGTTCTTTATATGGTCCTTAAGTTAGGTGGTATATGGCTCTCAAGGACTTGTTTTAATTTTATCTTCATTCTAAACTTGCATATGAGCGATGAATAGTCTGTTCCACAGTTTTGTTTTAGCTGATGATATTGAGCTTCTCCATGTACTGTTCCCACTGATGTAGTCAATTTGATTTCTGTGTATTCCATCTGGTAAGGTTCACTTGTATGTTGTTGATGTCAAGTGCGATTGAGTCAGCTCCTATTCATAGTGACCCTGTATAGGGTATCCGAGGAGTGACTGGTGAATTTGAACTACTGACCATACAGTTCAAACTGACATTGTGGCGCAGTGCTTTATCCAAAGCATCTCACCAGAACTCCAGGACTCCTCCTGTTAAATTCATTTACCGATGACTCTGGTAGCGTAGTGGTTACGAATCGGGCTGCGAACCTTAAGGTCAGCGGTTCGAAACTACCAGCTGCTCCGCGGGAGAAAGATGAGGCTTTCTACTCCCGTAAAGATTTACACCCTCGGAAACCCTGTACAGGGTCGCTATGGGTCGGAACCGACTCGACGGCACTTAACAACAACAACAACAACATTCCTTCCTGAGTTCTCAATCTCTTAATTCTACTCATCAGGCCACACTGTAGGACACTTTGTGTTTATTTGTAAGGAATAAGTCTTTGGTCTTGCAACACTCTATCATGAGATTCTCAGCATTGGTTGTGTCACCAAGGCCATATTTTCCAACTTATGGATCCTCAACTTTAACATTCCAATCACCTAGCGTCTGTCAGTTTGTCATACTGTGGTGGCTTGTAAGTTGCTGTGATTTTGGAAGCTATGCCACTAGTATTTTTAAATACCAGCAGGATCTCCCATGGTGGACAGGTTTCAGATGAACTTCAGACAAAGACAGACTAGGAAGAAGGAGAGATGAACTACTTCCGAATATTTAGTCACTGAAAATCTTATGAATATCAGAGTAACACTGTCAGATATAGTGCCGAAAATGAGCCCCTCCGGTTGGAAGACATTCAAAGTGCGACTGGTGAAGAGCTGCTTCTTCAGAGTAGAGTTGACTGCGGTGATGTGAATGGAGTAAAGCCCCATGGTAGTAAAGCCCACTGGACCTTAATTTGCTCCTGGGTCACAACTCAAAATGAAGATAAACAGCTGTAAACATACATTAATAATCGGAATATGGAATGTACTAAGTATGAATCTAGGAAAATTGGAAGTTGTCCAAAATGAAATGGAACGCATAAGCATTGATATCATAGGCATTAGTGAGTTGAAATGGACTGGTGTTGGCCATTTTGAATCTGACAACCACATGGTTACTGTGCCAGAAATGACAAATTGAAGAGGAATAGTGTTAGATTCATTGTCATAATGAACATATCCAGATCAGTCATGAAGTACAACGCTGTCTGTGATATGATAATATCCATGAGCCTACAGGGAAGACCGGAGTCCTGGTATGGTGCTGTGGGTTAATGCACCAGATTGCAAAGCCATTTGAACGGCAAGGTTGGCAGTTCAAGCTAACCAGCCGCTCCTCAGAAACCATATCCAGGGTCGCTATGGGTCGGAACCAACTCCATGGCACTTAACAACAACGACAGGTAAGACCAGTTAATACCACTAGTATTCAAATTTATGCACCAACCACTAAAGCCAGTGAGGATGAAATAGAAGAATTCTACCAAATTCTTCAATCTGAAATTGATCAAACATGCAATCAAGATGTGTTGATCATTACTGGTGATTGGGAGCAAAGAGGAAGGATCAGTAGTTGGAAAATATGGCCTTGGTGTGATAGAAATGATGTTGGAGATCGCATGATAGAATTCGGCAAAATCAATGATTTTGTTCATGTCAAATACCTTTTTTAGACAGCTTAAGAGATGGCTATACACATGGACCTCGCCAGATGGAACACATAGAAATCAAATTGACTACATCTGTGGAAAAAGACAATGGAAAAGCTCCATTCATCAGTCACAACAAGGCCAGGGGCAGATTGTGGCACATTTGCTCATATGTAAATTCAAACTGAAGCTGAAGAAAATGAAAACAAGTCCACAAGAGCCAAAATATGACGTTGAATATATCCCACCTGAATTTAGAGATCATTTGAAGAACAGATTTCATACATTAAACACTAAGGACCGAAGACCAGAAGAGTTGTGGTATGACGTCAAGAACATCATATGTGAAGAGAGCAAAAAGTCATTAAGAAGACAAGAAAGAATGAAAAAGTCAAAATGGATGTCAGAAGAGACACTGAAACTGGCTCTCCAGTGTAGAGATGCTAAAGCAA
>NW_006408741.1:1912464-1933579 GCF_000296735.1 Chrysochloris asiatica
ATATATATATAATCTTATTAGAGATGACATTGTACATCAGGGTAGACCTTGAAATGCTCTTTTTGACAATGAATGTGATGCCATTCATCTTTACCATTTTTGTCAGTTTGTCTTAATTGTGTTGGCTCGTTACTAGGATGCTAGATGCTATGCCATCAGTATTTAAAATAACAGCAGCATCGTATTTTAAATAGCAAAAGGGGCACTCATTGCTGACAGATTTCAGTGGAGCTTCCAGGTTAAGACAGACTAAGAAGAAGAAGGGTAGTGCTGTGACTCTAAAGAATGCACTGTACTGCTAACCACAAGGTTGGCAGTTTGAGCCCAGTAGAAGAAAGATGAGGCTTTCAGCTTTTATAAAGGATATACAACTTCTGAAACCTTATATAGTTTCACTGTGAGTTGGAAACCTACTTGAAGATACTTAACAATTTAATAGGAAGGAGAGTATTTCTGTATTAATGACATTGTTGAATGCCTTTGAGACCTTATGATTAGATTAAAACAAAGTAAATTACTGAATTTCTTGCTGTTTTTTTCTCCAGATGACCTCAAGTGTTTTGATCAATTTTAGCAAAATGGTAAAGTGAAATCTTGTAATAAAGAAACTAGTGAGAAGAACATTTTGTTACGAGTCCTAGTGGTACCAAGTTTAGAATTGTGTACATTTTAAGTCTGTTTTGAATGTTCTCTAACTGAAGCATAAGAAATGTTTTTGTGGGTTTTAAAATGTTTATGAAAAATTTTTTAATCTTAGTTACTTAGTGATCTTACTTAGCTGCCTGTCTTTAAAAACTGAATTTTGATTTGCAGCCTGTACCTTTCCCCTTGTCTGCCTTTTTTGACATCTCTCCATGCTTTACATAGACTTCTCAAAGCTAAAATATTCATATCCAAGTTCCTGATCTTTGTGCTCAAACTTAGGTAGTGATGTTATCCATGTAGTTACTCAGGCTAGAAACCATAGTGATTCTTGGCTTCTTTCTCTCACTTATTCCATCCCAGTTTATCAGCATTTTCAAACTGTTCGTTGAAAAATACAAAGAATAGACAACTTGTGACCTTCTCTACCATTAGAGACCTGGCCCTTCCCAGCCACCTTCAACTCTTCACTGGATTGTTGGCATTAGCCTCTTCCGGAGTCCTCCTGCTATAGGCCCTTCACCCCTTTAGCTGGTTTAGTTCTCTGCTCCTCAGATCCCTGCAGTGGCTGAAGTGTCACTCAAGTGTCTCAAGTCTTTATGTAAGTCCTGAGAGAACCCTGCTCCTCCTTCCCCCTCCCTTGTCACTTCTCCCAGTTCATCTCTGACCACAATCCTCCTTCCTCATGTTTCTCCAGCCTTCTCTTTTTTCTTGAGTGTCTTTGTCTGCTAGTGCCTAGGTACATAGTCTTTGTTGTTCCCTCTGCTGAGTTAGTCTCCCTTCATCTGTCCTTACAGCTTTTCTGACACTCTTATGAAGGCTGAATGCCACCTCAGTGAAGTCTTCCCTGTCCATTTTTTAAAAATTGCTGTCAATTTCCCTACATTCCTGTCTCCATTAAATATGCCATTTAAAATCTTTTTCACATACTATATGTATTATCTTTTATTTATGTTTTCTCCCTAGAACATAAGTTCCATGAGGACAGTAAGTTTGACTGTGGTTCTCTCAGCACTTAGAGCAGTGATTAACATAACATGGTCATTTAGGAAACTTTTGTTCAGTGAATGTGCCGTGGAGTCTGTAGTGAATAGATAAAAGATTATTGTGAATGCTGTTTTGTAAATTTGTGTGAATTATCAGCATTGATATGTATTGTGTATGAAAATTTGGTGGTTACGTAGAGCTGGTGACCATGGCAGAAAAAGAATAAGTCAGGTCAGACAGAATTTAGCTTTTTAAGGACTACTTTAAGGCACCCTTATGTGGCACTGTAGGATAAACGCTGGACTGAAAGATTGGTTTGAATCGCAAAGTTGGTGGTTCAGACTCAACAGCCTTTCCTTGGAAACCCTATATAGGGTCACTATGAGTCACAAATGACTTGATGGCACTTAACAGAAAGTAGCTTAGTAGATTTCGAGCAGATCTGCTAACCTCATGGTCAGCATTTGAAATCTACTTGTCTCTCCAAGAGACAAGTTAACAGTCTCAGAAACACTATCATAGGGTCACTAAAGGAGCTCTGGTAGAGTAGTAGTTACGAATCGGGCTGCAAACCTCGGGGTCAGCAGTTGGAAATTACCAGCTGTTCTGCAGGAGATCGATGAGGCTTTCTGCTCCCGTAAAGATTTAGAGTCTCGGAAACCCTGTACAGTGTCGCTATGAGTTGGAACCGACTCCACGGCACATAACAACAACAACAACAACAACAACAGTGGGTCAGAGCAGATCATACAGTTCACAACCACCACCAAGAACTACTTTAGGATCCCAGCCTTGTACTGTGGGCTTTATAGCCTTGTGCAGATGATATCTTCTGGACTTCAGTTTTGTAATTTGTAAAGTGGGAATGATGCCATCTTTGTGGCTCACTTCTGAGAGTTGTTGAGAGGAGGTGTCAAAAGAGATAATGGCAGGAAACTGCTTTCTAAATCCTGTGTTTCTGTAAAAGTGATGTTGTTGCATTGTCCACTTTGTAGATCATCCATAGGAAATAGAAGTGACTATTCCCCTTCGCCATGCCATTTGCGTCATTTCTGGGTTCCTTTCCTCACTTTCCAGATTATTGGTATGTGTTGCTCACTTTCTCAAGAGGTTCAGAAAAATGATGGTTAGTGCACTGGGGTGTGGGGTAGATCTATATTCTCACTGAGCTAAATGTAAAGGTTATTGGGTTAACTTTTGCATTAGATTACCATTGTTCTTAATTATCTGAAAATTGGTCATATCTAACCAATGGGTTTCTTTTTATGGACATCATCATATTTTTTTTAATTTTAAATGTTTTATTGTGAATTATTTGATAGGTTACATTGGAGAACATTAGCTTTACATTCATCCTATTGTATATAGTTTCATTGCCATGGTTACAATCCCCTCCATGCATCATCAACTAACTAACTAACTGCCCCCCAACCATCAGCACACAGCCCCTCTCCCTCTCTGAGTCTAAAGTCCCCAGCCGCTCCATCTCGCCATGTCATCATCTCTGCCTCCATCTCTGGCGTCACTGCTTCTCTGGGTAGGGTCCCGCTCTCTGCTCTTCTCCCTTGATGGTCCCAGTGACTTCAGCTCCTAGACTGCAAAGTCTATAAAACTTATGCCTCTGCATTTCAAACCCTCACAATGAGTACTGACAACAATTATTCACTATTGTACCACAAGAGACCTATCCACATTTCCTTTCATTAGCCCCACCTAGACAGATTGGATACTACCCAGTAGAGATTCTACCTTCCTCCACGCCCTCTGGATCTAGGCTCCCTTTTGAAAGCTTGTAAGCTAGTCACTTTTTGCCTTTGTAGCACCCCCCATTTTGGGTAGCCAATGTCCAAGTTTCCTATCCCTGTCTACTCTGTGTATGGAGGTGTGGTGGGCATGATCCTTTCTGTAAAGATTTGTTCCCTCTTGTGAGCTACTGCATCTATAGATGTAGGTCAAGTTCATCAAATTGTATCAGATTACTCTTTTTTCCCTCTTCTTTTTTCTTCTAGTTGAGCTCTGATCATCCTGTCATTGAAGCCAGGTCAATGGGTATTATCTGCAAGTGTGGGCGTTCTTGTGCATATGCCCTCTCTTCTTATCAGCTGGATACTTCATTCTCCACTCTAGTCCTCTGTGGCTGTGTCACTGACTTTGGATCTTGTTACACTGCTGGCCGACCAGGTCTCCACCCGGGTTAACACGAGTCTATTGAACATTGTAGGGCTTAGCTCACAGATTCATTGTTGTTTTTCCCTCACTTCCTCTTATTGGTGATGAATGTGTATTCCTATTGAGTTTTAGTCTTGGAAGGGGTTTGCCCTTAAGGGACCCGACCACTTGCCTTGAAGTGTCCTGAGTGAGCAACTTGCTTGTTCTTGTAGTAATCAGTAGGTTTGCCTATATTGTTTTGTATTTTTCCTGTTCTTTCTTTCAAGAATATCTTCTGTACTTCTAGCCGCCCCAGGCTGGTCTGCTTGTCCTTTCAAGTGGATATTTCCCACCTCTTAAGATTCTGGATATTGGTGAGGATTCCACCTATAGTCTTATGTAATGCAGAGACTCCGCAAGAAGCCTCCTTCACTGGGCAAGTTGTAATCCCATTTTAGGTATTCCAATCAGTTATAGGCAGAAGACAGATTCGCAAGCTTTTTATGTTGATATTTCTAGCTATTTCTTTCTTTCCCCCTCCAGTGTCTATTTTACATTGGTATGCAAGGGAAACCAAGATTCAAAAGACAGCCAAGCGTCTTAACGTTGTTGTTGTTGTTGTCGTTACGTGCCGTGGAGTTGGTTCCGACTCATAGTGACCCTATACAGGGTTTCCGAGGCTGTAAATCTTCACAGGAGCAGAACATCTCATATTTCTCCCATGGAACAGCTGGTAGTTTCACACTGCTGACCCTGAGAAGGTTCGCAGCCCGATTCGTAACCACTACGCTACCAGAACTCCTTTAAGAGTACTTCCCCCACTTTCCCCATTCCAACAATGTCTCAATCCCTGTATCCCAGAGCCCTATTGTTCCAAGGTTGTGCATACATCATTTTTACCTCTGTCGTACTTAGCCCATGCAAACCTGCCTAAATTTTCTTCCATCAGCTTTGTTCTTCTATTCCCCTCGCCGTTCTTGAATATTGCCCCCTTCCCTAGCACCCAAACTATCCTGAGGACATCTTCTTTTTGTTTCATCAATTTTCCTTAACTTTCTTGCTCGCTCTTAACAGTAACAACTCTGTATTTTATTCATAAATTGAAGTATTGTATGATTTTATAGGGAGAACGCTGGTAGTATAGTGGTTACCAGTCTGGCTCCTAATCTCACGGTCAGCAGTTTGAAAGTACCAGCAGGTCCATGGGAGAAAGATGAGGCTTTCTGCTCCCATAAAGATTTACAGCCTTGGAAACCCTATACAGGGTCGCTATGAGTTGGAACCTACTTTACAGTACTTAAGTACTACCACCACCACCACCAATGTTGTTTGTACGAATTGGATTTATTAGTGTGTTCTTCTTTTCTAAGGACAATTATCTGGGTGTAACATACATAAGGAGAAAAATTTGTTTTTTCCTTAAATGCTTCATCAAATATTTCTGTCAAATTGTGAGTAAGGGAATGTTTTTACTCTAAGCTACTAGTTGTTTTCAGACTTCTACTAGACTCACTCCCAGTGTATTTAGTGTCAGAGAGCCAGGTGTTAACAACTGTTAACTGATATTTTTTGTTTCCTCATGTGATGGGCTTGTTTTGGCTCCAAACTTTAGTCAATGGTAAAAGAATACATCTTTGGTTATTTTCAATTGTTAACAGTAGTGGTTTACAGGGACTTGGGAGTTTATTATTTACTCTCTGTTTAGCAGATGGTTCATCTAGGCAAAACTTTTATTAGACACTAAAGTAATTTTTACCTTACTTAAAATATGTTTAGAATATTGAAATCCTGTCTGAAAGCATATTTACTTGAGAAACAATCTAGGTTGTGTTACATGGTTTTAACCTTCAGACTTTTTGTGTGTATGTATACGTGTGTATATATATATATGTATATATATGTATATATATATGAAGGAGCTCTGGTAGCGTAGTGGTTACGAATCGGGCTGCGAACCTTAAGGTCAGTGGTTCGAAACTACCAGCCGCTCCGCGGGAGAAAGATGAGGCTTTCTACTCCCGTAAGGATTTACACCCTCGGAAACCCTGTACAGGGTCGCTATGGGTCGGAACCGACTCGACGGCACTTAACAACAACAACTATATATATATATATATATATATAGTTGTTCCAACTCACAGCGACCCTGTATAGGGTTTTCGAGGAACAACTGGTGAGCTTGAGCCACCAACCTGATGACTCAGCACATTAGTTCACAGTGCCACTACAAGGATTCCATATATCACGATTGCTCCTTCATCTGTGTGTCTTCCAAAGGTTATTGCTAACATTTTTCATTCCCTGAATGCCTATGGGACACATATGAGATGAGGTGGGGGGCGACGGTGGACAGTTAACCAATAAAAAGTTTAACCTCAGAGCTTTGGAGAGAGTATATGATAACTTTTGTGATGTTGGCATGACCAAAAAGAATAAATTGCGAGCTGATTTGCTTGTATAAAAAAAGAGGATCACATCGTTTATTTTTTTATTAATCTGTTCTTCAGTCTGCCATTGATCTTGTTTGACTGCTAACGTGGAGGTTTTCCATCATTTTTTCCTCAGATATAGTCAATTTGATTTCTGTGTATTCCATTTGGTGAGGTCCAGGTGTATAGTCTTTTTTTATGTTGTTTAAAAAAGGTATTTGCAGTGAAAAAGTCAGTGGCCCTACGGTGACGTAGTAATGCATATTTTTGTTGTTGAGTGCTGTTGAGTCAGTTCCAACCCATAGCGACCCTGTACAGGGGTTCTGAAGCTGTAAATATTTATGGGAGCAGAAAGCCTTATCTTTATCCCGCAGAGCGGCTGGTAGTTTCGAACTGCTGACCTTGCAGTTCGCAGCCCGATTCGTAACCACTACGCTACCAGAGCTCCTTCATGTAAAAACTACCTAGTATTCCCCAAAGATGGAAGGTTGTTTCTAGAATCTGTTTTGTTAAGATGGTAGTAATGTATGTTTGGAGAAACCTTTTTATTTCTTGGAAATAATTAGAATTGTAGACTTAGAAGGTATATAAAATGCTATTGAAGGCAAAAGACTCTTCCTTTTGAGGCTGTTACTCTCAGCTGAGTAGTGGTTTTTTAGTTTTGTGCTGTGGAGTTGGTTCCAACTCATAGAGACCCTGTACAGGGTTTCCAAGGCTATAAATGTTTACAGGAGCAGAAAGCCTCATCTTTCTCCCATGGAACAGCTGGTAGTTTTGAACTGCTGACCTTGCGATTTGCGGCCTGATTTGTAACCACTTATGCTGTGGAGTCAGTTCCAACTCAATAGCGATCCTGTAGAAGGTTTTCAAGGCTGTGAATCTTTAAGGCAGTAGAAAGTTTCATCTTTCTCCTGCGAAGCGGCTGGTACATTCAAACTGCTGACCTTGCGGTTAGCAGCCTAGCTAGTAATCCACTATGCTACTAGAGCTCCCTGAGACAGTTATTTATTCCTGAGAGCTGCTCTGGGAGTTCAGAGAAGTAACTAAAAAGAGTCTCTAGAAGATAGTTCATGGTGATATTTCCTGAGACATTGTTCAAGGCTATCCAAGTTATTGAACTCTGGAGTGGCACTATAGAATAAACACTGGACTGCTAACTGCAGTTTGGCAATTTAAACCCTTCAGCCTCTCCCGGAAGCCCTGTACTGATCCCTGTAAGCTGAAATTGACTTGCACACAACAAACAAAAATCAACAAAATTAAAATGATTATTTCTTTGAGTTGGAAATAATCTTTACTCTCCCCCTCACCTCATTTAAAGTAATTCTTGGTTTCTGAAGAAGTTCCTTTTGTATAAGTGTATCTGTTATATGTTATCCATTTAAGTACTTAAAAAACTTAAAAAAAAGTTTTATTGTGATTCATGTGATAGTTTACATGGGAGAACATTAATTTTACATTCATCCTATAGTATATTGTTTCATTGCCATGGTTACAATCCCCTCCATGCATCCTCAACAAACCAAAGGGTATACACTATAAGCCTGCCCCCTGGTCGTCAGCACACAGCCCCTCTCCCTCTCTGTGTCTAAAGTCCCCAGCCGCTCTGTCTTTCCACATCATTGTCTCTGTATAAGTATACTTTTTTTTTTTTTTTTTAAAGGTTTTTTATTGTGGATTGAGTGAAAGTTTACAGAGCATATCATCAGTTTTACATGTATAAGTATACTTTTTAAGATGAGAAAGTAAACAGTTGGTGAAGAGATAGTTCAGCATAAATGTATAGCCTTAAAGTATAATACCTAAATGTGTTAGGCATTCAGGCATTTTTGTTGTTGTTCTTCTTGAAGATGGCAGAAAACTCCAAATCATTTGCTAGATGAGGCCCTAGAGTGTATATTTAAATTTTATGATGCTTGTCCTAACTTATTTCCTGTTGTCCATGAGAAAGTTTTTGGAAATAAATCATGAGTAATTAAGAGATTCATTTTACAAAAATGTTATTTGACGGAGGAAATATGAGAAAATAATAAGATAAAAATAAAATGTCTGTCTTTTATTCTCTCCTAAATAGCACTTTTGAAACGTTGGGGTTGTTGGAGTGGTTGGATTTTTCCTGGAATTGAGTGAGAAATTCAGAAGACTGAAGCCCAGGCTTACTGTCTACCTTTCACGGAGGCCTAGCCGTGAGAGGACAGAAGAAGGCACGTGGCGAATCATGACAGCTGACAAAGACAAAGACAAAGAGAAAGAAAAGGACCGGGACCGAGATAGGGACCGAGAGAGAGAGAAAAGAGACAAAGCAAGGGAGAATGAGAATTCAAGGCCCCGCAGGAGCTGTACCTTGGAAGGGGGAGCCAAAAATTACGCTGAGAGTGATCATAGTGAAGATGAGGACAATGACAACAATAGTGCCACCACGGAGGAGTCCACGAAGAAAAACAAAAAGAAACCACCGAAAAAAAAATCTCGTTATGAAAGGACAGATACTGGTGAGATAACATCCTACATCACTGAGGATGACGTTGTCTATAAACCAGGAGGTAAGGAACATTGCATTTCTTCTCTGTGGTAGAGGAATGATGTCAGTATGTAGGTGAAATATATACCGTTTGTTTTAAACATTTTAAGGATGGATACTTGGATCCCAGAAAAGTAGATGTGAATCTGGGGTAAGAAAAGGCAACTTAGTAAATACTTGATCCATGTTTGGCCTGTTGGATTTACCAGCTTCTTGCTTGCCTTAACTTGGTCTTCTGTCTTTGTTTGTGTATTTCATTTTGCTTGGTGTCTTTTCTAAAGTATTGAACTTGAGGCTCTCTAATCAAGGTAATAGATGTAGCCAAGTAAATAACCTACTTTGTTTTCCCTGAAACTATGCTATGGCCATTAACTGTATTAAGATTTAATGTGGCTTCAAGAGAGACAGACCCAGCTTTCAGAGGAGATGCAAGGAGACAAGTGATTGAGAACTGATGGAACACTAGCAAAGCCTTCTTTTAAAATTTAATGCATTTTTATACATAAGTCAATAAAACTAGACAAGGTAGTTTTGTTTGAATTACTTATACTACTAAAGAGTGAAATGAATTTCATAAGATACATAATTAACAAATTAAAAGTTACTGCATTTGATAGTTTTCCAGGAAAAGGAGATTAAAGAGACTTAACTATGTTGTATTATTAACTTGGCATAGCCATTTCACTGAGGAGTGCTCTGTTCTGTACGTCACATACAGACTTACAGCTCTTTTATTCCTACAGAGGAATAGGTTTTGAACTGCAAATGATAATCAGTATTGTTGGTGTTAAAGTGCTGTTGAGTCGGTTTCGACTCACGCTGACCTAGTATAGGGTTTCTCAGAAGCAATTGGGAGTTTGAACTGCTGACCTCATGGTCCAAACCAAACTTGTGGTCTTGGGCTTACCCTGCATCACCACATCCGGACTCTAATCAGTATTGTTGTTGTTGTTAAGTACTATCCAGTTAGTTCCAATACATAGTAACTTTGTAAAGGGTTTTCAGGGAGCGGCTGGTGAGCTTGAACTACTGACTTTGTGGTTCAAACTGACTTTACAGTCCAGCGCATTAACCTACAGTGCCATACCAGGACTCCCTAGTCAGTATTATTGTTGTTAAGTGCCATCAAGTCGGTTCCGACCCATAGCGACCCTGAACAGGGTTTTCGAGGCTGTAAATCTTTACTGGAGCAGAACGCCTCATCTTTCTCCCGTGGAGCAGCAGGTAGTTTCAAACTGCTGATCTTAAGGTTCACAGCCCGGTTCGTAACCACTACGCTACCAGAGCTTATAAATAAACTTGTGTTCACAGGTACGATTTGTTTTTTGATGATTAACTGTGAAGATACTTATGTGATGTAAATTATTACCAGTTGAGGGTCTGCACAAGTTATAGCACTGCTGTAGAGATTTATTGACATGTAGATTACAACACTATCAGTGTTTACCTTTGATTGAGATTTAGATGTGGGACACTAAGAATGAATATCTTAACTACTAAATAATCTGCCTTGTAGGGTTAACACAAGCTAATTTTAATGAGTCTATTGCAACAGCACTTAACAACAACATTTACTTATAGATCATGAAAAGTAAACAATGTGTTAACTCTTTATAGATCATGAAAAGTAAACAATGTGTTAACTCCTTTAGGTATGTTGTTGTTGTTGTTAAGTGCTGTCGAGTCGGTTCCGACCCATAGCGACCCTTTACAGGGTTTCCGAGGTTGTAAATCTTTACGGGAGCAGAAAGCCTCATCTTTCTCTGTTTAATTGTTTAATTGTTTTCCCTTCCTTTTTTTAGATACCTAGCAGTTTTATAACTATTCTTGGCAATGTGATTGTTTGGATCATGGTCAGGTGCCTTGTGCAGTATTGAACACCAGCCTTTCTCAAAGTATAGGATATTCTGACTTATGGTATCAGTAGGCATATTACCCCAAAAACTTTGTAGTCATTTATGTGTGGGAAGTGTGATGCACACACTTCCTTGAGAAATTCATAGTGAATGACTCAGAAATCCTGCTGTTAAGGAAACCTTTTTAACATTAAAGAAACTTGTCCTTCCCCACCCCCCCACCCCCATTTGTCAGCACTTTGTTTCTGCTGAATTATTTTCTGGAAAAAAAAAAAGAGTTTTGAAAAAACTTGTTTGGAAAATGTTATACCTTCATTTTGCATATCTATGTAAGATGATAGGATATTCTGTTTAATGTTAAGAAAAATATGTGGAGGTAATGTGCTAACAGCTTATTTACAAAATACTCAAAACAAACAGAAAAAACAGCACAGACCAGTTGCTGCTGAGTTGATTCCGACTAATGGCAACCCTAAGTCCTGATGTTGTGGTGTAAAATATGCCTTGACCTGTTAACCATAAGGTTGGAAGTTCAAATCCACCAGCCGCTTCTTGGAAATCCTATACAGGGTTGCTTTGAGTCAGAACCAACTTGTCAGCACTTAACAACAACAGCAACCATAGCAACCCTCTATGTGCAGAGTAGAATTGCTCCATAGAGTTTTTAAGGCTGTGGTCTTTCAGAGGTAAGACACCAGAGGGGTTTAAACTTCCAACCTTTCAATTATTAGCTGAGTGCTATCCATTTTTACTACCCAGTGAGCCTATGTTATTGTTGTTGTGTGCTGTAGTTCTTCCAGCACAGCTTTGTTGGTTCTTTTGGCAGTCCATGGTACTTTTAATATCCTCCTCCAGCACCATAAGGTCTTCCTTATTCACTGTCTGACTTTCACATACACATATGGCTATTGTAGATACTGTGACTTGGGTCAGGTGCCTGTTAGTCCTCAAACTGACATCTTTTCTCTTGAACACTTTAAAGAGGTCTTGTGCAACAGATTTGCTTAATGCAATATGTTGTATGATTTCTTGACTGCTGAGTCCATGAGTGTTTATGGTTGATCCAAGCAAAATGAAGTCTTTGACAACTTCAATCTTTTCTTCAGTGGTGCGGATTTTTGTTTTCTTTCCATTGAGACACTTATGGAAGGCTGTCATCTTTGAAACTTCATCAGTATTTTAAGTCCTCTTTTCTTTCAGCAAGCAAGGTTGTATCATCTGCACATCACAGGTTGTTAATATGTCATCCACCAGTCCTGGGTGCCATGTTCTTCTTCATATAACTCAGCTTATCGAATAACTTGCTCATTGTACAGGTTGAATAGGCATGATGATAGAATAACAACCCTGGTATACACCTTTCCTAATTGTAAGCCATTCTGTGTCCCTTTGATCTGTTTGAAAAACTGCCTCTTAAGTCTGTATACATGTTCCCCATGTGAACAGTTGAAAGTGTTCAGGAATACTCAATTCTGTGCATTATTTTCCATAGCTTGTCATGATCCACACAATTGAACGCCTTTGCATAGTCAGTAAAGTACAGGTAAACATCTTTTTGATATTCTCTGCTTTTAGCCAAGATCCATCGGACATCAGCAATGATATCCCTTATTCCATGTTCTCTTCTTAATCTGACTTGAACCTCTGGTAGTTCTCTGTCAATGTGTTGTTGCAGCCGCTTTTAATTACCTTTAGCAAAATTTTACTTGTATGTGATTATTTGAATAATCATTGCATTTACTGACCTCCCTTGTGGTGGTGTTAAGTGCCGTTGAGTTGGTTCTGACTCATAGTGACCCTGCATATGGTTTCTAAGCATCGGCTGGTAAGTTTGAACCACGGACATTGTGGTTCAAACCTACCTTGTTGTCCAGTGTTTATCCTATATCCCCAGTAGTACCACACCAGGAATCCTCACCTTCCTTGTAGGCATGTGAATATTATGGTCTTCTTCTTGTTGTTGTTAAGTGCTATTGAGTTGGTTCCAACTCATAGCCACCCTTTATAAGGTTTCTGAGGAGCATCTGGTGAGTTTGAACTGCTGACCTTGCAGTTCAAATTGACCTTGGGAACCAGTACTTATCCTACAGTGTCACAGATGGCATTATATTTTAAGATATATCTTGAAATTCTCTTTTTGATAATGTGACCCCATTTCTTTTGAAATTTTCATGCCTGGCATGATAAGCCACAAGATGGTTGGATTCAGTTTGGCCAGTTGTGAATTTTTAATGATCAATTCCAAGAGAAATTACATAGTACTTTATATTGGACACTCATGAAGGTTTAATCCTATGTACTGTTCCAACCACTTTTTGCTCTTGCTTCTTTCATCTACTTTCTGCCAAGATCCTGTCAGCAGTGATGCATCCCTCATTCTGTATCTGCTCTGAATCACATTTGAATTAGTTGGCAAGTCCTGTTGCTGCTGTAGCCATTTTTGAATTGCCTTCAGCAAACTTACTTCAGTGGATTTTAATAGTATTGTCAGTAGTTGCTCAGCATAATGGTTTCTCCTACCTCAGGGCCTTTACACATACTTTTGCCTGAGGAAACACACTTGTTATAGATTTATCACCTCCTTTACTTCAGTTCCGTTGCTTTCTTTTCCTAGGTTAGTCACATACCTTCAACAGATGTTTTTGCTAAGTATGGAAGGGTCAGTAGGGTTTCTGAGGAGCACTGGTGGGTGTGAACTGCCAAATTTGCAGTTATCAGTCCAGTACTTCCCCTACAGTACCACAATGTACTCCACTGCCATGATATTACGTTTCTTTTCACTTAAAACTTGTAACAGTACTCATTTTCTTTTATTATGTTAATAATAGACTATTCTACCACTCATCTGTCCGTGTGTTTGTACTGTGATGGTTTGTATGTTGCTATGATGATGGGAGCTCTGCCACTGTTATTTTAAATGTTAACAGTGTCACTGACAGTGGACGAGTTTCAGTTGAACTTCCACACTAAGACAGACTAGGAAGAAGGAGAGAAGAGCTACTTCCAAATATTTAGTCACGGAAAACCTTATGAATACCAGTGGACTACTATGAGGTTGCACCAACATACTGAACTTTGAAACATGATAAACACCACCAGAATATTGTCAGCTTTTGTGCCAGAAGATGAGCCCCTCACATTGGAAGGCACTCAAAAGATGACTAGGGAAGAACTTCCTCCTCAAAGTAGAGTTGATCGTAATGACATAAATGGAGTAAGATTTTTAGGCCTTCGTTTGCTGATGGGGTGCAACTCAAAATGAGAAGAAACAGCTGTATACAGCTATTAATAATCAGACCATGGAATGTATGAAGCTTAAGTCTAGGAAAATTGGACCTTGTAAAAAATGAAACTGAATGCATAAATATCAATATGCTAGGCATCAATGAGCTGAAATGGACAGGTATTGGTTATTTTGAATCCAACAACCAGATTGTTTATTATTCCAGTAATGACAAATTGATGAAGAATGGTGATGCATTCATGATCAAAGAGTGTTTCAAGATCTCTCTTGAAGTACAGTGCTGACTGTGATAGGATAATATCCATAAGCTTACAAAGAAGACCAGTTAGTACAACTACTCAAATTTATGCGCCATCCACTAAAACCTGTGATAATGAAACTGAAGAATTCTACCAACTTTTTCATCCTGAAATTGACTAAACATGCAATCAAGATGTGTTGATGATTACTGGCACTTGGAATGCAATGGTTGCAAACAAAAAAAGAGGAAGGATCAGTTGTTGGAAAATATGGACTGGGTGATAGAAACGATGCTAGAGATCACATGATAGAATTTTGCAAGACCGATGACTTCTTCATCTCAAATAGCTCTTTTAAACAACATAAAAGATGATTATACACATGAACTTCATCCAGTGGAATACACAGAAATCAAATAGACTACATCTGTGCAAAGAGATGGTAGAAAAGTTTCATCATCTATTCAGTCAAAGCAAGGTCAGGGGAAGACTGGAACAGACCATCAATTGCTCATATGTAAGTTCAGGCTGAAGCTGATGAAAATTAAAACAAGTCCACTAAAGTCAAAATATGACTTTGAACATTCTCATCTGAATTTAGAGATCATTTTAAGAACAGATTTGATGCATTAGACACTAAAGATTGAAGACCAGAAGAGTTTGGGGATGACATTATACAGGAAGAAAGCAAAAGAAGTTCTAGAACTTACTTAGTGAAATAGCCTTCTTGCAGATCTTGGTGTAGTGGATAGGAACTTAGGTGGAATCTTGAGTCCCATCCAGAACCTTCTGTGGTGGGACATTCCTACTAAAATGGATAAGCAGACCGTCCTGGAGCAGCTAGAGGAACAAATGATACTTCTTGAACGACAGACCAGCAAGGGGGAAACAAACAAATACAGAAATCTGGTTGACTACTACAAAAACAAGCACGTTGTTCCCTGGGAAGCCATCAAGGCAAGGAATTAAGTCCTTTTAGGACAAACCCCCCTTAAAGACTATAATTCAAAGGGAACACATGAGCAGGCATGTAATCTTGCTGGCAACCACATTGGTCTACTGGTGAGTGAAAGTGGAGGAAAGGCAGCAATGAAGATATGGGCGGAGTTCGACCATGTTCCATAGACTCCCATCGACCTGGAGATGAGAGAAGAGGAAGGGGTGGTTGGTCCGAAGTATGGTGAGACCTGGGTACTCCAGAGCCCATGGACAAGGACATAGCCACGGAGGTCTAGACCTGAGAGGGAAATGTCCAGGCGATATGAAGTGTGGGGAGATGCACAAGAACGCCCAAACTTGTATATCATGCCCATTTGACCTAGCTTCGATGGCCTGATGATCAGAACTCGACTAGAGGAAGATAAAAAACAAATTGATAAACAAGTGTAAATTGCTACAATTTGATGGACTTGACCTATACGTATGGATGTACTAGCTCAAAATACCAACTGAGAGGAATGGAGTCTTCACGTCAAGGATCAATCCTATCCCTCTGTACACAGGGTTGATAGGGATGGGCAATTTAGGTATTGGCTACCTAAGAAACCGGTATGGCCAAACTTCAGCTTTCATACTTCAGAGATATTATCAAGAGGGACCAGTCCCTGGAGAAGAATATCATGCTTTGTAAAGTCGAGGTTCAGTGAGAAATAGGAAATGACACATTGGATTAAGTGGATTTGCCCAGTGACAGCGACAATGGGCTCAGGCATAGCAACGATTGTGAGGTTGGCGCAGGGCAGGCCAGTGTTTTGTACTTTGATGCATAAAGTCACTATGAATCGGTGTCAACTCTAGGGCACGTAAAAACAACAAAATAGAGTATTAGTATTAATATGTAAACTGTCATTATTTTCTTTGTTTTTGATAAGTAATTTTTCCCCTCCTAGAAGGCAGTGATACTGATTTTGTGTATTGTTATATTTCTGCCAGCAACAGGAGTCTTGGGGTGGCTCTGTGGGTTAATGCACTGGACTGCAAAGTCAGTTTGAGTCACAAACTCAGCAGTTAAACTTACCAGCCACTCCTAGGAAACCCTATACAGGGTCACTATGGGTCGGAACCAGCTCGACAGTAGTGAACAGAGTGTGCCTGCTATAATCTTTTTTGAGAGAGTACATTTCCTGAAACAATTTAAAATTTTATTGATTAATTATGTCAAAATCAGAATAAATCTATAATAATTTATTTCCCAATGAATAATATACAGAATAATTTAAAACTCAAAATCAAGCCCAAACCTTGTGAGTTTCTTTGTATATTGATTGTCTCTGTGTACTGTAAATTATTTGTTGTCCATCTCCCATTACTCTGCTTTTGTGATGACTGTGACTATACCAAATTTGTCCAGCCAGATTTCCTTGATGGGTGCCTTTGTTTGTTATAGGATATTGATTTGTAAGGTTTGCTGTGGGTAGCATGAAAATGTCTTTCTACTATTTTAGCTACTATAAGGAAGTTTGATATTTTTATTCCTGATCCAGATAGAATAGGTGAAAAACCGAAAAATCAAAACAAAAAAATTATATATATTTTTATATATATTTAACCAAAAAATTATATATATATTTATATATATTTAATATTGGCATCTCCATTTTGTTAGCTATTTGTAGAAAGAAATGTGTTCTTTTAAAAGAGTTTATTAAGCTGGTTATTCATTATGTTCATACTTTTGACTCTTCCCACTTAACCTAGATATATTTCTCGAATTATAGAAATCTTTGTTATATAAATATCTTAGAGAGGGGGAAAAATGAAGATTCAGAATTTTCAAGTCTGTTGATGCATCTGTTTTCCTCCTTCTGTCATGAATTAAGTTTGAAATAAAATTTATGTGGAGGTGTATTTTATATATAAGATAAAAAAACTTTTTGTTTATGGTTTTTGAAATCTTAGTTGAAATAAAACCTCTCCTCTATAATTTTTTTCTCAGTGTGTTTAGGAATTTGAAATGAATAGTGTTGGGAACTAGAACCGATTGTACTATGAGCATGAAACTGCTAGTTTTTATTGATGCAAATGTAATTCAAGTTAAAAAACAATCCAACAAATAATGTAAAGTTATTTGGATTGAGATTGAGTGAGCCAAACTATCAAAAAAGAAATACAGCCCTGTAGGCTTACAGTTATATAAGTGGGAAACAGACACAACTACTCTTCATTGTTTGAAATCAAGATGATGATGACACTCGGCACTTGTGCCTGAGTAAAGGCATACACCATACCCCAGGGTTCTTGTAATGTTGTGTTTCATGATGATTGTGCTGGTTATGTGGAGATGTTCACCAGGTGAAAATGTATCTGTCTTTGCACTTTACATACGTTGTTTTTCAGTTGAGTTTAATCAATAAAAATTTAAAACACTTAGATGATATGTTCTTATAATTTCCCTTTGATTCAAGTTCTTATTTCAAAGTTAGTCACCAGTATTTTGATAAGCAGTATGTTTGAATGGTTTTGTACAAGTTCCTCATTGAAAGTTTGGGCTATGACTAATCAGATGTTGCCTGTGGTTTCAGACTTTCGATTTTCCAGGTCATTGAAAGCTCATCTCCAATATCGCTAACAAAGACATTTCCATGCACAAATAAAGCATTAGTTTATTTGACTTAGTTCATTTATACTTTTTATCCATGCATCTTATGGTTAGAAGAAGTTTAGGTAGATGAGATGTGCAGGTGTGAAGGCATCTACTTGTTGCTGTTATGTTTCCATTGAGTGGGTTCTGACTCACAGTCACTCTATGCACAACAGATTTAAACACTGACCAGTTTCACACCATTTGCACAATATTTGCTATATTTGAGCCTATTGCTGCTACCACTGTGGCAATCCACCTCATTGGGGTTTTCTCATCCTTGATTTTAAGGAACATTCTGGCCGTACTTCCAAACAGATTTGTTTGTTCTTCTGATAGTCCATGGTACTTTCACTATTCTTCACAATTCAAATCCACAGATTCTTCTATGGGTTTACTTTTTCATAGTCCAGTTTTTGCATGCACATGAGACCACGGCACATAACCACCCCAACCACATGAGGCTGTTGGAAATACCATGGCTTGTGTCACTGGCACTTTACTCCTCAATGCTCTTGAACATTTTAAAGAGCTTTTGTGCAGTAGATTTGCCTGATGAAGGGATGGGGAAATGTCTGTCTCGCGGGCCATATAAGGTCCACAAAATCATTTGGTGTGGCCCTGCCAAGGCAACTGCACTTCCTTTCATCACATTAGTTACTGTTGTTGTTACGTGCCTTCGAGTTGGTCCCAACCCACAGTGACCCTACGTAGGGTTTGCTAGGAGCAACTGGTGACCTTGAACTGCCAACCTTGCGATTCAAACCAGCTTTGCAGTCCCGCACATCAATCCACAGCACCACTTCAGGACTCATTAGGAGGGAGTTAGTTAAGTGTCTGACCAAATATAGCAGGCTAATTTTTAAGTTGACAGTTTTGTATAACCTGCAAATAATGTTATAAATGTTGGCAGAAAAATGCTTCCCCACCCTTGGCCTAATGCAATATAACATTTGATTTCTTGACGGCTGGTTCCTTATGAATCCAAGCAAAATGACACCTTTCACAATTTCAGTCTTTCTCTGTTTATTCTGATGTTTTTTATTGGTCTAGTTGTGGGTTTTTTTTGTTTTGTTTATATTGAGATGCACTCCATTTTGGATTGTGTGTATAGAGGGAGTTGAATTATGTGGTATAATTATATGATCTAATCTATTTTAGTCGACTGTGAAGTCATGGTGTGGTAGGGTAAGAACTGAAATGCAAGATTGGTTTGAACTACAAGATTGGTAGTTCAGACTTACCAGCTGCTCCTCAGAAACCCTTTAAAAGGTCCCAGTTCGAAACTACCAGCTGTTCCGCTGGAGAAAGATGAGGCTTTCTGTTCTTGTAAAGATTTACAGCCCCAGAAAACCTGTACAGGGTCCCTATGAGTCGGAATGGACTCCACAGCACATAATAACAACAATGAATTGAATCAGGGACTTAAAAACTGCAACGATTTTTAACTATGAAAGGGAAAAGTAGACGAGACTTTAAGCTCTTAGTTTGCAGCTGCACAATGGAGAGCTTCCTTTTAGCTCGATTTAAAATGAAATGAACATGAATGAGTACCTACCCTCCAGGGCTCCCTCCTTACAGAGGTGTACTCCCAGCTGTGCAGCCTTCACTTGTTGCAGGTTGCATTGTCTCCTGTGCCCAATGTCACAACAGCTCTGCTTTAAATCTGTGTTCTTTTGGTGTCTCCAAGCCAGCATCTGCTTTTTATACTGTAACTAATCACCTTAGGCAATATGTAGACAAGCTGAGGTATGTGCTTGGACTGGAAGACATTTTTTGAGGTATAATTATCGATTTCTTAAATAGCGATCTGGTTATAAAATTGCATAGTTTTGTTTTTTTTTTTTTTCCAAAATTGCATAGATTTTAAGTAGTCTGCCCCAACCCTTTATTTTACACATAAGTCCTTTTGTTTTTGGTGAAAAATTATTTTGTAGAACATGAGGGCTTCCCAGCAACATTGTATATTGTATTAAGACAGAAATGCCTGTATAAGAAACAGTGAGCCACTTTGTATTTATGTGGTCAGTTAAAAAATTGCACTTGATAGGTATATGTGCATGATTAATGGTACTTACGTGAAGATACTTATATTAGCAACTAATAATGTAATCAAATTTGAGAATGTAATTTTCAGATAATCAAATAATCTCAGTTTTCTGGATCCTTCTAAGAGTCGGAATTGCTTGAACAGGAACAGATTTGATTTTGGCTTTTTCTTTTCTACCTCCTAGCCTTCCAGCTCCCTCAGTTCATTGCCTTGACTCCAACAGTTGTTTGACCATGCATTAATCTTACTGCCTTGTCACAGACCTTTATTCCCTTCTTGTCTCACACTACCTTGGTTCATCATTTAAAGATCCCCTTTGATATACCCTTTATCCTCTTGTCTACTTCTCCCTGCCGGTCTTTTCTAGCAGGACAGAGTTCTTGTATTGCATTGATGTGCACCCCAAGTGCAAAAAAAGTGGCTAGCTTATAGTAGGAGCATGAAGGTTTCCCAGCAACATGATATATTGTGTAAAGACAAAAATGTCTATGTAAGAAACAGTTATTTATTCCACTTAGTCTTTAAAAATTATACTTGTTATGAGTAAGAGCATGTTAAATGATTACTCCTTGGAAGCCATTTTTAGTAGCAACTAATATAATTTAAAAATGTAGTTTTTCTGATAATCGAATTATCTCAATTTTCTGAAGCCTACTAAGAGTTGGAATTTGTTAACCTAGATAAGTTTAGCGTCTACAAGGAGTAGTACTTAGCCCTTTGTATCTTAGGTGATCTCTCTTGTCCCAGCTGTGCTGCTTTCAGGAGTTGGACAGTAAATATACATAAAGAGTGACTGATGCAGACTTGGGTTCTTCAAAACTGCTATTTATATGCAGAAAAGACTATTCAGAAATTTGTTTTGGGTTAAAAAGTTGATATCAATTTATTCAAGGAGTCCTGATGTGGCACTGTATGAAGCACTAGACTGCTGATTGCAAGTTGGCTGTCAAAGCTACCAGCCGTTCCTTGGAAACCCTATAAAGGTCCCTGGGAGTTGGATATGACTCAGTGTTGTTGTTGTTAGGTGCCATCAAGTCAGTACCAACTCATAGCGACCTTATGCACAGTAGAACGAAACCCTGCCTGATCCTAGGTCAACCTCACTACTGTCGCTACGCTTGAGTCCATTGATGTTGCCATTTGGCGAATCCATTACGTTGGGAGTCTTCCTCTGACCCTCCACCTTACCAAACATGATATCCTTCTCCAGCGACTGCTCCCTCCTGACAATGTATCCAAAGTATGAGAGATGAAGTTTGGCCTTTCTGGCCTCCAAGGAGAACTCTGTCTGCACTTCTTCCCAAACGGATCTATTGGTTCTTTTGGCAGCTCATGGCACTTTCAATATTCTCCTCTAACACCATAACTCAAAAGCATCAATTCTTCTACGGTCTTCCTTATTCACTGTCCAGCTTTCAC
>NW_006408741.1:1939474-1946893 GCF_000296735.1 Chrysochloris asiatica
GCAATAGATTTCTTGCTTCTGCCACAAATTCCCCCAGCTGTGAGCCTTCCAACCTTCTGAGTATTCCTTTATATGTGGTTCAGAGTTCTGGGACCGTCCCCTGAGCCTGCTTGGTCGGGTATTCTGTGTTGGTGTTGGCGGAGCTCTCTGCTATACGTCCACCTGATCCGCCATCTTGTTTGTTCTCCTGACCAATTTCTTGACTGCTGCTTCTTCCATGGGTGTTGATTGTGGATCCAAGGAAATTTAAATCATTGACAACTTCAATCTTTTCTCTATTTACAATGATTGTTTATTGGTCCACTTATGAAGATTTGTGTTCTATTTGTGTTGAGGTATAATCTGTTTTGAAGGTATAGTCTCTTTAATCTTCATCAGTAAGTGCTTCAAGTCATCGTCACTTTAAGCAGGCAAGGTTGTATCATATGCATATCTTGGGTTGTTAATGTGCCTTCCTCCAATCCTGATGCCCTGTTTATTTTTCATAGAGCCAGTTTCTTGGGTTATTTTCTTAGCATACAGATTAAATTAAGTATGGTGAAAGGATACAGCCCAGACACAAAGCGGCACAGCTTTGCTCATTTTAAAGCATACATTATTCTCTCCTTCTGTTCTAATGACTACCACTTGGTCTGTGTACTTTTTTTTTTATGAGCACGATTAAGTATTCTGGAATTGCCATTCTTCACAATGTTATCCATAACTTGTTGTGATTGACATAGTCACATGCCTTTTCGTAATCAATAATACAAACTAGGATCAGCACTGGACTGCCAGCCACAAGGTCGGCAGTTCAAATCCACCAGCTGCTCCTCAGAAACCCTAAATAGGGTCGCTATGAGTCAGAAGCGACGTAGTGGCACTTAACAATAAGAACAATAAACATTTTTCAGCCAAGATCCATCTGATATCAGCAGTGATATTACTCGTTTCACATCTTCTGAATCAGACTTGAATTTCTGGCAGTTCCCTTCAGTCAACTGCTGCTGCTGCTGCTGCTGCTGTTAAATGCCATTGAGTCGACTCTTACCCTTAGCAACCCTGTATATGGTTTCCAAGGAGCAGCTGGTGAACTTGAACCGCCGACCTTGCAGTTCAAATGGCTTTGTAGTCTGGCTCATTAATCCACAGCGCCACACCAGGACTCCCAGTAAACTGCTACACCATTTAAAAATCATAATCTTCAGTAAAAGTTTACTTGCATATTATATTCGTTATACTGTTTAATACTCATTTTGTTGGGCACCTTTCTTTGGAATGGACATGAAATCAGACATTGTTCTTTTGTTGTTCAGAAGGTTTTCACTGGCTAATTTTTTTCAGAAGTGGATTGGCAGGTCCTCCTTCCTAGTCTTTCGTAGTCTGAAAGCTCAGTTGAAACTTATCTACTATGGATAACCCTGGTGATACTTGAAGTACCTGTGGTATAGCTTCCAGCATCACAGCAACACGTAAGCCACTCAGTGTGAGAAACTAATAGATGAGTAGTGAACTTATTAATTCAAAAATATTAATATGACACTTTTGACTTCCTTATTTCTAAGTCTTTCCAGGCATAAAAAATACCTTTCAATATAAGGAAGATTCTTACCACCTCATTGTTTGGAGTTACCTCCTAGGTTAAAAAAGACAGTACCTTCTAAAGGAAGACATTTTTGGTCACTAATAAACACCGAAAGGTAGTGGCCTCTGACCACATTTTATCTCAGTCTTTTCAGTATTCACAAATGTCTGTAACTCTCCTAAGACTGAGTGACTGATTGATTTTTTTTTTTAAAAAAAAATCATTTTATTTTTGGCCCTAAAGAGTGTTTAAAGTGATGAGATCCTAGGAAATGCCATTGTTTTTCCTCTAAAGATAAAGGTTTTTGAGCCTTGATATCCTTAAGGCTATTTAAAGTGATGTTCAGTTGAATGCTTGTTATTTTACTTAGCCTTGTTGGACTTGTGGTCACACCTCATGACATTACTCTATGACACAATAGTAGGCTCCAGGCGCATTTTTTTCTCAGGAAGCTGCTTTGTCTGTTCAGATGCTCAAACAATACCTCAGAGATTTTAACTCTTGGCTATGGTTCTTTTGAGAGCAAGCATTTCCTTAATGAATATCAGCTTTGGGTGTTTAGGATGTTGTTCTGATAGGGCAGTCACAAGGTGAGTTTCACAGAGTGCTGTGTGTATTTGGCTCCTTGTCTGAATCTGGATTGGGCTTGTCTCTTACTGTGGCTTACCATAGTTGACAGAGAACTTTTCTTATGGTGGTGTTTGTCTGTTTCGTAATACTGTCTTCTGGAGTATCATGATAAACACAGATAGTAGAGCCTGTGTCTATCTGGTTCATTTAAAATACTAAGAACCAACCCCCGGCCATTGAGATGATGTTTACTCATAGTGACCCTATAGGACAGAGTAGAATTGCCCCATAGTGTGGCCAAGGCCTGTCAATCTTTATGGGAGGAGACTGTCTGAGGAGGGACAGCTGATGGGTTAGAACCGCAGACCTTTTGTTGAGCAGTTAAATGCTTTAGCCAGTGTGCTCCTTACGAAACACAGAGAGAGACATGATACCGGGTTTCTGTCTTCGTACACAATGTTTGGATACAGAGGCTTGGAAGCTCAGTACTTTATTGATAGACCAGCTTAGTCACAAATAACAGAGAGAAAAAATTCTTGTGCCACTTGCATTTTACTTTTGTCCTCTTTATTAAGGAAATTGGTTTTCATGTAAGAGAAAGTAGAAGAAAAATGATAGAGGAAGTTCAAAATAGGTAAGAAAATAAGAGCTTATCTAGATAGCCCAACAAGTGGATGGATTTCTGCTCCTGTTGGAATGTGCTTTTTGCAGGACCCTTAGATTTTGAGCGTGGCCTAGACCTGCTTGGAAAGGGGTGATTGGTCAGTTTAGAATGTTTTGGGGTACAGTTATGGGGATATCTGCCATCCCTGATATAGAATCATAAAATGATGTCTTTCAGCCCAAGTGAAGTACATGAAAAAGGTAAGTGGAGATTTAACGTTTGAGGCATTGTTTCATTCTTGTGAATGCATGAGCCAAAAATGTGCTTTGCATATTTCAGACCAATATGGTAGATATTAACTTCTGAGACTGATGATTTGTGAGCCTTCAGCTAGAATGCAGAGATACCTGGAATTGTGGGATATGAATTCCCATAGCACGTGCCATTATCAAGTAAAGTCTTTCACATAATTATTTTCTACTCAGTAAAATTTACATTCTCCGTTGAGATACTTCACTTGCTGTTTAGGAAGCTCAGTGGTCAGCAAAGTCATGCAGTTCCTTGCAGCTTCTCAATTCTGCTGTTCTAGCATGATGATAGTAGCAATATCCATTATACAGACAATTGGGCATATTCCAATAGAACTTTATATGCATTTCGTAATAATTTTCATATGTTAGAAATTACTGTTTTAAACTTTGGGGGCTATTAAAAAATGAAAAACAAAACAAAACGAAAATGAAAACATCCTTTGCAAATGCAGGCATCTGGTCAGATAGTTTGCCAATCACTGCTCTGTGGGGTTCCTGTCCCTGTACCCTTGGGTTTGTTTGGTTATGTGCCATGGAGTCAGTTCTGACTCATTGTGATCCTATATAGGGTTTCCAAGGCTGTACATCTTTATGGGAGCAGAAAACTGTATCTTTCTCCCTCAGAATAGCTGGTAATTTTGAACTGCTGCCTATGAGACCAGCCGTCCGACTTGTAACCCATATAGTACCAGAACTCCTCGTGCCATGGGCTTATCTCATCTGAAATGCTCTGTCCCCACCTTGGTGCTTGTTTGAGTCATTGTAGTCCTTCAGGATACGTATGACTTGCAGTTTATTTTTTTAATGAGGTCTCCCTTTAACCTGTAGTTCAGTCTGCTCTTACAGTCCGTGAAATTTGTTCATCACTTTGTATTTTATATTGCATTTTAAATATGATTTGCTTGAGTTATAAGTGAAATTTTTAGGAAATAATTTTTACATGATTGTATGGCACTTAACAATTGTTGTATGCATGCTGCTAAGTTTTTCTCCCTCCAACCCACTAAGTTCCACCATGAATAAAATGGTTGATGTCTTATAAATACGGTAGTTGGGATTTCCCCCCCCCCCCGTTAATCAATTATAAATTCTTTTCAAGAAGCTTGCCAGTGGAGTAGATACCCTGTGAAGCAGTTGCCACCCCAAATATTGCCCCTTTGAGGCCCTGTGTGTTTTATTTCTATGTTGTTTATGAAAGAGTACATATCCTCCACATAAAATCTAGACAGAAACTGAATTGAAGAAAGAAGATAAATTAGTTAAGATGTCACCATTATAAGTAGGCATTGACCATGAGTATCTTTGGATGATGCTATTTCCTCATGATTGTATGTGATGTGTTATGTGAATCTTATTTGTTGGTTGGTTGTAAAAGCAAGCTGGCAATCTACAGAGAGACCTTCTCTGTGGAGCATGGAGTCATATAGGGAAGCATGGAAGGATTAATAGAGTAGTGTGGGGAGAGACAGCAGAGGCGGTTCTTTTGTTAGAATCTGAAAGCAGGATACAAAAATCAGCCTGGTGAACTGTGACAAATAGAGTCCCAATCACAGTGGAAAAAGATTTATATTTACCCGGAGTCTAATTGGACTGAGATTTCCTGCAGTTATGTTCAAATCCTCTGCCCTTTTTCTTAGTGAGCAAGCACTTGAACTCCTAAACTCAGGAGGTTTAGCTTTTGCTGGCTCAATTAATTGTTAAATGTTCCCTTTATTATAATTATACATTGATGCCTTCCTTTGTAGTAGCTGAGGAAATTGCTGAAAGAGTTGTTTAATCTGTTATACTCTATCAGTTTTGTAAAAAGCTCTTTTTACAAGGAAACAATTTTGATTTGAAGTGGCATGGTATTTGAATTGGGTAATATTTAAATTGAAATGCAAGAATTTGGCTCTATTCTTGACTGAGATTGGCTTGTATTTGACATTGATCTATGTGTTGTTACTTTTCTAGATATTTTCTTCTATTTATTCTGACAGCTTTACCAGCTGAGTAAACCAAACTTGCTAAAATTAAAAATATTATCCAGGAATTTTAAGATGCAGCAGTTTGTTGTATTTGTTCAATTGCTTAAAAATGTATGTGCACAAGCGTGATCCCTTATCCTACCCCTCCTTTTTTTTTTTTTTTTTTTAATTAAACCTTTAAGTACTGTACCGTAGATGATTGTGTACAGTTTTCTTGGAGAGATCTGAATATCTTAAATATTGAAAATGTAAAAATACATGCTTTTCAATTTCAAGTCCACCAGTTGCTCCTTGTAATCCCTATACAGGGTTGCTGTTAGTCAGAGTTGATCGGATAGCACTTAACAACAATTTTACTTCCTCATGCATTTGTGTTACTATAGATTTTGCAATGGATATTTTACGAACCATAAAAATAGTTGGGATGATAAGTAGGTTACTTAATTTTTTTATAAGTAATGCTTAAGATGTCAGAAAATGGATAAACTTCAAAAATTGCTTTACTAAGTTAATTAAATTCACAGAAAAAGGCTTTTATGGATGTTGTTATGTGCTGTAGAGTTGGTTCCGACTCATAGCGACCCTGTACAGGGTTTCTGAGACTGTAAAACTTTACGGGAGCAGAAAGCCTCATCTTTCTCCCATGGAACAGCTGGTTGTTTCAAACTGCTGACCCTGAGGTTAGTAGCCCAATTCGTAACCACTGCGCTACCAGAGCTCTTTATAGATGTATTAAATAACCAGTACCTTTAAATTTTTTTCATTATTTCACCACTAAAAATGGGCCCAAATGAATTAGGCAAAAATATACTTCACATTTGTTCACTCATTTTACTTTAAATTAGTTTTCTCAGTTGTCTCTGTAAATTTCATGTCATTTCATTCATTTGCCTCTGAAATGAATGCCTTTTCAATAATGTACAGCATGATCAGTTAGTGTAGTGTATAAAATGTATAGACTGAAATGTATAAGGCAATAATCTGATTGTTTGTATTCTTTCCCTTTAAGGCATTAGGCATTGTTCTGGCTTTCTTTGTATGCTGGACAGATGTTGATGCTTAACAGATGGCATGTCATGTGTCTTACTGTAACTGGTCAGTAGAAATTGGTATAGTGAATTTGGTTTTTGTTTGATTATGGCTGAAAATCTCTTTTAAAAAGAAAATGAAGTGAGTTTATGAAATAGATGTTGAAGTTTATTTCAATATGGTTCTTTTTGTTATTCTCAACTTTTATATTAACATTTTATGTGTGCTCTGTTACTAAAGCTGTTTATAACTATTAGCCCCAACACAGGCTGTTATAACTGTTAGGTGATACTTAGTTTTCAGACTTCCACTTTCCCTGAGCTTACCTTTGTGCTGATATTGTATGACATAGATTCTGTGCAATTACCAAACTGATTGATGGGCTGTTGATAACATTTTGTATAAATATAATTTTCCTCTTTAGTAGAGGGAAGAGAAATGCCACAAAACTTCTCACATGGCATGTTGTGGTTTTACATAGCCAGCAACAGTTTAAGAGAAAAAAAAATAGTGGCTTAGTTACCACTATTTCCTCCTGCAAAAGTACAGCTAAGGTTTTGAGGTTGCATTTGACAGTTAACCTTTGCAGCACTGAGACCTGGGGAAATGATCCTTCTTCTGGACCAGGAATTGCTATGCCTTATGTTGAAAATCTGGCAATGATGACCTGATTTCCAGTTTTCTCTCTGTACTGGCTGGAAAATACTGTAAGGAATATAATGACTGTGGGCTGTCTTTCACCGTCATAAATGGAATGATTTTGAACTCTGCAGCAACTATCTGAAAACTTGGCATCTTGCAGTGAATGTAATATTCTGAAGGGGAAAAAAAAAAAGTGTGGTTAGCATTGGTAGAAGCTTGTTGTTTTTAGAGACCATCACATCAGTTTTGCATATATTTTCCAGTGTTAGATTCTGAGTGCTGGGGCATTTGATACATCTCCATTGGAGTTCCAAGCCCCTTTTGAAAACCTTTCTTTACTGACTTCTATAATGATTAGAAGTGTCATGGTATGGCCTGTAGGATAAGCACTTCCCTGCTATCCATGAGGTTGGTGGTTCAAACCCACCATCTGCTCCTCGGAAACCCTACACAGACTTACTGTGAGTCAGAACCGACTCAACGACACACAACAATAACCAATAATGATTAGAGATGTATGATTTCTGTATTCTCTCTCCTGAATTCACCTCCTGCTTTTTACCTTTGCCCTATAGATACATTTATACTAGTGTTTTGGCTGTTGTTGTTGTCAGGTGCCATCGAGTCGGAATCGACTCATAGCGACCCCATGCACAGCAGAACGAAACAATGTCCGATCCTGGGCCAACCTCACTACCGCTGCCACACTTGAGTCCATCAATGATGCCACCT
>NW_006408741.1:1949013-1954602 GCF_000296735.1 Chrysochloris asiatica
TTGTCTTGCAGAAATCTATCATTTGTTCTCTAGCATCATTTCTATCACCAAGTCCAAATTTTCCAACTACTGGACCCTCCTCTTTGCTCCCTACTTTTGCATTCCAGTCACCAGTAATGATCAATACATCTTGATTGCATGTTTGATCGATTTCAGACTGAAGAAGTTGGTAGAATTCATCTTAAAAAAATACATGAGGTAATTCATGAGGAATAAAAAAAAAAGGATTATAGCAAATGAAGGTTCTGTGAGCTTTTCTTTACTTGGAGGAGGCATTTTTTCCCCCAGTCGCATTCTGAGTGCCTTCCCACTTTCCAGTCCTTTATCTGACAGTGTTTCTCTGCTATATATAGAGTTTTCAGTGACTAGCGATTCGGAAGTAGTTTGTCACTCTTTTTTCCTAGTCTGTCTTTGTTTGGAAGCTCATCTGAAACCTGTCCACTATGGGTGGCCCTGCTGGTTATTTAAAATACCGGTGGCATAGCCCTCAGAATCACAGCAATTCAAACCACCACAGCATGACAGACAGACTAGTGGCGGTTGCGTGGTTGCTGTTAAATAGGAATCTCCTTGTGCTAGGGCCCTTAAGTCTGGCTCAAAGGCGGGATTTCTGTCCTTGGATGTCAATCAAGAGGCAGAAGTGCAGCAGGGGCAACTGGGTTGTATTGAGATGCTTTGGGCTGGGCTGTGGGTCTCTTAAGTTGGTCAACCCTGCCTCAAAGCCAAGATCCAATGGTTAGGCTAGGAAGCCCGGCCCCTGTTGTCTCTTCCTGCTTGGCAGCGTCTCCCCATCTACCTGGTCTCCAGACATCTCTCACCCAGCCGCTCCATGGTCTGGGTTTCATTTAAAACCTCCACCAGGTCTGAGCAGTTGTTGCACATCGTTTAGCCGCCGCCCTCCATGGTAGAAGCCCTGGCACTTAATAGCAACAACTAATTTTGATCCACACGTTAACATCATGGAGGAGTGGAGATAAAGCTGTGACAGTAAAGAGTATTCCTTTTTTCTAGTATCAAAGAGTATATTCTGAGAATTTAATATATTATAAATTCTGGTCAGCTTAAACTTTTATAGTTAATAATATTCCAGAAATTTTTATTCTCACTGCTGTCTATATTTTTGTCAGAGGAGCTGCTACATATTTCCTCTCAAGTCCTGACATACGAACCCAAATAGGAGAAAGAGTGTGGTGCCCATGTGATGCTAGTGGATACTGGCAGTCTACATCCCACACAGATTACCAGCTAATTTGCAGGAATAGTTGCCATCTCTCTATTCTACTTGTGATACTTTGGGTGGGATCATGCTAGGAAATTAACTTACCTTTGAAAAAGTCTCTTCTGAGACACAGTTGTGGACTTTACTTTCCGTTGTCATGTAGAATAAGCAGTGAACTGTTAACCTCTAGGTAGGCAGTTCAAACCTACCAGTCTCTCCTTGGATGCCCCAAACAGGCCTGCTATGAGTTGAAACTGACTCGATGGCACTTAACAATAGCATTTCCATTTATCTCAGAAGATGACTTCTAAATCTTATAAAAATTAGCCTTTTCATTCAAGCTATTTTAATCATCAATCAAGAGCTCTAAGTTCTATTTTGAAGTCCTTGTGTGGTGCTGTGAGTTAATGCACTGGACTTCAAAGTTGGTTTGAATCAGCTGTTCCTTGGAAACCCTATACAGGGTCGCTATGGGTTGGAACCAACTCTACCACACAAAAAACACAGTAACAAGTTATATATATATATATACATACACATACATACACGTATTAAAATATTGGATTCCTGGTGTGGCACTGTGGAATATAGCACAGGACCTCAAGGTTCGTTTTCCACAAGGTTGGTGGTTCGGACTCATTCGCTACTCCTTGGAAACCCTATGCAGGGTTGCTCTAAGTTGGAACAGAATCAATGGCATTTAACAACACTGTGCTACCCAGATTTCTTTCCTCATGTGGTTTTTAGTGCTGTTGAGTTGGTTCCGACTCAGTGACCCTGAATAGGGTATAGGGTTTCTGAGGGGCGGCTGGTGAAGTTTGAACTGCCCACTAGAGTGCTGTTTTGTTGTTGTTGTTGTTTCAATTTTTAAAAACTTTGTTTTGATTTGAGGAAGGTTTACAGAGCAGATCATCAGTTTTACGTTCAGCAAATCATATACTTTGCCTTATTCATTACAATGATTGTAATCCCCTGCATGTACCAATGGTTAACAGTATTTACCTCTATTCACTTAGCTTTTGCACTCCTCTTTTTTCTACTCCCTTCATCTTTCCTTTGCTAACCTCCCTCTTGTTGTATACTACCTGCCCTACCCTGTACAGGGAGTCCTGGTGTGGTGGTGTGAGTTAATGCGCCAGTCTATATAGCCATTTGAACAGCTGAGTTGGCGGTTCAAGCTCAACAGCTGCTCCTCAGAAACCCTATAAAGGGTCTCTATGGGTTGGAACCGACTCAACGGATGACACTTAAAAATAACAACAATCACCCATGTTAACATGTTTCTACTCTCTACCCAGTTAATAATTTTTCCTCCATCCTTATCCTGTAACCATCATAGATCATTTCATTCATCAAGAAAACCTTTTCTTAACTTTTTACAACATTGGTTTCATATGATATTTGTCCTTTTGTGATAGACTAATTTCATTCAGTATAATGCTCTCAAGGTTTATCCATATGTAGAGTGTTTCCCAGATTCATCTTTATTCTTCAACATTGCATAGTTTTCTAGAGTGCTGTTTTTGAGTTTGTGCCATCTAGCATATATTTTATCTTTAATGTAATCTTGAAAAGATTTGCCTGTTACCACGTTGTGTAAAACAGAGAAGTCTTAATTTTTTTTTCCACAGAGTTCTGATTCATTTTGTCTCAGCAGATATTCTAAACTTGATTTTTGCAAGGTACAAATCACAAAAGAAGCATGTATGGCAAAACTCATATTAAATGTTACATTGGCCAAGAGCAGCTGCACTCATTTGTTGAAGTGTGTTGAGTACAGTTTGTGATGGAAAGCATCTAGACATTCTTACGGCCCAAACCATGAATGAAATCGTTCATCTAATTTTAGTAAACAAGAGTTATTTAAACACTCTAAATACTACTACCTTGCTGAGTTCTGTGTTAATTTTGATTATAAAAGTGGACAGGTGGACAGCAGATTACCAGACAAGGTTCCCTCTTTCCCCTCTTTTCCACCTGTGGAATAGGTTTTCGACTGGGAATAATGTATATTTTATAACAGAGAATTACTATGTGTAGAATTCTGAAGAGTTAGATAATAGGGAATCATTTCTTGGAATTTTTTTGAAGGGAATACTTGTAAAATGACATTTATAATTCACAGTGGGCTGAAAATCTTTAATGAAAAATCTGATGATTCACTACTTACTATGTTATGTAAAAATGAGTGGTGGTGGTGGTGGTGATGTGCTATGGAGTTGGTTCCGACTCATAGCATCCTTGTACAGGGTTTCGGAGGCTGTAAATCTTTACAGGAGCAGAAAGCCTCATCTTTCTCCCATGGAACAGCTTGTAGTTTCGAACTGCTGACCTTGCGGTTCGCAGCCTGATTTGTAACTACTATGCTACCAGAGCTCCTTAAAAATGAGTTGTTGTTGTTATGTGCCGTCGAGTCAGTTCTGACCCATTGCGACCCTGTATAGGGTTTTGGAGGCTGTAAATCTTTACGGGAGCAGAAAGCCTCATCTTTCTCCCGCGGGCAGCTGGTAGTTTCAAACTGTTGACCTTAAGGTTCGCAGCCCGATTCGTAACCAGTATGCTACCAGAGTAGGTGCTCTAAACTATTCTTAAAATATATTTAGCCTTTGACTTCAATTGAAAAAGAAACACCTGATGAAACAGCAACTGCAACTACCCAAATAAAAAGCAATGGGTTTGAGTGAAGAAGGAGGTCTGAGTAGAATAAAAGAGTCAGGAAGCAGATTTCATTTGTCCTTTTTGTGGTTGTTAAGTGCCCTACATTTGGTTCCAACTCATGGTTACCCAGTATAGGGTTTCTGAGGAGCAGCTGGTGAACTGCAAGGTTAGCAGTTCAAACTTACCTTTGAAGTCCAGCGTATTAACCTGCAGTGCCATACCAGGACTCCATGTATTCTTAGACACTTAATATAGATTAAAGTAAATGAAGCAGGCTGAAACTGTAATAGACTTTGAGCAAGCTAGGTGAACTTTTATCGGGCTGTGAACCGCAAAGTCAGGAGTTTGAAACTACCAGCTGTTCTGCAGGAGAAAGATGAAGCTTTCTGCTCCAATAAAGATTTACAGCCTAAGAAACTCTGTACGGGGTCACTATGAGTCAGAACCGACTGCACGGCACATAACCACCACCATCACTGTAGTATTGGACTTCTCTTGTGGCGCTATGGGTTAATGCTCTGTCTGAACTGAAAAGTTGGTGTGATCCGCAAGGTTGTCGGTTCAAGCTAACCAATCGCTTCTCGGAAATGTTATAACAGTTGCAATGATTTGGATATGACTTTATGGCACTTAACAGCAACAGATGTAGTATTGTTGTTGTTGTTACGTGCCATCAAAATGTGTTCCGACCCATAGCAAACCTGTATAGGGTTTCTTAGGAGTGACTGGTGAGCTTGAACTGCCAACCTTGTGGTTAAAACCAACTTTGCAGTCCAGCGCATTAACCCAGAGCACCACACCAGGACTCCATTGTAGTATTAGTAATGTTTTTATCAATCAGCTAATATCATAAGAACTCCTTTCCTAGGTCTGTTACCTTTTTGTTGTTGTTGTTGTTTAACGTTTTATTAAATTATGTGATAGTTTACATGAAAGAACATTTGGTTTACATTCATCCTGTTGTATATCATTTCATTGCTATGGTTATAATCCACTCCATGCATCATCAACCAATCATAGGGTATATATACCCTGCAAGCCTGCCTCCCGGTCATCAGAACAGAACCCCTCTCCCCGTCTGGGTCTAGAGCCCCCAGCCGCTCCATCTCTCCACGTCATAGTCTCTGCCTCCATCTATGGTGTCACTGTTTCTCTGGGTTGTTGTTGTTGTTAGGTGCCATCGAGTCAGCACTGACTCATAGCAACCTTATGCACAACAGAACGAAATAATGTCTGATCCTGAGCCAACCTTACGACTGTTGCCACACTTGAGTCCATCAATGCTACCACCTGACCAATCCATCTCGTTGGGGATCTTCCTCTTTGTCTCTGACCCTCCATCTTACCAAACGTGAGATCCTTGTCCAGCAGCTGTTCCTTCCTGACAATATGTTCAAAGTATGAGAGATGAAGTTTGGCCATCTTAGCCTTTAAGGAGCATTCTGCCTGCACTTCTTCCAAAACAGATCTGTTGGTTCTTTTGGCAGCCGATGGCAATGTTAGTATTCTCCTCCAACACTATAATTCAAAGGCATTAATTCTTCTACGGCCTTCCTTATTCACTGTCCAGCTTTCATATCCATATGAGGTTATTGAAAATACCATGGCTAGGATCAGGCACACCTTAGTCCTCAAGCTGACATCTCTGCTCTTCAATACTTTAAAAAGTTCCTGTGCAGCAGATTTGCCCAATGCAATACGTCGTCTGATCT
>NW_006408741.1:1954702-1957146 GCF_000296735.1 Chrysochloris asiatica
GTGCTCTTTGATCTTCATCAGTAAATGTTTTAAGTCCTCTTCACTTTCAGCAAGCAAGGTTGTATCATCTGCATATCTCAGGTTGTTAATGAGTCTTCCTCCAATCCTGATGCCACATTTTTCTTCATATAAACCAGCTTCTCGGATGCTTTGCTCAGCATACAAGTTGAATAAGTATAGTGAAAGAATACAACCTTGTCACACACCTTTCTTAATTTTAAACCATTTAGTGTCCCCATGTTCTGTTCGAACAACTGCCTGTTGGTCCAGGTAGAGATTTCTCATGAGCACAGTTAAGTTTTCCGAAATACTCATAATTTGCAGTGTTGTCCATGCTATGACTCAATGGCCCTTAACAACTACAGCCTTTTAGAAAGTTCAGCTTACATATCTTACCACAGTGATTAAACCAATTATAATAGTCATTGGTTAAAATTTGGAATTATTACTTGTCCTATTTATAAATTCAGTTAATTCAGTATTTAAACTTGCCTTTATAAGTTTGTTATTTGATTTCTATTTTTAAGAAGGCTACTGACATAAAATCTTCCTAAGTGCTTCTTCTTGTAAATTGAATAAATTAAACTTATAAGTGAAATGAACCTTAAAAATCGTCTTAGGTGTTTCCGTACTGTGCATCAATTTACTTGAATTTTAATTGTAATCACATGTCTGAGTCAGTTACACAAAAATAGTCCACATTGCCCCCACTAATGATGGGGTTACTGGAATCAAGAGACAACTTCTGTGCTTTGGTTTCTTTTCAGTAGAGCGGAGATACGAGTGCCCACCTCAAGGTTATGAGGATTAAATGAATATGCCCACAAATACATGGAGGGCGTAAAGAGGACTCAATCCATTTGCCTTGGGGTTAGTTGACTCTGATTTTTGGTGAACCCAAATGTGTCAGAGTAAAACTGTGCTCCATAGAATTTTCCCTGACATACTTTTTACAAGTAGATCTCCAGGTCTTTCCTTCTAGGCACCTCTGGGTGTACTCATGTTTCCAGTCTTTTAGTTAGCAGCAGAGTATATTAACTGCATTACCCAGGGACCTTTAGAAAGGGCCAGACATACACTAAAGCCTTAGGTAAAGGTAATCATTTTAAGTAGGAATTACAGGCTGTTATTGTAATAGGCCTAATTCTTTTAGATATTATAAGAATATATGTGTCAAATAAACTTCCTTCCTCTTGTTATTAGGTGCTGTTGTGTTTTATATTGTTGTTGTTAAGTGCTATCGAGTTGGTTCTGAATCATAGTGACTCTGTCTAGGGTTTCTGAGGAACGACTAGTGGGTTTCCACCGCCAATCTTGTAGTTCAAACCAACCTTGGTGTCCAGTGCATTATCCTGTAGTGCCACACTAGGACTCCTTGAGTTGTACAAAGAGTACCTGTATACAACAAAATAAAACAGTGCCATTCTCATAGTCTTTCCTATGTTTGAACCCATTGTTCCAGCCAATGTGTCAATCCATCTCATTGAGTGTCTTCCTATTTTTTTAACTGACTCTCTGCTTTACCAACCATGGTGCTGTTCTCTACAAATTGAGTCCTCATTATCTAACATATCCAAAGTACACTAGACAGAGTCTGGGCCATCCTTGCTTCTAAGGAGCACTCTGGCTTTGCTTTTTCTAAGACACATTTGTTCCTTTGGCAGTCTGTGTTGTATTTAATATTCTTCACCATTACCATATTTCAAAGGCCTTAGGTCTTCTCAGGTCTTTATTATTTGTTGTCTGGTTTTCATATTCATATAAGGCAATTGAAAATACCTTGGCTTGAGTCAGGCTCATTGTCTTAGTCTGGGTTCTCTAGAGAATCAAACCAGTGAAGCTTTAAGGAGAGGCTTTTATTAAGGAACTAGGTCACTCCTTTGCAGAAATGAGTAAATCCAAAGTCCTTTGGTTACATGTCTCTGACTCACATAGATGCAGGGCTGATGATTACATGTTTTTGACTCACATCGATGCATTGAGGGGCAGATCAGACAGCAAGCAGGTAGGTCTGGCAGATAAGAAGACATGCTGCTGATGACTTCCAGAATCAGCAGCTAATAGAGCCTGGCTACTGGCTCAAGTCCAAAGAACTGGAGGCTGCAGGAAAAACCCTAAGCAGGATCCAGGCTCAGCAGAGAGCAAGCAAGCTTTTCCTGAGTGTCTAATGTATTGGAAGCAGGCCACACCCTCGAGGAAGTTTTCTTTCAGTTAATTGACTGCTTATAACAGACCACATCATATAGTTAAATACATTATATTAGATCTCATCATGTGGAAAACTACATCTCAACTGCCAAACCGGTGAGACTCCTGGTCCATCAAGCTGACATAAAACCTTAAGTACCGTACACACTTTTGTCTTCTGAGTGACACGTTTGCTCTTTAATACTTTAAAGAGATCTCTTCTCACATATCTGACCAATTTCTTTTTTTTTTTTTTT
>NW_006408741.1:1957638-2021630 GCF_000296735.1 Chrysochloris asiatica
TTGATCCAAGAAGAACGAAGTCCTTGACAACTTCAATCTTTTCTCCGTTGATAAGAATGTTGTTTATTGGTCCAGTGGTGAGGATTTTTGTTTTCTTGACATTGAGATGCAATCCATATTGAAGGCTGTGCTCTTTGATCTTCATCAGTAAATGTTTTAAGTCCTCTTCACTTTCAGCACACAAGGTTGTTCAGCATATCGCAGGTTGTTAATGAGTCTTCCTTCAATCCTCATGCCACGTTTTTCTTCATAGAATCCAGCTTCTCGTATTATTTCCTCAGCATACAGGTTGAATAAGCATGGTGAAAGAATACAACTTTATCGCACACCTTTCTTAATTTGTAAACATTCAGCGTTCTCATGTTCTGTTCGAACAACTGCTTTTTGGTCCAGGTACAGATTCCTCAGGAGTACTATTAAGTATTCTGAATACTCTTACTTCACAATGTTGTCCATAGCTTGTCATGATCCACACAATCAAAAGCCTTTGCATAGTCAATAAAGCACTGGTGAACATCTTTCTGATATTCTCTGCTTTCAGCCAAGATCCATCAGACATCAGAAATGATACCTCTCGTTCTACAACCTCTTCTGAATCCGGCTTGAATCTCTGGAAGTTCTCTGTCAATGTATGATTGTAGCCGTTTCTGTATTACCTTTAGCAAAACTTTACTCGCATGGGATATTAAAGAGATTGTCTGATGATTTCCGCATTCTATTCAGTCACCTCTCTTTGGAATGGGCACAAATATGGATCTCTTCCAGTCAGTCGGCCAGATAGTTGTCTTCCAAATTTCTTGGCAGAGATGAGTGAGTGCCTCACTTTCTTGAAAGATTTCAATTTTTATTCCATCAATTCCTGGTGCCTTGTTCTTTGCCAATTCTTCCAATGCACCTTGGAATTCTTCCCTGTGTACCATTGGCTCTTGATCATATGCTACCTCTTGAAATAGTTGAACATTAACCATTTCCTTTTGGTACAAAGACTCTGTATATTCCTTCCATCTTCTCTTGATGCATTGTGCATCATTCAGTAATTTGCCCCAGAGAATCTTTCAATAACGAAAGTTGAGGCTTGAATTTTTTCTTCCGATTCCCTAGCTTGAGAAATGCTGAGCGTTTTCTTCCTTTTTGGTTTTCTGATTCCAAATCTTTGCATATTTTATTATAATATTTGGCTTTGTATTCTCGAGGTGACCTTTGAAATTTTCTGTTCAGCTCTTGGACCTCCTCATTTCTTCCATTTGCATCTCTATGCAGGAGAGCAAGTTTCAGAGTCTCTTCTGACATCCATTTTGACCTTTTCCTTCTTTCTTGTCTTCTTAATGACTTTTTGCTCGCTTCACATATGATGTTCTTGATGCCATCCCACAACTGTTCTGGTCTTCAATCTTTAGTGTTTAATGTATCAAATCTGTTCTTCGGATGATCTCTAAGTTCAGGTGGGATATATTCAAGGTCTCTGGGTAGGGTTCTGCAATCCGCTCTTCACCCTTGATGGGTCCCAGGGACCTCCGCTCCTACACTGCAAAGTCAATTACTCCCCTCCTTGTGCTACAAAACGTTTACCTTTACATTTCCAACCCTCACAATCAGTCCTGTTAACAATTACTCACTATTGTGTCACAAGAGACCTGTCTGTATCTCGTTTCATCAGCCCTGCTCAAATAGATTGGATGCTACTCAGTGGAGATTCCTACGAGCCCTCTAGGTCTAGGTTCCCTCTTGAAAGCTTGTGAGCCAGTCACTTCTTGCCTTTGTAGCCCCCCACCCCCATTTTGGGTGGCCAGTGTTCAAGTTGCGCATCCCTGTCTTCTCTGTATATGGTGGGGGTGGGAATGATCTTCGCTGTAAAGATCTGTTCCCTCTTTTGAGCTAGTGCATCCATAGGTGTAGGTCAGGTTCATCAAATTGTATCAGATTACTCTTTTTTTTTCCTCTTCTTTCTTCTTCTAGTTGAGCTCTGATTAGCCAGTCATTGAAGTCAGGTCAAGTGGGTACTAACTGTAAGTGTGGGTGTTCTTATGCATGGTCTGTTACTTTTTGAAATATGTTTTGTGATGGTAGAATCCGGCAAGATATAATCCAAAGGATTCTGGCCCTTGATCCTTCATTTTACGGTGAATTAAACTTATTCAAGTAAAAATACATATCAATGACAGTCAGTGAATGAGCAAATGCCAAATGAATATGACAGATGGGAATTTGTTGGCATTAGGGAACCTGTGATGTGAAGGGCGTGGAGAGCTTAATTTTAGTACTGGTTTTTGTATGGGATTTTGATAGGCTCAGGTTGAGGAAGCACATCTCTAACAGGGGAGGGAAACAGCATGTGCAAAGGCATATGATGGAGCATAACTGAACTGTGATTTACAAAAATCAGAAACATGTGTAGTAGGTCTGGAGTATTCAAGCCTAAAGAGGAATAAAAGGAGTGTCTTGCACTTTTCCTTTACTTATATTCTAGCAATGAGTCCTGGTGTGACATTGGAGGATGAGACCTGGACTGCAAAGTTGGTTTGAAGCACAAGGTTGGCACTTCCAACTCACTAGCCACTCCTGGCAAACCCTTCACAGTGGTCACTATGAGGTGGTTTTGACAGTATTTAGCAGCAACAGCAATATTCCAGCAAGAATTATATGATCTTCAGTCAATCAGACTGTGACCCAGATGGTTATAGTTTTGAGGCAGGAAATTCTAGGTTCTTGCTTTGTTAAAATAACATTTGAGCTTTGAGTTCCTCAGCTTCTTTTAAGATACTGGTTGGCATGCTTGTTTTTTTCCTCCTTGAAACATCTTTCACACAGCTGTGTGAATGCTTAGGTGAAAGACTAATCACTGAAGAAGAAAAATCACTATGTAATTTCTTTTGTCAGAGAAAATTGAAAAGTAAATTTCTTTTGAACAGAATACCAATTGTAGAAGCATTTCAATTCAATATGTAATGTATGCCATATTTGAGTATCTATATATGTTAAGTGCAGACTATTTTAAAAAGTTTTTACTTAATGGTATTGTGACTGACTTAAAATATGTAAGAAAATCATCCAGTAGCAAGTTGGAAAACACATACTCATAGTCACAGGTAGTCTTCTGATGTCTTTGATTCATGACAAACTATACTTTTTTTATTTTGAAAACATTTTATTATGAATTGAATGAATGTTTATATAGGAGATCATTAGTTTTACATTAAGGAAATCATACAATTTGTTTGATCTCAATCCTTTCCATGCAACAACAGTTATCCCACTTCCTCCCTATGATTCTTAATTCCATTCCAACCTTCATCCCATCCCTTCTCAACTTTGTCCTTAGGTAAATGCTATACTTTTTGTTTTGAATGGCCGACAGTTCCATGGAGAGCATTTGTTACTAGTGTTGGTTGTCCCCCCTATAAAACTATCTACTACTTAAGTAAAATTGGGTCATGAGACTGAGTTCCTTTCCAGACATGATGGGTGTTTCAGGTTCCTGCAGTCACTTTCTGACCATTAAGCCTGGTGTTTTTTTTATGATTACATATTTTGTTCCACATTTTCTCCCACTCTATCCGGACCTTCTATATGATCCATTTTAGAGCAGTTAGTATTGGTAGTCAGGCTCAATCTAGTTCTTCTGGTCTCAGAGTCATGGTGACTGATCACATGTTCCATTGGACTAGTTGATTCCAAACATCTTCAGTTTCATCACTCTTACGTCTTTCACACGTGGAGAGACCAATAATGGCACTTTGGAAGTCCACTCATGAGCTTTTTTTTTTTTTTAAGGTTTTTTATTGTCGATTGAGTGAAAGTTTACAGGGTATATCATTAGTTTTACATTCAACAAATCATATACTTTGTTTCATTACAATGATTATACTCCCCTCCATGTACCATCAGTTAACAGTATTTCTCTGTATCCACTTTAGCTTTTTAAAAAACAAACAAACAAACAAAAAACCCACTCAGGCAAATATAATAATTTACATCTCCAAAGGGCACATTCTGCAAGTTTGCTCCTGGCCACCAGCTCTTAGTCCCTCTCTTCTTAGTCCATGAATCTAGAGTCCTCAGCCTCTCCCCCTCACCATGCCCCATCTCTGCCTCCATCTCTGGCGCTACTGCTTCTCTGGATAAGGTCTCGCATTCTGCTTGCGCATTTCTCTCTTGATGGTCTTCGGTCCTCTCTGTTTCTGGACTGTAAGATTAACCACTCCGTTTTTTTTTGTTGTTGTTGTTACAAAACTTCTACCTTTATAATTATGACAGTTGCGATTAGTCATGATACCAATTATTCACTATTGAATCTTACGAATCTTATCGCCAACTCTTTTCACCAGACCCATCTAGACAGATAACAGTGGGCACTCTTTCTTTTCCCCCATACTCTTAAAGTAAACTCCATCTTGATACCTTGTAAGCCAGTCACTTCGTGCCTTTATTGCCCCCTCATTTTAGATAGCCAGTGTCTAAGTTGCCCATCCCTATGTACCCTGTGTACAGAGGGGGGATAGCATTGATACTTGATGTGAAGGCTCTTTCCCTCTCTGTTGGCGTTTAAAGTAAGTACCACTCTGAGTATAGATCAGGTTCATCATGAAGATATATCTTCTGTCACTGTAGCTGTTCCAGTCTGCTTGTCCTTCCTAGTGGGAATGTTCCACCTCATAAGGTTCAGGATGGGACTCAGGATTCCACCTAAGGTCCTATACTCTGTAAAGGCTTTGCATGAGGCCTATTAACCCCTTTTAGGTATTCCAATCTGTTATAGGCTGAAGGCGGCTTACAGGTTTTCTCTGATCTTGTTTCCCAACATTCCTTTCTATCCCACTTAAGTGTCTGTTTTACAATAGTAGGCAAGGGAAACTAATATTCATAAGGCAGTCAAGGATTTTAATATTATTTACCCTCTTCGAGCTATACCTAGATCCCTGGATCCCAGAGCTCTGTTGTTCCAAGGTTGAGTATGCAACACTATTTCCCTCTGTCCCACTAGTCCATGCAAACTGTCTCAGTGTTCCCCTATCTATCTTGTTCTTCTGCCTCCTACCCCTTCTGGTATTGCCCTCCCCAACACCCAAACTAAACCCCCCACCTCAACCCTATTGTGGTTACCTTATATTCCATTGGTTCTTCCCTCCATTTAAGACAGTTTATTTTATCCAGTAATCTACCTGACCTTCCCACCACCTGGATCTCTGTTCCTCTGTCTTTACCTTCTTTCACATTGTCATTGTTTTGATCATAGACTGAACTCCCAGATACTCTGTTCTTATAATGTTATTCTGTTCTTGACTCTTTCATTTGTCGATTAAGTTCAGGGTGATGCTGCCACGTACGTCATTCTTTAGTTTTTGTGTGTTCTTGTTGATTCTCAGTCCACAGAACTTCCTTTAGAATGTTTTTCATAGCTGGGTTGGCTTTGGCAAAATCCGTTAGCTTCTGTTTGTCCTGGAATGTTTTGATTACACCATCATATTTGATTGACAGCTTTGCTGGGTAGAGGATTCTTGGTGGCAGTTTTTTTCTTCCAGTATTTTATATATGTCTCCCCATTGCCTTCTTGCCTGGATGGTTTCTGTTGAGAAATCTGAGCTTAATCTGATTTGCTTGCCTTTGCCTATATTTCTCTTTTCCCTAGCTGCTTTCAAGATCCTGTCCTTATCTTTGATTTTGGAGAGCTTGATTATCATATGTCTTGGTGATTGTCTTTTAGGTTCTATCCATCCTGGGGTTCATTGAGCTTCTTGAATGCTTATCTTTTTACTTTTTAGAATGTTAAGAAAATTTTCTTTCAGAAGCTCTTTAACTATCTCCTCTGTGGACTTGTGTGATTGTTCCTGTTCTGGAATGCCAATAATTCTTATGTTATTCCTCTTCATGTTATCCAACAAGAATCTTAGGCCTTCGTCAGATTTTTTAATCCTTTTTTGTATTTGCTCTTCTATATTAGTAGTGTTGAGAGATTTATCTTCTAGCTCAGTAGTTTTGACTTCTATCTCTTCAGTTCTACTCCTTTGCCTCTCAGTGTATTGTCTATTTCTGATACTCTATTATTAATTGTTTGGACCTCTTTCTGTAGGTTTTTAATTGTATCCAATACTGTATCTAGCTTATTTGATTGTTCCTGTAGTGCTTTCCTGACTTCTTCCTTATTTTTCTCAACTCCATGGTTTAATGTTTTGATATATTTTACAATCATTTTTCTGAATTCCTTCTCAGGCATTTCCAAAGCCTGCCCATCTTCCAGTATGGAGTGTAGGTCTACTTCTAGCTCATTTGCCTCAGTCAGTTTATCTCGTTTCTGGACATGTGCAGATATGATTTTCTGCTTCTGTTTTGGGGGCATATTCAGGAGTTATCTGTGGCCTTAATACTTAGGGGGGTATGTATTTTGGTATTTTTTTATGCTTTCTGATTGCCTCCAGTTAGATGTGATCAGGAAATGGACTTCCCTTTTCACTCTTCTTCTTGACAAAATTTCAAGATACCACTCTTGGTCGTTGTGATGTAACTTAGGATTTAATTTACAGCCTATTTCCTTTTTTGCCTGCTTGTCCCGATCCACAATCCCCATTCTGGCCTCTTTTCTAGTTATAAACAGTTCAGGCCCAGCTGTGTCTGTTTGGTTTTAAGTGGAAACTGTCTCTTTAAATTTTGAGGAGATCTGTGCTCATGCATAGAACCCTCTGAAGGTGGGGCTGGGGTGCCCACTACCTCAGGCAACCCTATAGTTACCAGAATGAAGGTATGCAGATAGCAAAGGACCACGAACAGATACCAAAAAAAAAAAGAATATCCACACGTCTATCTCCACAGCTCTGTCAGTCATCCGTGACCTCTCCGATCCTTCCCCGCTTGGCCCCAAACAAGATCGCAGCTCCTGGCGCAGCTGAGCATCCCGAACCAGAAGGCAATGGATTTCTTGCTTCTGCCACAAAATTGCCCCAGCTGTATGACTTCCAACCTTGTAAATATTCCTTTATATGTGGTTCAGAGTTCTGGGACCATCCCCTGAACCTGCTTAGTTCTGTATTCTGTGTTTTTCCTGGCAGAGCTCGTCACTGCACTTCCACCCGATCCTCCATCTTGTTTGTTCTCCCGCTCATGAGCTTTTAAGATCCCAGTTGTTAGCCACCAAAAGTAGTATGTAGGACATTTTCTTTGTGGACTGTCTTATGCCAATTGACCATGATATCTCCTGAGATCCCAGGCCTAACAACTGATTGCTTTAAGATGTTTGGTAATAGCTAATTGCCCCTGTGTGATCCACCATATTCATAGGTACGTTTACAACAAAGTTAAATACCCACCTAAAAATACTATTCTCTTTCAGAGTCTTACATATTTGTACATATGTGCCCACTTTTCTTCCTATACTCATTTAGTCTGTTTATCTGTCCAATGTATCTATCCGTGTAACATTGTTAAACAAAAGAATACTTAGAAACTTGGAAGGCTTACTGCTAGGGGAATTTGTATCAGAATCAAGAAATCCATTTCTTTCTAATTCAAGATGCTCAGCTGCTCTTGGAGCTGCCATCTTGGGAGAGACCAAGCGGGGGATGGATCAGAACAGCCATGGAGACCTGACAGAACCATTGAGATGCATGTGTGGACATTCTTTATTTTGGTATCTGTTCATTGATCTCTCGCTGTCTGCGCACCTCCATTCTGGTGACTAGAGGAGGGGGTACCTGAACGAATGGACACCCCATCCCCATCCCTGGAGGGTTCTACTACTCATTCGCACAGATCTCCTCAAAATTTAAAGTGATGGTTTCCACTTAAAACCAAACGGCCAACACTCGTCTGTCAGTTTGTCGTACTGTGGTGGCTTGTGAGTTGCTATGATTATGAAAGCTATGCCACTGCTGTTTTAAAAACCAGCAGGGTCACCCATGGTGGACAGGTTTCAGATGAGCTCCCAGACAAAGACAGACTAGGAAGAAAGAGTGACGAAGTATTTCTGAATCTTTAATCACTGCAAACCTTATGAATAGCAATGAAACACTGTCAGATGTAGTGCTGAAAAACGAGCCCCTCAGGTTGGAAGGCACTCAAAATGCGACTGGGGAAGAGATGCCTCCTCAAAGTAGAGTTGACAGTGGTAAAGTCAAAGGAGTAAAGTTCTCGGGAGAAAAGCCCGCAGAACCTTCATTTGCTGATGGGTCACAACTCAGAATGAAGAGAAACAGCTGTAAACATCCATTGAAAATTGGAACATGGAATGTTCTAATAAGTATGAATCTGGGAAAAGTGAAAGTTGTCAAAAATGAAATGGATTGCATAAACATTGATGTCTTAGGCATTAGTGTGCTGAAATGGTCTGGTATTGGCCATTTTGAATCTGACAACCACATGGTTTACTATGCCGGGAATGACAAATTGAAAAGGAATGGTGTTGCATTCATTGTCAAAAAGAACATATCCAGATCAGTTTTGAGGAACAAAGCTGTCTGTGATAGGATAGGGAAGCCCAGTTTATACCACTATTGTTCAAATTTACGCACCAACTGCTTAAGCCAGTGAGGATGAAATAGAAGAATTCTACCAACTTCTTCAATCTGAAATCGATCAAACATGCAATCAAGGTGTATTGCTCATTCCTGGTGATTGGAATTCAAAGGTTGGAAGCAAAGAGGAAGGATCAGTAGTTGGAAAATATGGCCTTGGTGATAGAAATGATGCTCGAGAATGCATGATAGAATTCTGTAGTAATGTGTTTAAGATTATATGATCTGCAAATAGAAAGATTTCTACTTCTTCTTTACGAATTTGGATGCATTTAATTTCCCTTTCTTGCCTTAAAGCTTTGGCTAAGACTTCTAGCACAGTACTGAATAGGATTGATGATAAACAGCATCCTTGTCTAGTTCCTCTTTGCAAAAGGGAGTGCTTTCAGTTTCTCCCCTTTAAGAGAAATGTTGACTGTTGGATTTGTTTACATACCTATAATTATTTTGAATGGATGTTGGATTTTGTCAAGTAACCTTTTCTGCATACATCAGTAAGATCTTGTGGTTCTTTTTGTTTGTTTTATTTACATCTGGTGGATTATGTGGATTATTTTACTGATATTAAACCATCCTTGCATTACTGTATGAATCCCACTTGGTCATGAAGTTATTATTTTTTGATATGGTGTTGAATTCTGTTGGATTGGATTTTTTTTTGAGAATTTTTTGCATCTATGTTCTCGAGAGATTGTTGTTGTTAAGTCTGTTCCATCTTTTAACGACCCTATGTAGGGCTTCCTAGTAATGACTTTGAACTGCCACCTTTGTCATTAGCAGTCCAGTGCTTATCCTACATCACCACCATGAGGGTATTGGTCTGTAATTTTCGTTTTTTAGTGATGCCTTTCCCTGGTTTGGTTGAGAGTTATGTTCGCTTCATAAAACGTATTCACAAAATTTCCATCATTATCTATGTTCTGGAATAGGTTAAGTAGAATTGGTGTAAACTCTTCTTTGATTGTTTGTAGAATTTACCAGTAAAGCAATCTGGGCCAGGACTTTTTAATGATATGATCAATTTCTTCAGTTGTCAGAGATCTGTTCCAGTGTTCTCTACTTCATTATTCCCGTTAGTTCTGTTGTGATATAACCCATATTATTTCTTATGTATATTACTTTCATTTTCTTCATGTTTTATTTTTTTACATTTGCCAATTCTTTGATGATTTTTTAATCAATTTTAAGAACCAACTTTTTGTTTTGTTGATTTTTTTTTTTAATTATTTAAATGGAAAAATTTTTTTTCTGTAAACTTTCACCCAAACTACGATAAATGAAAAGAAACTAAAAAGGTAAAACAAGAATAGCAAAAAAAATTCAGACATCAAGAAACATGGTGCTCTTCTGAGTGCAGGGTGTTTTGGCACTACACAGTCACGTACCCATGAAGCAGGTCCAGCATGCAGTATGTGTGTTTTTGTTTTTTTAAAGTTTTATTGTGAATTATGTGTCAGTTTACATGGGAAAACATCAATTTTACATTCATCTTATCATATATTGTTTTATTGTCATGGTTACACTCTCCTCCAGGCATCACCAATGAATGAAAGGATCCATCCTATAAGCCAAGCATCTTCACATTATTTCCCCCCTTTTCCCTGTTCCAACCATGTCTCAATCCCTGTATCCCAGAGCCCTGTTGTTCCAAGGTTGTGCATACATCATTATTTACCTCTGTCCCACTTATCCCATGCAAACCTGCCTACTTGTTCTCCCCTCTGCTTTGTTCTTCATTCCCCCTCTCCCTTTTTGTGTCTTGCCCCCCTCCACAACACCCAAACTATCCTGTGTCTATTACTTACCCTATCCTCTACCTTTCCGTCCCTCTATTCTGTTTATTTTCTGTTTCGTTTCTTTCTTTTCTTATCTGTATTATTTCTTTTCTTCTGGTGACTGTAGGCTTACTTTGCTACTTTTTTATTTTTTGAGAATTGCTGTAGATGTTGTGTCAGAGTGTTGATTTTGTTTTCTTTTTGGATGTGTCTGCTTATTGATATAAATTGCCCCCTAAACACTGATTTTGCTGTGTCCCATAGTTTTTGGTATTTTGTATTTTCATCATTATTTGATCTAAGGAATTTTTTTATTATTTTATTTTTTTAAAAAAATGGTCTATTACCCAGTAGCTTTTTAGGCAGGGTGTGTTATTCATTTTCTAGAATTTCATAAAATCTGAAAAGATATTTTATAGTATTTTGATGTTTTGAAATTTGTTGAGTCCCTCTTTGCAGCCTAACATATGATCCAGTCTAGGACTGTTGTTCCATGTGCTCTGGAAAAGCATGTGTATTGTGCTGCTGTTGTTCGGTTGAGTGTTCTGTAAGGTCAGATTTGTTGATTGTGTTGTTCTGTGTCATTTTTGAGTTTCTCTCTAGTTCTGTCCTTCATCAAAAGTGGTATGTAAAATATCCTGTATTATTGTAGAGTTGTCTATTTGTTATTTGATTTATGTATTTGGAGCCTATTTCGTTGGAAATGTAGATATTTATTATGGCATGTAATCTTGCTCAGTTTAACCTTCAGTCATGAGATAATGCCCCTTTTTGGGACTCTTACGCTTTTTTTTTTTTTTTTTTTGTCTTAAAGTCTTATTTGATCAGAAATTTATATTGCTGCTCATTTTTTATTGCCATTAGTGTGGTATTGTGGGATAAAGCACTGTGGGCTTCAGTGGTGGTTTGCTTCACAAGACTGTGATTCAAACTCACCATCCACTCCTTGGAAATCCTGTATAGTCTACTGTGAGTAGGAACTGACTCGATGGCACTTAATAATAACAGTGAACTGATACTTGTAATTTTGCGGTGTGGTTTTTTATGGTGCTCTGGTAGCATAGTGGTTACGAATCGGGCTGCAAACTACAAGGTCAGCAGTTCGAAACTACCAGCCGCTCTGCAGGAGAAAGATGAGGCTTTCTGCTCTTTTAAAGATTTACAGCCTTGGAAACCCTGTACAGGGTCACTATGGGTTGGAACCGACTCAACAACACTTAACAACATTGGTTTATTTGTTCCACATAATTTTCAGTGGTGAATTAATTTTGTTTGTGTTTGTACTTGTCATTTTCTTCATGTGATCTTAAACTGGATCATATGTTAGGCTGCAAAGAGGGACTCAGTAAGTTTTAAAACATCAAAATACTACAAAGCATCTTTCAGATTTCACAAAATTCTAGAAATCAACAGGATAAATCAAAGTAACATAATCAAATACATGGGAAATGAATAACACCCTGCCTAAAAGCTACTGGGTAATATAGCAAATTTAAAAATTAAATAATAAAAAAAATTCCTTGGATCAAATGTTTTTGCCTTCACTCCTCCTTCCCTCCCCCCCCCCCCCAAAAAAAAAAAAAAAAAAAAAAAAAGAATAGAAGCAAATATTGTTGAACGATGATCCTCGGAGTAGATTGTAATCATTGCAGTGAAATGCCATAGGATGAGTGTAAAAACCAATGTTCTGCCATGTAATCTATCACTCAATTCACAATAAAATTTATAATTTTTTTACGTTTACATGTAATTTTTCAAGCCTTAAAAGACCAACAAAGATAAGACTTATGAAAATACCAATCATTGTTGCTGTTAAGTGCTGAAGAGTTCGTTCCAACTCATAGTGACCTTGTATAGAGTTTCTGAGAAGCAGCTGGTGAGTTTGAATGTTGACGGTTTTGCTGTCCAGTGCTTATCCGACAGCACCACACCAGGAGTCTATGTTGATCATAGAATGCAATAATAATAAAAACTTAGAGGGAAAAAACTAGAAGAAATGTGTAAGTAAAATAACTGAACAGAAAATGTCAAAGGGCAGCTCAATAAGATAAAATGATTATAAGGAAATTTGTAATGTCCTGGAGTCCTTGCAGATCAAGGCCGGCAGTTCAAGCTCACCAGCTGCTCCTTGGAAACCCTATTCAGGGTCGTTATGGATCGGAATTGACTCGACAGCACTTAGCAACAACAACAATGGACAACATTGTAAGGGTAGTAATCTAATCTTACAAGTTGCTAATTTAAAAAGTACTGTCCCATAATTATAGATCAGGTTCTCTGTTCATATTAATAATAAAACTTTAAATTTTCAGCCTCTGGTTATATTGAAGTTCTAAGTCTTTCTGGAGAGTTGGTAGTAAGCATTTGAAAGAAAAGCAGTGTTAAATAAGTATATACATTACTGGTAAAAGGAAGGCTTAAGAGATTTATGAAAAACGCTATATTGTGAACTACAGTGTCCTTGGTTGGAGCCTGTCAGTTGCTCAAGGGAAAAAGATGAGGCTTCCCGTTCCCTGGAAGATTTAAAGCCTAGGAAACCCTATACAGCAGAGGTGGGGAACTGTTTTTCTGCCAAAATTTGTAACATCATTTGCGGGCCATACAAAATTATCAGCTTAAAAAATTAGTCTGCTATATTTGGTCAAACATTTAATTAATTCACCTCTAATGTGATGACTTCACCACTCGTCTGTCAGTTTGTTGTACCATGATGACTTGTGTGTTACTGTGATTTGGTAGTGATGCCATGGGTATTTTAAATGTCAGCAGGGTCACCCATGGTGAACAGGTTTCAGATGAGCTTCCAGGTTAGAAGGAAGGAGAGACAGACTACTTCCAAATATTTAGTCACTGAAAACCTTATGAATAGCAGTGGAACACTGTCAGTAACAGAATATTGAATATTCAAACATGATGAAGAGTCACTTGTGATGATGTGAATGGAATAAACCCCTTGCTGATAGGACACAACTTAAAATGAAGAGAAACAGCTTTAAGCATCTTTTAATAATTGGAACATGGAATGTATGAAGTATGAGTCCAGGAAAATTGGAAATTGTCAAAAATGAAATGGAATGCATAAACATCAGCATCCTAGTTATTAGTGACCTGAAACGTACTGATATTGGGTGTTTTGAATCTGACAATCACATGGTTTATAGTTTGAAAAGGAATGGCATTGCATCCATCATCAAAAAGAACATATCAAAACCTGTCATGAAGCACAACGTTGTCTTTGATAGGATAATATCCAATGACAAAGAACCAGGCACCGGGAATTTATGGAATACAAATGGAAGTCTTTCAACAAACTGAAGCAGCACTGGAGGCACTCACTCATCTATGCCAAGAAATTTGGAAGACAAGTACCTGGCCAAAGACTGGAAGAGATCCATATTTGTGCCCATTCCAGAGAGGTGACTCAACGGAGTGTGGAAATCATCAGACAATACCATTGATATCCCATGTGAGTAAAGTTTTACTAAAGGTAATACAGAAACGGCTGCAACCATACATTGACAGAGAACTTCCAGAGAGATGTTCAAGCTGGATTTAGAAGAGGACTTGGAATGAGGGAGATCATTACTGATGTCAGATGGATCTTGACTGAAAATAGAGAATACCAGAAAGATGTTTACCTATGCTTTATTGACTACATAAAGGCTTTTGATTGTATGGATCATGACAAGCTATGGACAATGTTACGGAGTGTGAGTATTCTGGAACACTTAATTGTGCTCATGAGGAACCTGTTCATAGACCAAGAGGGGGTTGTTCGAATAGAACAAGAGAACACAGAATGTTTTAAAATTAAGGAAGGTGTGCATCAGGATTGGAGATAGACTAATTCACAACCTGCAATATGCAGATGGATACAACCTTGCTTGCTGAATGTAAAGAATATTGAAAATACTTACTCATGAAGATCAAATATGCAATGAAAAGAAAACAAAAATCCTCACCACTGGACCAGTAAATAACATTCATATCAATGGAGAAAAGATTGAAGTTGTCAAGGACTTCATTTTGCTCTGATCAACCATCAGCACTCCTGGAATCAGCAGTCATGAAATCAAACGAGGTACTGCATTAGGCAATTCTGCTACAGAAGACCTCTTTAAAGTGGTCAAGAGCAAAGATGTCAGTTTGAGGACTAAGGTGCGCCTAACCCAAGCCATGGTATTTTCAGTAACCTCATATGCGTGAGAAAGCTGGACAGTGAATAAGAAAGACCATAGAAGAATTGATGGGTTTGAGTTATGGCGTTGGAGGAAAATATTAAAAGTGCCATTGACTGCCAAAAGCACAACCAGATCTGTACTGGAAGAAGTACAACCAGAGGACTCCTTGAAAGCCAAGATGGCCAGACCTTGTCTCTCATGCTTCAAACATATTATCAGGAGGTACCAGGCACTGGAGAAGGATATCATATTTGGAAAAATGGAAGGTCAGATAAAAACAGGAGGACCCCCAACGATATGGGTTGGCACAGTAGCAGCAGCAATGGGTTCAGGTGTCGCAGTGATTGTGAGGTTGGCTCAGGACTGGGCAGTGTTTAGTTGTGTGTAGAGTTGCTATATGTGGGTACTGACTCGATGGCACCTAACAACAGCAACAGTGTGATGCCTGGAACTGTGGTTGCCTTGGCAGGGTCAAACCAGTGATTTTAAGGGCATTATGTAGCCTGTCCTTAAAATCATTTGATCTGGCCCTGCCAAGGTAACAGCCGTTCCAGGCATCACATTGTTACTGTTGTTAGGTGCCATCAAGTCGGCACCAACACATAACACCTCTACACACAACACAACAAAACACTGCCCAGTCCAGGATGGCCAAACTTCGTCTCTCATACTTCAGACATACTGTCAGGAGAGACCAGTTGCTAGAGAACGATAGCATGGTGGGTAAGGTGGAGGGCCAGAGAAAAGGAGGAAGACCCCCAGCAAGAAGAATTAGCAAAGTGACACATCAATGGGATCATGCGGGTCAACAGTAGTGAGGTTGGTCCAGGATCTGGCAGTGTTTCATTCTTCTGCATAAATAAGGTCTCTTTGAGTTGGTACCAACTCATGGCACCTAACAACAACAACAATGTACCTTGTGGGCCTAGCAGTCTCCATCTTGCTATACAGGGATGCTATGAGTCAGAACAGATTTAATGGCAATTAACAACAACAACAACAACAACAACAAAGTATGGTAGTGGTGGTGATGTGCCATGGAGTTGGTTCAGATTCATAGAGACCCTGTTTAGGGTTTCCAAAGTTGTAAATCTTTTCAGGAGATGAATGCTTCATCTTTCTCCTGCAGAAAGGCTGGTAGTTTCAAATTACTGACCATGAGGTTAGCAGCCCTACTCTTAATCACTTTGCTACCAGAGCTCCTTATAACAAAGTGTAAAGAATATTAATTGGTGTGAGAAGCTTTGTATTTCAATGCTTGAACGGTGGAATAGTTGCTCTCGCAAAATTGAGAATTTCAGACTACAGTCAACAGCCATTGATTTCCTTGAATAGATGTATGTCCCATTTACTGTACAACCTGGAGTTAGGCTTGAATGAATTTAAATAGATGAAATCTAAATTATACTGACAGTCCATTAAACATTAGCAGAAAACCCATAATGGAAATGGTTTCACTATGATACCAGTTTATAATAAAATCACTTGCCAAATAAGAAGTATAGTCCAGGCATTGTGAATACTCTTGTGTACTTCAAGTGAGCACTGCAAATTGTTTGAAGCATCTATTGTTTTTTTTAAAAAAACACTAAAAAACCCCACAAAACCAAACTAGGCTCCCAATGCATTGTTTCCTGAAAAGGAGCAAACTGTTTTGCTTGAAATCTGCTCTGCAGGATGTGACACCAGGTGATCAGACTAGCAATTTGTTTGTTGTCTGCCATGTGGAGAGAGAAGATGCTTCACACTAGCCTACCTGTCACTGATTATTTTTTCTTGTGAATACTGGGCATTTTATTCTTAGACCATTTAGATAGTCTCCACGTTAATTTCCTAAATTTACATTATTTTAGCCCTCTTTTGGTTCTAATCTATCAGCATTTCTGTTAGTCATCATCTTCTTACTGTAGATTTTATTGCAGAACTTTTTTCTAGAGGTGGATTGAAGTCACTGAACTGGGAGCACAGTTGTTATTCACCTCTGAGTATTTAAGCATTAGAAACGAATATACAATAGGGACACAAGGGTGCAGAAGGATTAGTCTTCAAATTTTCATTCTTCATACCATAAGGTGCTTTGCCTCTATGGGGTAGATGGCTGTCATTAATTTTTAAAACAGACACCTCCTCAGAGATTAACTACATTTTCTTATGGCATATAAATACTGTATAAATACTGTAATTATAATATCACTCAACTGAATTTGGATGTTAAGTTTTCTAGTATCTTTTTCATAATAGAGATTCAATTTGGGTTGCCAGGGGGCTATTTTTATATTCAGAATAGACTGTGTTGAAAAGGCTTAAATTTTTCTTTATTTGAGTAAACCATGACTGATATTTAATGTAAAACCATGCTAATATTTAGCATATCATTATGCCTAATAATATCTCTGCTGCTGTCAGGATGATCATGCTTTTTCTTATTTTACAGACTTCTCAAGATCCTGTAGCATATGATTGCTTTGGGAAGGAAGGTCATGATGCAACTAACATTCCAAAACAGTGGCATCACTTCTTAAAAATAGGAAGATCATTATCTTAGGTCATTAGTTAAGTTTTGATGAATTGCAAGATCTCCTAACATGTATAGGAGAAATGGATTTCTGGTGTCGCGCTGTATAATTAATTAGCACAGGCCTTCAAACTACAAAGACAGCAGTTCAAACTCCTTGGAAACCCTGTACAGCAGGAATGGGGCACATGTGACTCATGGTCTGTATAATGCCCTTGAAATTATTTGATCTGTGGCTGCCAAGGCAATTGCAGTTCCAGCCATCGCATTGTTGTTAAGTACTGTGGAGTTGGTTCCAACTCATAGTGACCCTGCACAGGATTTCCGAGGCTGTAAATCTTTACGGGAGCAGAAAGCCTTATCTTTCTCCCTCAGAAGGGCTAGTATTTTCGAACTGCCGACCTTGAGGTTAGCAGCCTGATTTGTAACCACTACACTACCAGAGCTCCTTCGGGGGTTGGGTGGGGGGATGTTAATGAAATGTTTGACCAAATATAGCAGGCTAATTTTAAAGTTGACAAATTTGTATGGCTTGCAACTGATGTTATAAATATCCAAATGGCCCTTGGCAGCAAAAAGGTTCCCTATCCCTCCTATACAGGGTCACGGTGTTGGAGCAGACTCAACAGAAGCTAACAACAACAGAGGTTCAAATACAATCTTTTTAGTATGCTATGACCTAATCTTCTCACTTCCTTCACCATCTTGATTTTTTCGTTATTTGTATTTCCCTGTTAGCAATGATTCCCTGAGTGGTGCAAATGATTAATGTGCATGGCTGCTAACTACTGAAACGTTGGAAGTTTGAGTCCACTCGAAAGCACCTCAGAAGAATTGCTTCTGAAAAGTCACCGATTCAAAACCCTGTGAACACAGTTCTACTCTTACACATACGGGGTCATCATGAGTCAGTGAATCAGAGTTGACTTCGATGGTAACTGGTACTAGTACTGGTTAGCAGTGAGGATAATGATGGATAAATGTTCGCTAGAAAGTATATGGTGTTCTGTTTTTAGATTAAAGATAAGCTCATGTATGCTTTTAGACAAAAGGTAGCAGCCCATGTAGTTTGGGAATCCATAGCATTTAGTACTCATTATGAAGTTAAAAAGGAAGGAGGACTGTATGCATGTTACCTCAGATCTTTTTTTAGAGTCTGCAGTCTTTTAAATAATGTTACCACATCATTTGGTGGCTATGTGCCGTGGAGTCGGTTTCTGAAGCTGTACATCTTTACGGGAGCAGATAACCTCATTTTTCTCCCGCGGAACAGCTGGTAGTTTCAAACTGCTGACCTTGTGGTTCACAGTCCGATTCATAACCACTATGCTACCAAAGCTCCTTACCACATCATTTAGGTGACTGTTTTAACTCTCCAGCATGGGCTTTTACACATGGGATCAAAGTAAGAATTGGGAAGGCTTCACTTACTGAGGTACCATTTTACCAACACCCCCCTTCCCCATTTGAAAGGAGCCCTGGTGGCTCTGTGAGTTAGGTATTGGTCTGCTACAATAAAGTAGTGGTTCAAACTCACCAGCCACTCCACATGAGAAAGATAAGGCTGTCTGCTCCTGTAAAAGATTTAACAGTCCAGGAAGTCCTACATAGTGTTGCTCTGAGTTGTAATTGACTCAGTGGCAATGGGACTGGTCTGGTCTTTTCCTTTCATGTTCTCTGCTGTTACCAAACTATGTAAGTATCCCTTTCCTACAAAAGAATCTAGCACAAAACAAACAGTAGACTGTCCTGCAATTGACTTCTTCAGTATTTATTAGAAAACAATTTTTTTTTATTGCTTTCTTGCTAAGACCCTGTTTTTACAACATCCTCTTATAATTTTGAGTGCATGCTATGCAGAATGTAATATGTGTTTACAGAGGTGAGGGTTGGTGATGGTGAGTGGACTGATTAGAGGCCAATTCCTTTGCACTGGAGTTTGGGAATCTAGATTTCAGTGCTGTTCACATCATGTGTGTGCACATGCATGTACATCCTTTCTATGTATGGGAAATTAATTGGAAACATCCTAATGAACTAAACAGATTGACTATTGACTTCCTGTTTTGCAACATCCCACCAAGCTACTTTTATCTCATTGAATGGTTCAGGGTGTATAGGGTGAAGGAATTCTGTGTTAGAGAAAAAAAGCTGGTGAGCACAGTTGTCCTGAGGGACAGGCTCCTCTGTTCTCTGCTGTGCCTCCCCAGCAGTGTCTCTGGGAAACATGTGAGCAAGACTTTGTAGAGGGTTTTCTATTAGAGATTCTATTAGAATGGTACTGCCCTACTCTGTGCAGGAGTGAGGAGATACTTTTAAAGCCAGTAGGAGACTCATTAATGGAGAGGAAATTCTTGAAGAGTCTGAGCAGTGCCTGTGTGTTGCGCTTTCAGGCTGTGTTCCCAAGGCTGCTTTTCAATGAGTGGGTGAGTTAGTGTCCACTGTGCGCTGCGGGGAGCCTGTCAGGGAGGATGTTGACAGAGTCTTTGTTTTTCATGATGACACACTGCCTCCTGCTTCAGGCTGTGCATTTTCATCCTTGAGAGGAACTTGTTCTTGCTCTATGTACGTGAACCTGCCGATGTACTGAGGATTGCAAAAGCAGAGGGCTTTCTTTGCCTTGAGAATCTGCCGTTTTGACTGACTTTATCTCCCATCTTAACAAATGTTCTTCTGTTTGCAGATGGCACTGTAGATTCTTGGACGTAAAGCTATGTTGAGGCTGTGAGAAACAGCCAGAAATGCCATGTTCCATATAATTGCCCAAATCACTGATTTTGTTGCTCCCCTCCACAAGGATTTGGGAGCATTTAATTATGTGACCAATTCCCAGCTTAGGTGTTAGAGAAAGAGTGCTAACTTGGACCTGTGATTTCATTTCCAGATATCCTTAGTAAAGAGAACCTGAGTTAGTTATCAAGTGTTGTTTAGAATAATTGATACCTTTGGTAATAGTAGCGCTTCACTCATTTTTCTAGTCCATTTCAGACATGCTGATTTTAAGATTAAAAAAATATATATTTGGCCTGCAGCAACCATTTGCTCAATCTGGTATATTTGAGTTTTCATGTGGGTAATTTTAAAAATGTGCATTATGTACTTAATGGATTGCATCAACATTGCTCAATTCTGTCAGAACTGCTAGCTTTCTTTCAAAAAAATAAAAAGTGTCAGTAGTGCTCATGGTGACCATGGGGCGTTTTTAGGTTGAGGATCATTGCTTCTCCTGACTAAAACTAGTTTTATAGTCCACTTCAGACACTCCATGCATTCATAAATTGCTTGGAGATCTTGGAAAACCGTTTTGACTTTAAGCTATTGCTTGACATATATTCGAACTGAGGTCTAGCATTGCTCTTGACCCAGAACCTCATCTTTCCCCTTTCAAATAAACCATGTTATTTTTATGCTAATTGTAAACATTAGTTTAAAATATGTTTTCCAAAAACTAATGAGACAAGGGGAAACACTTGTAATAGAAGTGTTTAATTTTGTGAAAATCATTAACAATAATGTAACAATATTTTTTTCCATTAGACGTTGAATTCCAAATTGTTTCTTAGACTGTGTGTTCTTGTAGTTGGATCACATTAATTTTGGTGTAAGGGTTATAAAGAAAAGCTTCACTGTAGAATTATTTTTCATACTTTCAAAAAAGGAATTAGAAAAGCCAAATTATCAAAACAATGTTTTTTAAAAATTCCTATGAAAAGTTGCAAACTTTAAATGGATCTATCTGTGATCTGGAGTCCTGGTGTGGTTAATGTGCTGGGCTGTAAGATCAGTTTGAACTGTAAGTTTGATGGTTCAAACTTACTAGCCACCCCTCAGAAACCCTATATAGGGTCACTATGAGTCAGAACTTACTTGAGGGTACTTAAGGCCACCAGTTCGAAACTACCAGCTACTCCGCGGGAGAAAGATGAGGCTTTCTGCTCCCTTAAAGATTTACAGCCTCAGAAACCCTGTACAGGGTCGCTATGGGTCGGAACTGATTCGTCGGCACTTAACAACAACATGAGTCAGAACTTACTTAAGGGTACTTAACAACAGTCTGTGATCTTAGTCATTTTGTGTTTTATGACTGTTTATGTTAAATGAGCCCTGTATTTTGTCACTTAATTTTACTTGCAGTTATCTGACTTGTTCAAGTATAGGTTTTGAAATCACTTGGCACGGTGGCCTGTTGTGTAAATGTTTGTTGTTAGATGCCATGGAGTAGATTTCCACTTTTAGGGACACCTATGTACAGCTGACTGAAGCATTACCTAGTCTGCACCATCCTCACAATCGTTGCTGTGGTTAGCCCATTATTTGCAGGCACTGTGTCAGTCGGTCCATCTGAGTGTGTGGCTCCTTTTTTTTTTTTTACTTAACCCTCTGCTTTTCCTAGCATGATGTCCTTCGGAGATTGGTCCATTCTGATAACATAAAGTACATGAGATGAATTCTCAGCATCCTAATTTCTTCAGAGCATTTTAGCTATACTTCTTCCACGACGGACATGGTCTTCTGGTAGTCCATGGTATATTTAATACTCTTCACCAACACAATAATCCATAGGTATTAATGCTTCTCCACTCTTTCTTACTCATTGTCCATCCAGCTTTCGTGTGCATATGAGGTGATGGCTTGGGTTAGGTGCATCTTAGTCTTCAGACTGACACCTTTGCTTTTGAACACTTTACAGAGGTCTTTTGCAGCAGATTTTCCCAATGCACTGTGTCACTTGATTTCTTAATTCCTCCTTTTCTTAGTGGTTGATCAAGGATCCAAGTAAAGTGAAATCGTTGAGATATTCAGTCTTTTTCCATTTATAATGATGTTGTTTTCTTGGTTAGTTGTGAAAATTTTTGATGGTGAGTATCTTGATGTGGCATTATAGGATAAGCACTGGACTGCTAATCACAAGGTCGGTAGTTCAAACCCACCAGCTGCTCGTTGGAAACTTTATACAGGGTTGCTATGAGTTGAAATTGATCTAACAGCACTTAACAAGCAATCCATGTTGATCTTGGTCAGTAAATGCTTCAAGTCCTCTTCACTTTCAGTAGAAAAATAAATTACTATCCCTGTGTATTGGAATTTCATATATTAATTTGGTTCAATTTGGATTTCCTTGGTTGCTTTTTAAACAAAAAGAAGTGACTTTTAATCTAATGTTGTTGTTGTTGTTGTTAAGTACTGTGGAGTTTGGTTCTGACTCATAATGAGGCTGTATAGGGGGATTCCAAGACTGTAAATTCTTACAGAAGCAGAATTCCTTATCTGTGTCCTGTGGAGTGACTGATTGATTTGAACTACTAATCTTGCAATTTGCAGCCCAGTTTGTAATCCACTATACTACCAGAGCTCCTTTTTAATCTATTGTGGTGGTGGTGGTGGTGAAGAAGTGCCATTGAGTCAGTTCCATCTCATAGCAACCTTTTATAGGATTTCCAAGGGGCTACTGATGAGTTTGAACTACTGACCTTGCATTTCAAACTGACCTTATGGTCAAGTGCTTGCCCTACAGCACCAGTAAGGCACTAATAAGTAAATGTTGCTATTCCACACTGACAGTTTGAGAGTCTGTTCTGTCACTGTTATGCCGTAAGAGGAATTCTTCAGTCCAGATGTGTGAGGCAGTGTTCCTAATACCTCTTCATAGTGTTTATTGTTGTTAAGTACCTTGGAGTCAGTTCTGACTCATAGTGACCCTGCACAGTGTTTCTGAGGCTGTAAGTCTTTACGTGAGCAGAACACCTCATCTTTCTCGCGCGGAATCGCTGGTAGTTTCAAACTGCTGACCTTAAGATTGACAGCCCAACTCGTAACACCTCATAGTGTTTAGGCAAATGGATATCATGGCCTTCCTTGTCATGTTCCTTTCCTCCTTTTTCTCTTTCATAGGTACATACTTCTTGATGTGTACTTACAAGTAATCACTTTCCTGAATGCAACTCTGCAGTAAGAAATAAAGTAATATAGGTTCTTTTTTCTGTTTCTGACAAGTTGCTGCTTTTTTCTTTTAAATACAAGTTAACAGCTGCTTTGCATCTCAGAGTAAGAGAGCTGGTAGTAATAATGATTCTCTGAGTTATGAAAAGTACATAGAAAACTCACCTTTCAGTAGAAAGAACAAAGTTGTGTGTTGTCTAAGCATCTGGAACTAAACTTCTGCCTTGTTTTACCAACACTAATGCCAGGCACTGCCTATAGTGGGTGCACTGAGTGTATTAGTGAGTTCGTTTCTCTGTGTTCAAGGAACGTTGTCATAGTTTGCCAGTCAATATTGATAGCAATGTGGACAATGCAGATCATCTGACTGCACACATAGGTGCCCTTAAAGTGTATGTGAAAACCTGGGTTGCATAAATGGTTAAGTGTTCAGCTACTAAGCAGAAGGTTGACAATTTGAATCCCAAGAAAGACCTGGTGATCTGCATCCAAAAGATCAATCACTGAAACGCTAAGGAGACGATTTTTCTCTGACACACATAGATATCACCGAGTTCGAATTGACTTGGCAACAAATGTTTTTTGTTTTGTTATTTTTGAATGCATAAGTGAAGGCATAGAAACATCCACTCATTATAGTCTCAGGAACTATTCTATGCCCACTTTTCAAACATTGGTTTGGCTTCCTGTTCTCACTTTGTGTCTCTGTTTTGTTCCTAACATGGAGTCGCTGGATGTATGCTTTGGGTCCATTCATGAGAGACTGTATTTTCAGTATTTTTCTCCATTCCCAGGACTGAGCTTGACCCTTAATTGAGGCTGTGTATCTCTGAACCTTAAACTTGGCCTACCCTTCGGGAGAACACTGGCCTTGGGGAGAAGAACCAGTTTGGGGAACAAAAGCCAGCTTCTGGGTACAGTAGGGCAGTATTAATCCATAGTCTGTTGGGACTCTGAGCAGGAACCCAAGAATCATGGTTTGCTGGAACTTCCAGCAGGGCCCAGGCTACCAGTAGGCCTTCAGAACATGGTGTAAAGCTGAAGGTTATGTATCAAACTCCCAGGCCTGCCACATAAAGCTTGGGACAAACCCCGAGTCCGTACCGTGCTGTCCATGGTATGGGCTGTATTGGCACTTACTTGTTGACCTCTGACCTCTCTCAGGCGTCTCTACTCCTCTCAGCCCTTGTGCTGCATCCACACTGGCAGTTTACAGACTGCTTTCGTTTCGTGTACACACTGAGCAACTGTGTCCACCTGGTACATTCTGGCATGGGCTTCATGGCCCATCTCAGGTATGATCCTTCTCTGTAGTTCTGGTGGAGTTTGGCCTTTCATCACAGTGCTCTGTGGGAACCTGTTTGAACTTTAGTGCTTGCACCTGCTGCAATGCTTGCGCCTGCAGAGCTCTCTGCTCACTTGTCTTCTTCCCAGTGGAACAAATAGGGGCTGTGTAAATTATTAATTTTATGTAGAAGAAGGAAGCCTTCTCATTTCTGTACAGAGGATCCTTGAGAATTTATTGCCTCAGGAACTACCCCATTAAAAAGCTGGTACAATCAGGAGCTGGTGGAATGAGGGAGGAATGAGGGTTTTATACGGAGGGGTTAGGATTTGTTGGTGTTTCTTTTGGAGAATGCAGCCTGGGGAAGGTTGAGGTACACAGTAGGACCAACCATTGCAAGAATCAAGCTTCTTGTCAGATAAAATTTAAGAAAGTCATTAGTTAGGAAGAGACCTGTTAGTACTGGTGTTATATAATTCTGGTGAGGCGCTGTGGGATAAAGCACTGGACTACCAGGTCGGTTTGAACCACAAAGTCGGTGGTTCAAACTCACCAGCTGCTCCTCTGAAACCCCTGCACAGGGTCTCTATGAGTCAGGACCGACTCAATGGCACTTAACAACAACAAACAAACTGTTCAGGTTGAGTGGGAATGAGTAAATCTCTTGAGATTTGAACTACTATTAGTATTTCAAATATTCATCATCAACAGAGATGAGAATACAGAATTTCAGAATTTTGGCTCATTCCAAATTTGTGTAAATTGGACCTATAGTTTTAATCTCAGGAATGGTTTTCTTGCTGTCTTTATTTGAATACCAGAATAGGGATTTGAGGGAAATACTTAGCAAGGTGGAAATAGTTACCTTGCTTGCTTGTTAAAATGACAAGCTTATTAAATTGATGTTGCCTGAATGTTGAAGGAGAGGTATTCGACATCTGAGGCTCTGGAACAAGATAGAAAACTCAGTCTCCTTCCTGAGCTGCTTTTTTACATGGAGTGAATTTGTTGTTGAGTGTGCATCTGAGTAAAGAAACCAGTTGGGGGAATTCTGGGTGCCTAAATGATTGGCATGTAAATTTATTTTTTGTCTGTAATGGCTTTGGACCACAAAATTACTGTTGTCTTGAGGAAAATTTCTTGAAAGAAAATGCCCTTTAACAAGGGGTTTTTAAATGACCTATATCTTGGGTAGATCTAGTGCACTCGGTGCGAGTGGCACTGGATTGTTTACCAGATAGATGACTGAACTCCTGGTTCCTTTACTTTTTCGTTTTTAACATGTGTCTCCATGTTAACAAATGAGGCAGTAGAGAAATCTCCCTGGGTTCTTAAGCATCTGAGCTATTTATTTTAAGATGCGTTTATTATGAAGGATCACAAGGAAGGATAAATGATTGACATTTTAAATGTGGACATTGTGATGTCTCTCCATAGAAGATATGACTCTATGGATGCCTTTACTTCTCGATAAATAACACATATATGTCATGTCTTAAGCATTATGATGATCTTGGTTACAATGTGGAGAGTTCTTACTTCCCATTATAGCCATTGTTGTTGTTGTTAAGTACCATGGAGTCATGTTTTGACTCATAGGGACCCTGGCCTGGTAGGGTTTCTGATCTTGTGGTTCAAAGTCTGTTGCTGATCTTACCTGCTCTTCTTAAAGTCATTGCTTTAAAAAAAAAAACATGTTTCTAGCAGGCTATTTTGGGGGGTTTTAAAGGATTTTAAAGCAACCCGTTAGACTCCAGTCATTGAAAGCAACAAAAATGATTACCCAACCACTGCAACGTCCAATGTCATTTATGAAAGCAATGTTCATTCTTCCCTGAGGAAAATGACATTGGGTTTGCTTCATTCCAACTCTGATTGAATGTCTTGGTTTTCTTTACAATTAGGGGGAAAAAATGTGTTTAGGTTAAATTTTAATAGTCAGTTATCCACAGAGATTAGATTAGTTCGCTTTCCCTAGTTTTAGGTGTAAAGCTTATTGTAATACCATCTTGAAACTTGTCTCTGTTGCTTATTTCATTGATTTCTTCATCAAATATTGACAATGAAATAGCACTTGGCAAAGCCATTACGCTTTGTGAAGACATAGAAACCAAATGAGGCATTCAAGATTTTGCCAAAGTGTATAATTGTAAGCAAATAGTTTCTCATTTAAATTTCTTCATCTAAATATGGCTATAATTTGATGTGATTTCTCACCCCTTCTTCAGGGAACCTGAAATAAACAATTGAAACTTTTATCAAGTTCTTAATAAGAAGAATTGTCAAAAAGAGCTGTTTTCCTTTTCAGTTATTTGTAATTTAATAACATTTTTGGGGGAAAACAATTACAAGGTGTGCTTTGCCATTTGTTTGTGCAGTGGCTTTAATAGGCCTTGTCTTTGTTCCCTTAAAAGTAAATGCCATTGTTGTAAAATTTTTTTTTCTTTTAAAGACTGTGTGTATATCGAGAGTCGGAGGCCAAACACACCGTATTTCATCTGTAGCATTCAAGACTTCAAACTGGTAAGCATTTTTTTAATGTGCTGTTGATTTTCCTCTGTACCTTCTCTTTTTCCAGTTTCTTGGCTGTCTGTGTTGATTGCTTCTCCATCACAATTGCTGTCATAGCCAGTTCATGTTCTGAGTGCTAAAGGCTCGTGGATTTAGCACTCAAATAGAGCTCTTAAACTAGTTTTTCTCATTTCAGTTTGCTAACACTGTTATCATTCTTACATTGTGAACAGTGTTTCTGAAGTTTTTAATTCCTTTATTAACTCTTTCGACCATTGACTACATTTCAGAGACTCCTTGAATTTCTAAAGTAATTTGTTTCTTCTCAGCCATTTGCGAAGAGCCTGAAACAAGGTAAATTTAGGACTTGATGATGAGTAGAAAAATAAAGATAGTTCTCAGCTGGAGAACTGTAATTTACTTGGGTATTTTGACAAAAATTGAGACTATCTTGAACCTCTTGGGATCTTTCAGAGGTAGAGGTTAAGGGGAGAAATTCTGGCTTGGTGGGGGTAGTGTTGCTGTTGTTTTCTTGGGTACATAAATGTTAATATCACCCATTATGAAATCTCTTAATTTTGGACTGTGATTTCACACTTCGAACTTTGGATTCCTGAATGTCTATAGCGATTTTAGATAGAGGCCTTCTCAGTGTTTTTTTAATTATGAGGGGGGCTTCAGAAAGTGCAGGGAAAAGTGGAATTTAAAGATAATGGAATTTTTTCATGAACTTTATGAAGTTCCCTCATATTCCTTGTACAAGTCTGTACAACTATTCTTCAAATGTATTACTATGCTATTGTGATTTTAAAAATTCACTTATATTTAAATCTAGTGTATAGCTAATAATCGCTGTTTATTATATATTCTTCATGTGTTTTCCATAAATAGTTGATACTTGAAATATCGTGGTGTTGTCATTTGGGGATTCTTTTGGAAATGTTGATGTTAAAAAACAATCCCTATACTTAAAGACTTAATCACTGTTCTACAGTCTTAGGTGAAAAGTTCTAATTCTTTAGCTTTGTATAGATGTGCATATATACTTGATCCCTTATTTGTAAAGCTCTTTATAATTTTCAACAGTGAAGGAATGCGTCACTTAATGTGCATGATGTGCTGTGTGAAATTGGATGTTATATGATTTGGCTGTTGTGAGAACACCATATTAAAATCGATAGGAGCCCACTTCTGGTTGTCCTTATTGTTGCTGTTGCCACTAAAGATGCTGGCAGAGGCTGGAGGAACAAATGGACAGAAGTAGGGGTGACTGTGAGAGTGGAGTGAGAGGACGTAAGTGTGGAGGGAACATAGTTTATGAGCCTACCCCCGTGTTCCACCTGCAAGAGCAGTCTAGACCCTGTAGCCACTCCACCCGTCTACCCACTAGACAAACAAAGCCTGGAGAAACTGTACTCAGAGCTGTTTCTTACCTGTACTCTGCCTGTGCTCCAGTTCTGCAAGATTCTGGGTTTGGGAACTTAAAAACCATTGTTGTTGTTGTTGTTAGGTGCTGTTGAGTTTGTTCTGGCTCATAACGATGCTTTGCTCAACAGAACAAAACACTTCCTGGTCCTTGCTGGTCCATCCTCACAGTTGTTGCTATGTTTGAGAACATTGTTGCAGCCACTGCCAGTCCATCTTGTTGAAGGTCTTTCTGTTTTTCACTGGCCTTCTGCTATACTGAGCATGGTATCTTTTTCCAGGAACTGGTCCTTTCTGATAACAAGTACATGAGATAAAGTCTGGTCATCCTTGCTTCTAAGAAGCATTTAAAGTGTACTTCCATGACACATTTATTTATTCTTAAGGAAGTCCATGGTATACTCAATATTCTTGGCTAACAATGTAATTTAAAGGTGTACCAGTTCTTCGGCCTTCCTAATTTGTTGTGCAGCTTGCATATGCATGTGAGGCCATTGAAAATACCATTGCTTGGGTCAGGCACACTTTAGTCTTTTAGACATCTTTGCTTTTGAACAGTTTAAAGAGGTCTTAGGCAGTTGATTTACCTAATGCAATAAATATGCTGGTTTTTCTTCGTTTTTGAATGCTGCTTCCATAGGTGCTGATTGTAGATCCAAGTAAAATGAAACCCTCAGCCACTTCAATATTTTCTGTTTCTCAAGATGTTGCTTGTTGGTCCTGCTGGGATTTTTGTTTTCTTTATGTTGAGGTGTAATCCACACTGAAGATTATAAATAGTCTTTGATCTTTATCAGTCAGTAAGTGCTTCAGTTGTGTCATCTGTCTACTATAGGTTGTTAAAACCATTGAGGGGAATAATAAAAGGAAGGAGATCTATTCTTTCTGTATTCCTATTTGACAATTTCTACACAGATTGCTCAGCGACATTAGTTCCAGTTCTTACAGATGTGTCAGTATTCTCTTTGTGTTCTAGTTCTTTTTCTAATACTCTAGTTTCCCTGCTTATCTTTACCTTAGAGTTATTGTTGACATTTTGATCTGATACACATGGTTTTATAATGGAGTATCATATTCAGAGATGTTAGTTCCTTATTGTTAGCTGCTGTTGATTCGGTACCTACTCATAAAGACCTTATGCACAAAAGAATGAAACACTGTCCGGTCCTGTGCTAGCTTCACATTCATTGGTACGCTGCTGCTGCTGTGCGTATCCATCTTGTTGGGTTCTTTCTCTTTTTTGCTGACACTCCATTTTACCAAGCATGATGTCCTTCTCCAGGGATTGATCCCTCCTGATAATATGTCCGAAGTATGATATAATGACGTCTGGCCATCCTGACTTCTAATGAGCATTCTGGCTGTACTTCTTCCCAACATAGATGTGTTTGTTCTTTGGGTAGTCCATTGTACTTTCAATATTCTTCTCCAAAGCTGCAACTCAAATGCATCAGTTCTTATAAGGTCTTCTTTATTCATTGTCCAACTTTCACAAGCATATGAAATTATCAAAAATACCAGTGCTTGAGTCAGGCAGACCTTAGCCCTCAAACTGTCATCTTTCCTCTTAAACACTTGAAGGAAGTCTTGTGCAGCAGATTTGCCTAGTGCACTATGTTATTTGATTTGCTGACTGCTGCTTCCATGATTGTTGATGGTTGATCCAAGCAAAATGAAGTCTTTGACAACTTCAGCCTTTTCTCCATTGATAGGATGTTATTTATTGATCCAGTGGTGAGGATTTTTATTTTTTTTACATTGAGGTGCGTGCAAATCATAGTGAAGGTTGTGATCTTTGATCTTCATCAGTAAGTATTTTAAGTCCTCTTCACTTTGAGCAAGCAACATTATATCATCTACATATTGCAGATTGTTAATGAGATTTCCTGCAATCATGATGCCTTATTTTTCTTCATATAATCCATCTTCTTGGATTATTTGCTCATCATACAGATTAAATAAGTATGATGAAAGAATACAACCCTGGCACATACCCTTATTTTAAACCATTGCGTGTTTTCTTGTTTTGTTCAAACAATTGTTTCTTGGTCTCTGTACAGGTTCCTCATGAGCACAATTAAGTGTTCCAGAACACTCATACTTTGCAGTGTTGCCCATGACTTGTCATAATCCACACAATTGAAAGCCTTTATGTAGTCAATAAAGCACAAGTAAACATCTTTCTTGTATTCTCTGCTTTCAGCCAAGATCCATCTGATGTCAGCAATGATATCCCTTCAATGTCCTCGTTTGAATCTGCCTTGAGCCTCAGGCAATTCCCTGTCAGTGTATTGTTACAGCCATTTTTTTGAGTTAGTTTCAGTAAAATTTTAGTTACATGCAGTATTAATGTATTGTCCTATGATTTCTGCATTCCGTTGGGTCACTGCTCTTTGGAATGGACACACATATGAATATCTCCCTATTAGTTGGCCAGACAACTGTCTTCCATATTTCTTGGCATAGATGAATGAGTGCCTCCAGTGCCATATCAGTTTGTTCAAAGATTTCAATTTGTATTCCATCATTTCCTGAATGTTCTTTCCTTTTGGTTTTCTGACTCCAGGTCTTTATACATTTCATTATGCCTTCTCTAGCTACCCTTTGAAATTTTCTGTTCAGCTCTTTAATGCCTCATTTCCTCCATTTATGTTACCATTTCTACACTTGAGAGCAAATTTTAGAGTCTCTTCTGATATTCATTTTAGTCGTTTTCTTCTTCCTTGTTTTCTTAGTGACATTTTGCACAAGAAAGTAATATCTTTATTTTGTGCATCAGTTTGTTACTTTGCTCTAAAGGACCTCAGGGGTTGGTTTCAGCTCAAAATTTAGAGTATTTTAGGACAGGAGTCTCTGGGAATCCTCCAGTCTCAAAGTGATCTAGTAAGAGCTTTCTAAGAATTTGAGTTCTGTTCAATGTTTTTCTCCAGTTCTGTCTGGATCCATGTGTTGTGGACATTAGTGGTAGCTGAATATCATCTAGTTCTTCTGGTCTCAGGGTAGATGAGTCTGTGTGTTTGTTTTTTTTAAAATTGTGAATTGAATCAAGATTTACAGTTGTATATTCAACAACCATCAGTTTACGTTCAACAAATAACACACTTTGGTTCTCTACATGGTTACATGTTTTCTATTTTATGAAAACGAAAGAAATCTTATGAGACTACAGTTGAACATCAAGCAGTGCCTACCTCTACTTTTGTTTTGACATTCACTTTGTGTGATGTATTTCAGTCTAATAGATAATGTAGTCTGAAAAGATCGTTAACACTCTCTTTTATTTTTCTTATTTATAATAACCTGCAAACACCCAATTAATACAAGTATTCTGATTTTGCTAGTTTATAATTGCTTGCCATTTATGTTTCTTTGTTAAACAATTGCTGCATAAATAATACATGATTTTTTGTTTGTGAAGTAAGTCAAATATGTCTTTTACTTTTAAGATGTATTTGTTCTTTATAGCAGTCTAAATTCCCTGGTTTTACAAGATGGCCTTGCAATTTAATCTTGTCATATCTAATTATTTTTATTCCATTTTTGTGTCAAAATGAGTATTTTCTATTTCTGGGGGTCTTTGCTATTTATTAGATCTTTCCCTCTGAAAATGTTTTTACAGATGCAGTGCTGACACCTCAACATTTTTGTGGTGGCCTTGTCCCTAAAGAGTTTTAAGAGTAGCTGCTGCCACTAGTTTTGTCCTGTTCATTATATCATCTCTATGTGTTATTTTTACTGAACTTAATACCATTGCACTCTATGTAGCTATGAAGTAAAATTATAAAGATCTTTCTTTTGCCTATTTAATTCTGAACCTCTTTTGTTCTGTGTTTGCACATTAACAGGTTCCTTCATATTGAACAGCATCTCTTATGAAATGCTGATTGCAGTGTGTTAGTTGCTGTTCTGGGCAGAGATTCCTGCTGAGTTATAGTAATTGTTCAGGGTATTAACAGCAATAAAAGCAGAAGCCTCTGTTGTCATATTGGTCTAGTATAGCACACTAAGGCTGTCTGAAAAACCTGTGTGGTAAGTAGTGTGCAATATGTTTGGATGTGCCTTTTCCTAAATCACACAGTGCTATTTTTATGTTTTGGTTTGAAGTTTTATATTCAGCATATATTCACAGTTATTGTGTAAGAATAGCAGAGATGATGAAATGTTTGTTTCTCTAAGAAGTGTGGTTGTTTTTTAGGCTACCACTTAATTTCTTTTATTGTTTCTCTAAAGTACATATGTAAAGATAACCAAATAGATGATATTAGTAATAGAGTTTCCTCCCTCCAGTTTACCCAGGATATTTGTTTATCTGCACATTTTAAAAAAAATTAGGTTTGGTCTGGCAACAGCAAATAACATGACAAGTGGAGCAGTGAAAAACAAAATCTGAAGAGATTTGAAATGTTGAGTAATTATATTTTTGGTTTTAAAAAATATTTTTAGCAATTTAAAAAAAAAAATTGGTTTGTGGTTATAACTGAGAGATGTGTTTCTTTGTTTTACAACACAAATTAGATTCAGTCATTTTACCATGGTAGGTCTTTTGGAATAAGGTATTTAAGAATTTTAAATATGTGTTAAGCACCATTGCATAAACACAGCAATAATGAATACATTGAGAAGTGGGAATGATGCATTATCTAACCAGGAACCAAGACTAATGTTGTTGTTGTTGTTATAAGTGCAGTTGAGTCAGTTCTGACTCACAGAGACCCTGTATAGGGTTTCCAGAGAGCAGCTGGTGAGCTTGAAACCGCCAACCTTGCAGTTCAAACCGACCTTGCAGTCTAGCGCATTAATCCATAGTGCCACACCAGGACTAACACAATGTCAGTTTACTGAACCTGAAGATCTTTGGTTTTAATTTCATGAATTAAGTTTACAAAATAGGAAAAGAGTCTTTGCGTTTTATGTGTGACTTGAGTTGTCTTATAGACTCTGCTGCTGCACCTCTCTAAATTCGGAGTCTGTGTTTGTAGAACATTGCTGCCTCCGTGTCCTGGTATTTGTCTGTTGTCCTGCCAAACTTTTAAATGAAATTTAGTGCCCCCTTTTATTCTCAGAACTGTCCTGGCTTTAAAGAGTATACAGATTCATCTTGCCTAGAGGTATGGGTTCCTGCTTCATTAACATTTAGCTATCACTACCTGGTGCTGCTTGGCAATGTGGGTTAATGCGTAACACTGCAAGGCTGTCTGATCTTCAAGATCAGTGGTTCAAGCTCACCAGCTGCTGCTCAGAAACCCTATACAGGGCCTCTATCGTTGGAATTGACTCAATGGTACTTCACAACAACAACCAGCTGGTGCTGCAGGATAATGTGTTGGACCACAAGGTCAGTGGTTGAAAGCCACTTTTCGCTCCTCAGAAACCCTGTACAAGGTCACTGTTGAGTCGGAACTGACTCAGCAGCACTTAACAACAACAACAACCTGCTGTGACGCTGTAGGCTAAGCACTGGACTGCTAACCACAAGGTCAGCAGAAACCCTATTCAGGGTCATCTCTGTGATTTGGAGCCTGCTTGACAGCACTTACCAACATTCGCATCACTTCCTAAAGCCGCCTCCATTATAAAAATATCCCGGTAGATACATTTGGAATACATGTTTTCATTGGTGTCGTTTGGAAGCTATGATAGTGCAAATAGTGGAATTCCTAACTGAGTTGAGGTTTTTAATACTAGAATTTTCAAGATAAGTGAACTGTATGTTAACTTTTGTTCTTTCAGGAAGTTTTCATTTGGTTGGACTTACTTAAGAATATTCAATATAGTACAACTATCATTTTTGACAATGATATTTCTGAAAGAAATAGTGCAAAATAGATACTTGAGACAGCTGGCAAGTCAAGATGATATTATGGGTAGTTTTGTTTATATGTAGAAGCAGACAGAAAGTAGAATCCTCAGGTACATAGAGCAGTTTTGCAGTTTAAGCGCTTAACTAAATAATAAAGTAGCTGGCAAAATCTGGAGCTTTTTAAAAATAAAAGTAAGATGGAATGGCACTCTGATCTTGGTGGCCAAATCTCTTTTTCTTAGAATTGATAAATTGAGGGGGCCAAATTTGAAAGGATAAATCAAGAATTTCTCACTGGCCATGGAGAGTGGATGATTAGCTGAAACAATGGCACTGAAATAAATCTTTAATCCTTAAACTAAAAATTCCCTCTGAAGTCATCTTAAAACTAAACATTAGTTTAACTTAACTAGTAAAATAGACTTGCCTCGAGTATTATGGTTTTTTGTTTTTTTTTTTTTTTTTAGTTTTTATTGTGAATTGAGTGATAGTTTACATGGTGGAACATCAGTTTTATACTCCTCCTATCATATTCATTTCATTGCAATGATTACAATCCCCTGCATGTTTCATCATTCAACAGTATTGGCTTCTATTCCCTCTGTGTATTTTTATTTTGGATGTGCATCCCTTCTCCCTCCAAGAGTCTAGAATCCTCAGTTGCTCTGTCTCTCCATGTCATCATCTCTGGCATGGCCACTTCTCTGTGTAGGATTCCCACACTCTGCTTCTTCTCTTCTCCCTTGATGGTCCTAAAGTCCTCCACTTTGGGACTATAAAGATCGACCACTCACTCCTTTTTGCTATAAAACTTCTGCCTTTACAGTTGTGAAGATTGCAATTAGTCCTGATAACAAGTACTCACTATTGAATCATGAGAGGCTTGTCCCCATCTTCTGTCACCAGACCTGTCTAGACAGGATGAAAACCACTCAGTGGGGATTCTGCCTTCCCCTACACACTCTGAATCTAAACTCCCTCTTGAAAACTTGCAAGCCAGTCACTTCATTCCTTTACAGCCCCCACCCCCCATTTTAGGTAGCCAGTGTCTAAGTTGTCCATCCCTATTAACCCTGTGTACACAGGGTATGGGAATGATCCTTGCTGTAAAGATGCTTTCCTTCTTGGTTGGTATTTTGAGCTACTACATCCATAAGTGTAGGTCAAGTTCATCAGATTGTAGCAATTTACCCTTGTTTTCTTTTTCCTCTTTTCCTTCTTCTAGTCAGATTCTGAACATCCAGCCATTGAAGCTAGGTCCAGTGGGCATGATCTACAAGTTTGGGTGCCCTTGTACATATCCCCTCACGTCATATCAACTGGACACTTCATTCTCGGCTCTAGTCCTCTGTGGCCAAGCCATTGTCCATGGGCTCAAGAGTCCCCAGTTCTCACCATACTCCAGGTCAATGGGATCTATGTAACTTGGTTGGACTCAGCCCACCTCCTCATTGCTACTTACCCAACAACTTCATCTCACAAGTAGACCAATATGATCGCCAGCAAGTTTACATGCCTGCTCGTGTGTTCCCTTTGAGTTTCAGTCTTGGGAGGGGGTTTGTCCTGAAGGGACTTGATTGCTTGCCTTGATTGCTCCCCGGCGAAAAACTTGTTTATTCTTGTAGTAGTCAGTCAGACTGCCATTTTTGTTTTAGGTTTTCCCTGCTTGTCTTTCTTTCAAGAAGTATCTTCTGTTCCTCTAACTGCTCCAGGCTGGTCTACTTGACTTTTCAAGTGGTAATTTCCCATCTAAGAAGATTCTGGATGGGGATCAGGATTCCACCTAAGGTCTTATACCCTACAAAGGCTCTGCAAGAAGTCTCTTTCACTGGGCAAGTTCTAGCACCCCTTTTAGGTATTCCAATCAGTTATAGGCTGAAGGAGGGCTTACAGGCTTTCTGTAATCATGTTTCTCCATTCATTTCTATCCCACTCAAGTGTCTATTTTACAGTAGTAGGCTAGGAAAATGAATATTCGTAAGACAGTCAAGCATTTTAAAGTGATTTCCCCTCTTTTACCCATTCAGACTGTGCCTCATTCCTTGTATCACAGAGCCCTTTTGTTCCAAGGTTGAGCATATATCACTATTTACCTCTGTCCCATTGAGTCCATACAAGCCTAAGTGTTCCCCTATCTACCTTGCTCTTCTGTCTCTCTCTCCCTTCTTGTGTATTGCCTACCCCAACCCCCAAACTGTGATGTGTCTATACCTTACCCTGTGCTCTACTGTCCCTTTCGTTCTCTCTCTCCGCCTTCCCCCGCCCCCAACCAAAAAAGAATTTTTCCTGCTTTTATTTTTCTTCCTTTAGTATGGATATCTTTTCTTAAACTTTTACAATAATGGTCTTATGCAATATTTTTCCTTTAGTGACTAATTTCACTCGGCGTAATGTCCTCAAGGTTCATTCATTTTATGTGGTGGCTTATAGCGTCTTTGTTATTCTTCATGGTAGCATAATATTCCATTATGTATATATACCACAGTTTCTTTATCCATTCTTCCATTGATTCTTCCGTCTTTTTTTTTACTATTGTAAACTGCTTCTATGAACATTGGTGTGCATATATGTACTTGTGTTGTGACTCAGAGTGTTAACGATCTTTTGAGAACTATTTTCATGGGATCAGATTGGCTGCAGTGACTCAAAAGATTAACTAGGAGCCTGATGGGGCAGTAGTTTATGCTTATGAGAAAGAAACAGCTCAGAAAAGAAGGGTGAGAATGGTTACACAACTCAAAGAATGTAATCGATGTCACTAAATTGTACATGTAGAAACTGTTGGATTCGTGTTTGTTTTGCTGTGTACATTCTCAGCAATACCAACAAAACTGAGGGGAGAAATGGGAATTCTTCCATTTAGATATGGCTGGAGAAGCCCTAGGTAAGCAGAGCTGAAAGGCTTGAGAAGATGGGACAAAAAAGAGTGGACTCCTGTGCCAAAAAAAAAAAAAAAGAGTGGTAGCGGACCTTTGTTCCCTGAGGACGGCTGATCTTTCTTTCCCCTGGATTCTGAAATTTACTTTGTTATTGCCTCTCAGTAGAGGTCCTATTACTGATTAAGAATGCATACCACTAATTACTTTGGAGAAAGTATATCTCTGTTGTTGCAGTAGATGTTGGTGCAAAGTTATTTGTGATTTAATGCCATCTCTTTTACTCTTTGTTTCATTCTCAAAAGTGGAGCAGCTTGGGGTGCAATGTTTGGAATTTCTGTCTGTCCCCTTATCTATACCCATAACCTTACTCCCAAACTCAGTTGCCAACCATCACCTTTTACTTCCGCGCTTCTGCAACAGAGCAATAGAAAAGTGGCTGCAGAGAAATAAGCTCTAGTTTAGGTTCCATCTACCGTTGGAACTGCCTTCACTCCACCAACTTTTCTTTTTCAGAAATGGCTTAAAATCCATTTAGATCTATTTTAAAGACGCTGTATTCCTTGTTTAAAATGAAAACTTACTGAAAATGTTGTTGTTAGATGCCATTGAGTTAGATACTGGAAGATGTTATTGTTGTTGTTGTTATGTGCCATGGAGTTGGTACCGACCCATAGTGACCTTATGCACAGCAGAATGAAACACTGCCCGATCCTGGGCCAACCTCACTATTGTTGCCACGCTTGAGTCCATCGATGCTGTCATTTGGCAGTTGTCTCCAACTCATAGTGACCCTGTGCGCTATAGAACGCGAAACACTGTCCAGTTCTCTGCCATCCTCAAAGTTGTTAAGGTTGAGCCTGTTGTTGCTTCCACTGTGCCAGGCCATCTCATTGGGGGTCTTCCTCTTTTTCGGTGATCCTTCACTTTACCAAGCATGATGTCCTTCTCCAGGGACCAGTCCATTTCTGTTCATTTCTGCCTGGGAGATCAGTTTTTATGCATTTCTTTTCATTTCCCTATATTCATACTTTGTACATTCCATGTTATGATTATTAGTGGATGTTTGTAGCTGTTTCTCATCACTTTGAGTTGTACCCCATCAGCAAATGAAGGCCTTGAAAGCTTGACTCCGTTTGTGTCATCATGATCAACTCTACTTTGAGGAGGCAACTCTTCCCTTGTATTTTGAGTCCCTTCCAACCTGAGGGCCTCACCTCCCGGCACTGTATCTGACTATATTCTGGTGATATTCATAATGTTTTCATCTCCTGGAACTATATTTGACAATATTCCACTGCTAGTCATAAGATTTTTAGTGGCTAAACATTCAGGAGTAGTCTGTCTTTCCTTCCTAGTCTGTCTTATTCTGGAAGCTCTCCTGACACCTGTCCACCATGTGTGACCTTGCTGATATTTAAAGTACTGGTGACATAGCTTTTAGTCTCACAACAACACGCGAGTCACCACTGCACGTCAGACTGAGAGACAAGTGGTGCATATTGGAGGTTAGATAAATTTGATGTTCTCATTTTTTTTTTGGTTAGAATCTTTTGTAAATAATGCTGGGAGATACCTTCATTGAGAGACTTCATTAACATGTACTCTGTGTGTGTGTGTGTGTATATTCAGAATTTGTGATTTACTGTACTGGAACAGATATGAGTGGTAGTAGTAGACTGTAGGTGTTGAGAACTTGGACTTCATAGTGTTTTTGGTCAAATCCCTGTCCCATATTAAGCCTCTTAAGTTTACTTTCTTCTCCTATGAATTTAGGGGATATGGCACCTACTTTGCCAGATAGATTGTCTTGAAAGTAACTCTTTGAAGACAGTTATTTTCACCTGTGATTTGTGTTTGTGTGTGCAAAACCATGTGTTTTCCATTATGGAAGGCATTTTGAATGAAGTGAAAAATATGTTTTTGGGGTAATAAGGATTTTGATAACAATTATTGTTGTTAAGTACCGTGGAGTTGGTTCCAAATCATAGTGACCCAGCACAGGGTTTCTAAGGCTGTAAATCTTCACAGTATCAGAAAAGCCTCATTGTTCTTTCACGGAACAGCTGGTAGTTTCGAACTGCCAACCTTGAGGTTAGCAGCCTGATTTGTAACCACTATGCTAGTAGGATACATTAATTCCAAGGGTTTTTTGGTGCTAGAATTGATAGATATCTCTGTTTCTTCAGAGTCACACAATTATACAATTATGCAGTCCTCCATCACATGGCAACATGCGCTGAAAATGGGATAACAGCTTCCCACTAAACCCCAAGGCAGAAAATGTAGTTGTGCGCTGTGTTTCCTATATGTCACAAAAGAGTTAATCTACCTGTTATGTAAGCCAACCTTCTATCTATTAAATAAACCAATGAAATTGACCTACTTTACCTTTGGTTAGACTGCAGTGTGTAATATTTTATGTACTTGAATAAAATAGGATTCCTTTTAAAATACATTAAAGATTAATTAGTTGCATCTTCAGTAAGTTTTATTCTACATTCTCAAGAATGTAGCCAAAGTTAAATAATTAATAAAAAAATTAAGATCTAATTATATTGTCCTTTGGTTTTTTCATGTTATTTACCCTTGTTGTTGTTGTTAGGTCCCATTGAGTTGGTTCCAACTCTGTAAAACTCAACCTCCCTGATTCTGAGTCATTCTTACAATTTTTATGGTTAAGCCCATTATTGCTGTCATTGTGTCTGCTCATCTCATTAGAGGTTTTCTTTCTTGTTGACCCTCCACTTTATCAAGCATAATGCCCTTTTCCAGGGTCTTGTTCATCTTGACAGTATGTCCAAAGTACAAGGGATGAAGCCTCACCTTCCTCCATTTTAAAGATTAATCCCTTAGGAAAGATAAATAAGGGATTATGTGAACATCTAAAAGAAGGCTAACTCTTAAGAAAAATGCCTGTGTTATGATGCTGATTTCTGTGTGAACTAGCTTTCAGTTTGACTCTGCTTGTTGACAGTCCCTCAAGTTATTCCTGCAAAATTGAGTCTCTTTCCATAGTACTTTCTCCCCTCCACCCTCTCAGTTCTTTCCTTGTAAAAAAAAAGAGCTCAATGCCATCTAGGTTTAACTTTTTCACCTGTTGGATAATGAGATGAAAACCTTGAGGTTCTTTATCAAATGCTTTTTAAACAGTAGAACAGTGACTTCAGTAGAACCATTTAATGGTTTCAGTAATACTGCTGAGACAATTCTTTCAAGAGTTGTTCTTTCTGCTAGTTTCCTTTCTCTTACCTGGTAGAAGTGTGAGTGTGTCAACTTGAGCGTATCCATCTTATACAGTCAATTTCTAATACAAGAAATGGTACAAGTTACTGATTTGATGCAAGAATATTTTTCTGGAGGCCATACTTTTTTCTTTTTCTTTTTACTGTTTCTGGATTCTTTCTTGCACACATCATGGCTACACAATTTGAGGTTGGTTAAATGCAACTGAGTTTTAAGATTTCTTAGAGTTTTTCTAGGTTGTTACATGCAAGTGACCATGAAAATATTTGGCACTTAAAAATTTTGAAGCTATACAGAAACTTACATGAAACCTTTTTGTATGTTTTAATAAAGGCAGCTGTCTACAAGTATTGTAAAAAGCTGTTGCAAAAGGGTATTAAATTTATTCCATGACAAGTATTAAATGTCATTTTCACAGGTAAATTTAGAGTTTTATAATTTTCTGTAATTCTTCCATAGAGAGTAGTATGAAATTCCCTGAACTCTGAATTTGCTGGATATAGTCAATGTGGTGCTTTGGAGTATCTATCCCATTTCTAAGAACTCTTCTGTCCTCTTCTCACCTTTCCAATTAAGAAGCCTTTTTCTATGACTGACCACACAAATACAGGGTGGGATTCCTGTCAGGGGGACTCCAAATGGGACCAGGGAATCTAATTCTCTCAGTGTGTTGTCCTACATCCTGATTACTCGGCTTTCAGTATTTTGCTTTCACTTATGACTCACAGTCCTGATAGGTCATGTAACATTTACAGCTTAAACAGCTCATGGTACTGTTAACTTTCTCCTAATTTAAATGGGTTTTAAGAGCCCATACTTAAGAAATGATTGCAAAAGTTTTGTGTATTAATTTTATTCATTTCCAGAAATTATTTTTAAAATGCTGTTTATTAAGCCTGTTTCTGTGTGTAAAATTTTTTTCAATGCAGAAAACTCTAGGTATTCTAATTGTTTTTAATGAACTTAAAAGAAAGTTAGAGGCAATCTAATACTTGAAAGATTTGGTATGCAGAAATATTGATAAAAGTCTTACTGTTCACATTTATCCTTAAAACTGGAAATTATCTAATTTGTATATGTGTATGTATATATGGATGCTATGTTAAGAACTCCAAATCAACTTAAAGTAGCCCAAGAAATACCCACTAGAAAAACTTAAAGGAAATTATGGAAACTGAGAGATCGTCAAAACGTATTTAGATTCTGAAGTAAGAATAATGAATGACATGCTTTGAAATGATGTCTTCTTTAAAAAGGTGCTTAAAATATTTAAAAAATTGCATGAATTACTAGTTTTTTAAAGTAATGCCAGGGTGGCTAAATTGTTTTAGTGGGTGTTTTTTCTTTTTTTTAATTTAAACTCTTGGTTTGAAAGAATTTGAGTTGTATGGTTAATTGAATTCTTAGTATAAGAGATTAACTACAAATTCATTCTTATTTTCATGCTTATGTTAAAAATTGAGTATGCAGCACATTGCAGTACATGGTCGAATCTTTAATTCTGAATTTGCACTGCTCCTAGGGGTAGGAGGGAGCTCTTTGGTAGAGGCAGTTAAGTCTGTTAACAATGGATAGCATCATCTACTGCCAATGAGGCAGTGGGAGCCAGAAACAACTAACTACACAGAATCGTCACCGTGTAGGGTGAAGGATGTTCTTGGAAGGGTGATCTTTAGAGACAAAAAAAAATTACAATTGTGATAAAGACATTCTCAAGATGAGCTTATTTTCTTGGAATCTCTATTTTGGGTGGTGAGTAAAAGAGACATACAAAAATAAATTTTGAATTAATTAATATTAAGGTTTTATTTACAGAAAGTTGTTGGCGTGATTGTATTTCAAAGGATTCATATGTAACAGTACTCCTCAAAATGATTTAATTATTAAAACTTTGCTTATCTGTAATTTTCAAACAACTTTAAGAACAGAAGTTGTCAAAGTGAACTTTACGATCTTTATAGTTTATTTAAAACTACATGAAATGGGATTGGGTAGGTGTTTTTTAAATGTCATATGATTATTGAGAATATTTGAAAGGGAACATAAACTTACCTGAGGTGTCTTTTGCAGGACTTATAAGGACTGTGCTGGCTTTCAGAAGTTTCCCTATAATCTGTTCTTTGGTGTTAATTATTTACAGAGCTTCTTTTAAAGATGTGATACATACCAAACTGTTTCGTACCCTTAGAAGAAATAAAATCTTTCTTGAGGTTTATGCTGTGTTCATTATACTCATCCCGTAAAGTATTATGAGCAAATGAAAACTCATTTGACTGATGTCTTTTGTTCTCTGGTGTTAAGCCTTTGTCTGCTTATCTGGCCTTCAACTTTACAAAATTGAACTAGGAGTTGTTGAAAATGGCAGAGGTTCTTACTGGCAGGCCTAATGCCCAGAGTATTTCCTTATTTTATACCTATCTTACCTTTCCAGCATCTCTCATTAGAAACTCTTCTGAAAGCTCAGTTTGTTTGCAGTTCATTTTGCAGTTGTGTTTATCTGACATCATTGAATTTTGTTTTCTTGTAAGCAAAGCATGTGACTATTACTGTGTGTTGGCATTGTGTAGCATTTTAACTTGGTTATTTCAAGGGGCACACACCATACTGATTTATGCCAGGACCTAGATTAAAGTGTAGAGCCAGAAGGGTTATGTGTTTGTATACAGTGAAATAAAGAAACCACTTTAATTAATGCTAAAAACTTAGCTTTAGTAAGTGGAACAAGTCAGTTCACTGAGATTTCAGAGGCCATCTGTAAAGAATTTTTGCAGATACCTGCTTGTGTGCTGAGTGCCCCTAATAACCAGGGTATGAGGGGGCATTGGGCACGTTAACTTAAAACTTTTTTCTTTTTTAGGTCCACAACTCCCAAGCCTGTTGCAGATCTCCAACTCCTGCTTTGTGTGACCCCCCAGCATGCTCTCTGCCGGTGGCATCACAGCCACCACAACATCTTTCTGAAGCCGGGAGAGGGCCTGTAGGGGTAAGGAGAATCCCGTTTTTAAAAGCTATCAATATTTTATATCCCATAGGGTATAAAATAGGAATATTACCTCCCTCCCCAGAGCCCCTTTAAAAATGTGCTGTATTGTATGTGTTTTTAAAGGAGTAACAAGTACATGCACAGAGGAAGCAAAATACGGGACTTACCTTACCCCTCTAGGACAGTTCCAGAAGTTAGTGGGGTTTGGTGGTAGGGTATTTTGGCACCAGCAGAGAGCATGCTGGGCTGTTGCAAGGAGCAGGAGCTGGCAATCAGCAGCGAGTATGGATGTTGGCAACTGAAATGGGGAAAAAGGGGGTAAGTTTGAGTCCCTGTGTGGAATGTGCATTTCCCCAGACTCAATGGGACTCATGGCCCATGAATCTAAACTATTTTAGGTGCTGTCTTCTCAGGTGATGATCTGTAGAATATTGCTCAGAAGTAGGGAGGCTCTTCTGTAATGCTAGATACAGGATAAACACTTCAAGTTGGAGTGTAGCCAGACTTCTCACAGTTGTATCCCATCCATTCCTCTGTTACTGGGGATCATGTGGAGGTGGGTGTGAGTCACAACAGGATGAGCTCGCTGTAGTATTTTACCCATTAGGACCCAGAGGCACAGATTTGGTGATCCATATGGTCTATATTTGTGGGGGGATCTCACCTTTTATGAAAGCTATGTTTGCATTTGTCTTTCTTTAGGATGCCTTAACAGTAACATTTTATGAAGACAGATGTATATTGTTCTGATGACTGATGGATATCCTGTACTGCCCTTATAATCACTAAGTTTTAACCTTTTCATGAAAATAGTTTCAAATTATTTTTTGCTGTGAATTTTTTTGCTTATGCAATGTGTTTTCTGTAATGGGAGGCATGCTGCAATCAAGGAAAAAACAATTTTTGAGGTTATGTGGATTTGATACAGTTATGTGGAATAGATATGTCCTAGTAGGCTGTAAGTAAGATTGGCGGTATGAAGCTCGTTTCTTCAGATTCACATAATTATACAAGTCTCCACAGGCAGCAGCATACACTACAACTGGGGGAACAGTTTTCCAAGAAACCTGAGAGGCTGAAAATATAGATGAATATTCCAGGAATCATGACAGGATTAAGACCTGTCCTGGTCTTGTGTGTACTTTGATTGTGGGCTTCGAACTTGCAGAAAAAATAAAAAAAATAACACAATAGCCATTATATATACTGCCAGTACTACCCCACACACCCCCACACAATGCAAGACACTCACAATATATAATGAATACATTGTAGTCTCAAATATTACTATCTTGGGACTAAGAAAAAAAATTGCTCTAAATGGGTTAAGGTAGTTTGAAAAGTTTTGTGAAGCTAGGTAGGTTTTGAGGAGCTGTTGGGTTTTGACATATCAGTAAGATGTAGCTAGTCGGAGTAGAGGTGACTTCCAGGTGTACATGTCTACTTGACCTTAGCAGCACCCTAGACCGTGAGCCTGTCTGTCAAGTTTGAGAGTTGTAAGAAGATGACCCGCAGGACGTCCATGAAGAACACAGACTAGTGGGTCTGGAGAGGCAGAAGTGGAGATGTAAACTGGGGCTAGGAGCTCCAAAGTTGCACAGGTGGAAATTTGCTGTGCTAGGCAGTAGAAAACCATGTAGGTTAGTTGTGCCGCCTCCCCCCCCACCACCACCAAAACAAACCAAAAAACACCAGAGTCCCCGGCCACTTTTTAAAATGATTCCTCAGGCAACAGTATGCATTGTGAAATTGGTAAGGACTGAATATTTCATTAGAAGATAGGGCCATCATCAGTGTCCATCACGAGTGTTCGTCAAAGGTGACCAAGACCATGGAGATGGGATATTAATAGTTATGTAGCAAAATCAGGAATAATGGTTGCTGCAAAACAATTTCATATTTACATAGTTGCCAGTCTTTTTTATCATGAAATAGACCAGAAGAAAGGTGCACATTATGCTCATTGTTCTTAGGTGCCATTGATTCAGTACCAACTCATAGCGACCCTATGCACACCAGAACAATACACTTCTCTGACCTATGCCAACCCCACAACCATTGCTATATTTAAACTCATCGCTGCTGCCACTGTGCCAGTCCATCTTGGGGGTCTTATTCTTTTTCTCTGACCCCCCATTTTACTAAACATGGTATCTTTTTCGAGGGACTAGTTCAGCCTGACACAATGTGTCTGAAGTATGAGAGACAAAGTCTGGCCATTCTGGCTTCTAAGGAGCATTCTGGCTGTACTTTTTCAAACTCAGATTTGTTTGTTATTCTAACAGTTCATGGTACTTTCAATATACTTTCCCAACAGCACAACTCAAATCTTGATCAAGATTTGGTCTTGATCAAATACGGTCTTCCTTATGCACTGTCCAACTTTCACATACATATGAGGTTATTGAAAATACCATGATTTGGGTCAGGCACACCTTAGCCCTCAAACTGCCGTCTATGCTCATGAAGACTTTAGAGAGGTCTTGCGCAGCAGATTTACCAAATGCAATATACATTGATTGATTTCTTGACTGCTGCTTCCATGAGTGTTGATAGATGACCTGAACAAAATGAAGTCTGTAACAACTTCAATCATTCCTCCATTGATACGATGGTGGTTCTGTGTCATGGAGTCGGTTCCGACTCATAGTGACCCTGTACAGGGTTTCTGAGGCTGTAAATCTGTACGGGAGTAGAAAGCCACATCTCCTGCAGAACAGCTGGTAGTTTCAAACTGCTGACCTTGCGGTTGGCAGCCTGATTCATAACCACTACGCTACCAGAGCTCTCCATTGATATGGATGTTATTTATTGGTCCAGTAATGATGATTTTTGTTTTATGCTGCAATTCATATTAAAGGCTGTGGTCTTAGATCTTCATCAGTGAGTATTATAAGTCCTCTTCAGTTTCACATTATGGATGTCTTTAAATCCTTGAAATAATAGCTATTCACCCTGGAAGATAATATAACCCATTGCAGAGGATAAGAATTGAGATTTAATCTCTGGAGAGAGATGCTGACTTTTTTTTTTTAAAGGTGTTTATTGTGGATTAAGTGAAAGTTTACTGGGCAGATCATCAGTTTTACATTCAACAAAGCATATACTTTGTTTCATTACAATGATTGTAATCCCCTCCATGTACCATCAGTTAACAGTATTTCTCTCTATATATCTCTTTAGCTCCTTAAAAAAAACAAACAAAAAAAAAACACCCACTCAGGCATATATAATAATTCACATCTCCAAAGGGCATATTCTACAAGTCTGCCTCCTGGCCACCAGCTCTTAATCCCTCTCTTCCCATGAATCTGGAGTCCTCAGCTGCGCCCCCTTTCCATGCCCCCACATGCATCGCTGCTTCTCTGGATAAGGTCCTGCATTCTGCTTGTGTACTTCTCCCTTGATGTTTGTAGGGTCCTCAGTTTCTGGACTGTAACATTAACCGCTGCCCTGTTTTTGTTACAAAACTTCTACCTTTACAAGTGTGACAGTCTCAATTAGTCATGATAACAGTTATTCACTATTGAATCATACGAATCTTATCCCAATCTCTTTTCACAAGACCCATCTAGACAAGATGAAATCTATTCAATGGGAACTCTTTCTCTCCATCCCATCCATACTTTTTTTTGACTTCATTTATTGATGATGAAACTAAGGCAACAGATGTGACACATTCATGGTGCCATACTAATAAATGACACAGCCAGAATTTGGAACCTAGAAGTGTAATTTTAGAAAGGCACCTTTAACCATTACGTTACATATATATGTATGTTCATATATCCTTATTTAACCCTTTATAAATACTTTTACTTTAATAAACACATTGTACATATGAATTAATACAGTCAAGAATGTGGATAGCATCTTGAGCAAACTGTAAAGAGAGGACAAGAATGGAAGTCTCTGGGAACTGTGATAATAAACACCAGAGGTGTCTATACAACTTCACTAAAACCACTGTCATTGAGTCGATTTCAACATACTCTGTAGAACTGCCCTGTAGGGCTTCCGAAGTTGTGAATCTTCATGGAAGCAGACTACATCTTTCTCCTGAAGCATGACTGGTGAAATCCTACTGCTGACTTTCCAGAATGCAGCCATGAACTTAACCATTAGCATTAGTGCTCCTTATTTTAAAACTGTGAAACACCCCCCCCCTTTTTTTGTTTTGTTTTTCCTTTGGTCATATCAATCAATAACTTCCCACACATAGAATTAGGAAACCTTGGGTTGCTGAGTGCATCCAGGCAGCATGAGCACTCAAACATGTGTAGGCTTACACTTTCAGATAAGTTTAGAGGTACAGTGTGGTTTTAGGTCTTCGGGTTTTTTTTTTTTAATGTTTTATTGTGAATTGTGTGATAGTTTTCATGGGCTCCCATACTCTTAAACTAAACTCTCTCTTGAAACCCTGTAAGCCAGTCACTTTCCTGCCTTTATCGCCCCCTCATTTTAGGTAGCCAATGTCTAAGTTTCTTGTTCCTATCTACCCTGTGTACAGAGGGGATAGCATTGATACTTGATGTGAAGACTCCTTCCCTCTATGTTGGATTTAGAGTAACTACCTCTCCGAGTATAGGTCAGGTTCATCCAATTGTAGCAATTTACCCTCATTTCCTTTATGTAAAAAAATTAAAAATTGTTATTTTCCTCTAGTCAAGTTCTAATTATCAAGCCATCAAGTCTTTGTCAAATGGGTACTGTCTGCAAGTTTGAGTGTTCTTGTGCAGAGAGATACTGACATTTTAAAATACAAATTAGCAGAGTCCCAACTCAATCAAATAGTGCTTACCCTTTGATTGTCAGTAATTGTTAAGTGCAGTTGAGTTGCTTCTGATTTAGAGCGACCCTATATAGGCTTTCTGAGGCTTTTAAATCTTCACAGAGCAGAAAGCCTCATCTTTTTCTTGCTTACTGGATGACAGGTTTGAATCACAGACCTTGTGGTTCATAGTTCCATTTTGTTTCCAAAATACACAACTGAAAGTGTTTTTGATCTTCAGTCTTCTATTTTTTTATTTTATTCTTGGATCTATAGTCAGTGTAGATGTCATTGCCAGACTGTTCATTTTTCATGATACCCACTATCCAGGATTTACGGATTTCCAAATTTTCTTATTGCACTAATTCTTAGTAAGTGTTTTATATATCAGCGTTAGTGATGACCAGTGTTTTTTTTTTTTTTAATCAGTAAAAATATTTGTGTCCAGTAGAGATTAGAATAAGTTCATGATTGGTGGCGCATGCAGATACTATCATACGTGGGTTTGAAAAGATGCTTTAGCTTTAGTGAGATGATATATTTTTCCATAAGATGGTGCTGCAGAAAGCTAACTTTACTGATTGTTTTTAAAGATGCTTCATGCTGCCAAAGGTATTGTAGCAGAATCTGAGTTGGCAAAGCTTCCTCCAGTGTGGAACTTGCTTGCATAAATTCTGCTGGCACATAGATCTAATACAGTGTAATGAGGAAGCTGCTGGGAGAAAAATTGATTACAGGGCTGTAGACAATTTTATTAACATTTCTTTCCATGATATACCAGATGTCTTTCCTAATAGGCTAGTTTTGTTAGTTTAATTTTTATAGGATAGCACTGATTATATCATAATTTAGCTTTCTTTAAGTATCTGTGCTGGAAAGCAACATTTTGTGGGACTCTCCTAGCTGGGATGGTTTGTAGCAGATAATCTGTAGCCACTGGTAGTGCTGAGAGAGAGGAGGTGAAAGAACTTAGCCCTGGTCCTCCCTAGACTGGTCAGAGATGATTCCCCCTCAGCTGCTGGCAGTATCAGACAGTTTAGTTACTAACTCCATGGCAGCATAGCAGACATTCTAGCCAAAGCAAAAGAGGTGCAATCATTTTAAAAGGACATAAAATGCACATTTATTATCGGAGTAACAGATGTGGCTGTGTCAGGCCCATTCATGATGGCTGCACCTGTCATCTTCCTTGCTAGGAGATCAAGGTTTAGTTTATGGTATTTAGTTTTTTTGTTTTTTAAAGCCCATTATCTTTTTGTGTGTTTATGACCTCCATTGAGTGGCTGATGTGCATAAATAAGAGTGTATTATATATAAGAAGAATTGATGCTTTTGAGTTATGGTGTTGGAGGAGAATATTGAAAGTGCCATGGGCTGCCAAAAGAACCAATAGATCTGTTTTGGAAGTAGTGCAGCCTGAGTGCTCCTTGGAAGCCAAGATGGCTAAACGTCATCTCTCATACTTCAGACATATTGTAAAGGAGAAACCAGTCCCTGTAGAAGGGTATCATGATGTTTGGTAAGGTGGAGGGTCAGAGAAAAAGAAGAAGGACCCCCAACGAGATAGATTGGCAAAGTGGCAGCATCAATGGGCTCATGCGTGGCAACAATTGTGAGGTTGGCTCAGGACCAGGCAGTGTTTTTTTTCTGTTGTGCATAGGGTCACTATGAGTCGGTACCAACTCGATGGCACCTAACAACAACAACAATTATTAGTGGATTGAGCTATTTTATTCCAGTTTAAAAAAAAAAAAAATTAACCGCTAGTTTTATTTTTGTTTCATTATTCTTTAGAGAACTTTTTTCTTTTTATATTTCTTGTGTAACATAAGTAATTTAACCCTTTCTAAACCTTAGTTTTCTCAATTATAAAAGGGTATGTCTGTTTCCTACTGCAAAGAATTGTTGCAAAGATTATAAAGTAAATAATTCATTAAACTGCTTAGCCCAGTGTCTTAAGCATTATCTTTTAAATTACATGCACATTGGTTTAAAATGATTTATTAGTTTTCTAAACATCGTTAATCTGAGATATATGGTCCCTGTTGTTGTTAAGTGCCGTCGAGTCGGTTCCCGACCCATGGTGTCCCTATATAGGGTTTCTGAGGAGTGACTGGTGAGGTTGAACCACCAACCTTGCAGTTCAAACGGCTTTACAGTCTGATATGGTTTTTAGGATAAGCAATAGACTGTAAACAACAAGGTCAACAGTTCGAGTCCACCAGCCCCTCCATAGGAGAAAGACGAGGTTTTCTGATACTGTAAACACTTAAAGCCTCAGAAATACTGTACTGAGTTGCTATGAGTTGGAACCAATTCGATGACACTTAACAAGGAAACTTTTAAGACTCATGTTTGTATAAGATCTTGCCTTTTTAAAGGTGACAGGATGGAGATTTTAGTCCAGGGAATTTACTCTGTCTTGTGTAATCTTCATTGTCCTCTCTCCTGGTTGTCTTGGCTACTTTTGGAATGATCCCTGCAGTAGCACCAAGTTTGTCCCTATACAGGGTTGCTACGGGTTGGAACCGACTTGGCGGCACTTAACAACTACAACTGCTGCAGAGTTTCTTCCACTTTGAGGCATGCTATTCATTCACTTTGAGAGCTACTCAGACTTGCCCTTATCCTTAGTAGATGGACAATGGCATAAGAAGTATGGTGTGAGAATTCTTTTGATTGTCACTAAATTTACCATCTCTGATGGTGCAAATGATTAAGTACTTGGCTGCTAATGGAAAGGTTGGCCATTTGAGTTCACCTCAAAAGAAAGACCTGGAGATATACTTTGAAATATGATCCATGAAAACGCTGATGGAACACAGTTCTACTCTGACACCCCTTAGGTTGCCATCAGTTAGAATTGACTCTACAACAACTGTTTGTGTGTGTGTTTTTAAAATCACATCTTTGTTGTTTGTCATTTAGTTGGTTCTGAGCCGTAGCTACCCTATGCACAAAGCATGAAACACTGGTCCTGCGCCAGCCTCACAGTTGCTGTTATACTTGAGCCCATTGTTGTGACAATCCACTACAATGGGGGAGTTTCTTCTCTTTTTCACTGACCTTCTGTACTTCTTCCAACACAGATTTTTTTGTTCTTCTGGCATTCCATGGTAATTTCAGTATTCTTCCCCAACACCATAACTCAAACCATTTAAAGAGGGCTTGGGCAGCAGATTTGCCAAATAAAATAACGTAGTTTGATTTCTTGACTGCTGCTTTCCTGAGTGTTGGTAGTGGATCCAAGCAAAATGAAGTCTTTGACTTTCAGTCTTTTCTCCATTTATTGTGATGTTTTTTATTACTCCAGTGTGAGGATTTATGTTTTCTTTGCATTGAGGTGTAACCCATATCGAAAGCTGTTCAGAAGTCACATCTTTAATGTCCTGTTTTATTTTTTTTTAATTATATGACAAGCAGTTCCTATGGATTCCCTCTTCATTCATCTTTATCTCACTTATAAATACTTGCAAAGTAGTTCCTCTCGTCTGTGGTGGTGTTCAGGTAAAGCATCCTGCATTTACTAAATTAGGTTTAGAGAAGCCTATTCCTACTTATTACAGAGCTCAGGAAGCTAGTACCCAGGACAGGAATTGACAGTCCCCATGTCCTTGCTTTGTGAGGGGTCATTTTAGACCCAGAGGTCAGGTTTTTGGGAGCATGGTCAGTGTCTTTCCCTATACTACTACCTTCCTGGACACAAAGGATGATCTAAAAGCTGGTCCATAGCATACCACCACTCTGCTTAATATGTGGTTTAAACTTTGGCGACTATCTCAAACCAGTGTTAAAACAGAATTATTTTTTGCTTATATAAATATTTACCATTATTTCTAATACTGGTAGTTTGAACCTACTGGAAGCTCTGTGAGAGACAAATGTGGTGGTCGTCATTTGTAAAGATTTTCAGTCTCAGAAACCTTAGGGAGCATTTCTACTTTGTCTTGTTGCTGTTAAGTGCTGTGGAGTCGGTATTGACTCATAGCAACTCTGTACAGGGCTTCCAATGATCAGCCGGTGGGTTTGAATCACCAGCCTTGCAGTTAGTAGTCCAGTGCTTATCCTACAATCACTATAGGTCAGAAACAACTTGTTGCGATCATAAGAGAGTACTGACTTTTATGTTTGATTGTAGTAAAAGGTAATAAAATGATTGAATTTTCAGGAAAATACAAATGTAGGAATTCATCCTACTGATTTAAATGAACGATATTATTAACAGAAAATTTTAGGAAAGAAAATGCCGAGTGACCTAGTATGGAAAGGCAGACATTCATCTTACAGAGCTCATACCCTGCTTCCAGATCGAGTCCTTTCACCTGCCAACAGTTATTTTCATATTCTTTTCTGCCATGAAAGCTATAATTGTCAGCAATTTTTATTCTTAAGGTACTTTTACTATTATTTTCATCTGCTTCTTTATAAAAGAGGGCGTCAAATCACATTTTCAGAAAACAGATTTGAATAAGCCTATAATTTTCTAACTGCCCACTATCTGACCATTCTCTTTGTTTCCACAGTTCTGTGTAAAACTTAATGATCCTTTTAAAGTTTCATCAAGATTCTTTTCTTTGTAAGTATAGTACACAGCCTTTCTTAATCACAAGCACTATTATACCTTTCAGCCCTCCATTTCCTGGGTGTTTCATTTAGTTTGGCTGAAAGATATGAAAGCAAATGGTGGAGCATCCAGGTTTTTCACTTTCCTCCAAATTAGTTTTACAAGTAAGAGGGGTACTTTAAAAGTTCATGAACAATGGAATGAAAAGATAATAGAATTTTCTCACAAACTTTTTGACACCCCCTCTTGTATAAATTCCCAAAGATTTTCAGTTCATAGAAGTAGTACTTAAAATTTAGTTTTGGCCTACCTTTGTTTTGAGTGAGGTCTTAACATGTTTTTCATGTCATTCCCTTTTTTGATTTTAGTTTGTTTTAGTACTTTGGGTGGCATTATCTGTTATTTAAGCTTTAAATAGAAGAGGAGATAACAGTGCTTCCCAAGTTTTCTTAGAACTAGAGGGCAGTTAAGTACCATAACTGAAGTTAATGAAGGTCTTCTCAGCCTATAGAAATTATTATTATCTTGCAGCCTTAGAAGTTGGCATGTTTTTTAACCTCATGGTGTACATTTCGTTTGAGTATCAGATATTTGTCATGCTTTCCTCTTCCCCCATTTTTTCCCCCTAAAAATGTTTCTTTACTGACGTTGACATTATACACAGGAAAACATATACCACTTCATGTTACTTGTATATGAACATTTTAGTGACACTGATTACATTCTTTGAAGTATGCAGCCATTCTCAGCGTCCTTTGCTGAGCTATTCCTCTCCCATTTACATTAACTCACTGCTCCTAACATTCCTGTTAGAGTTACTGGTGTCAGTTTGATCCCACATAGATTCAAGGGGTTTTCAAAAAGTTTGAGGAAGAATCTCACAATAATCATCTAATTTCCATTTTATGTGAACATTTAGAAGCCTCCTCGTAGCTCTTAAAAATGCACTACGCTATGTACACCGTTTTTACTAGTCTAGTAAAATTATGGGTTGAATTAAAAAAGACTCTAGGAGATATTTTTGGTTTAAGGTTTAAGGATGATCTCAGGGCAATAGTTTCAGGGGCTCATCCATCCTCCATGTTTCCAGAAAGTTCTGTATTTCCTGCATTTGAACAGGAATTGACTAAAGGATCTTTGATCTAAATGTTCAGTAATGGTAGTGAGGCACCATTCACTTCTCATCGCAAAGGAGGCAATTTTTCATGAAAGCAATTTGCTATACATTCTACCTCCTCCTCCTGTTCCCTACTCTCTTTTCTCTTATGTTCCTCCTGGTGCCTTGGATGGCTGCATGCATGTTTTTAGGACTCTAGGCACTGTGCAATCATTTAGGAGATAGAACAAACATATTAAACAAGTTACTAGGCCAATTAAGTTGGATGTTCTCTGAAACCATGACTCTAAACTTCGAAACCAAGGAACCAAATCCTCTGAGCTAATTGGTTGTACATAAATAGCCTCAGCAGCTACTCTTTGTTGTTGTAAATATTTCGATATCACATGCTTTTGCCAATTGGACTTTTAACAGTGTACAACTTACTGACTGCATTTGCTGTGCAATAATCAGCTGTGCATCCCTACCCTTAATCAGTGTGACATTTTCCATCACCATCGACCCTCTTCTACCCCATCCTTCCCTTTCCTGGTAACCACTAATAAAATTTGGTCTCTCTGCATTTGTGGTTTTTTTTGTGTGTGTGTGTCTTTTCATATATTTTACATACAATGTTTATCTTTTTGTGATTGGCTTACTTCGCTCAGCATAATGTGTTCAAGCTCTAGCCATACTGTAGCACGTATCCAGACATCATTTCTCCTAGTGGCTAATATTCCATTGTATCTACCACATTTTGATTATAATTTCATCTGTTGTTGGACAATGAGATTGTTTCTATCATTTGGCAATGTTGAATAGTGCTTCAGTGAACATTGATAGTAAGTCTCTTTTTTTTAGTCTCTGCTTTCAAGTCTTTTGGATATATTCCTAGGAATGGAAATGTTTGGTCATGAGAGAGATATATTTTTAGTGTTTGAAGAACCACCACACTATTTTTCATAGCTGTTTTAATTTTGTTAGGTGCTGTCTTGTCAGTTCTGACTCTACATGCGACAGAGTGAAACATTGCCTGTTCCCGTACCATCCTCACAATTGTTTTCACATTTGAGCTCATTGTTGCTGCCACTGTGTCAGTGTGTCATGTTGGGGTGTCGTCTTCTTTTTTGCTGACACTCTGGTTTTCCTAGCATGATATCGTTCCTGAGGCACTAGATCCTGCTGACAACATGTCCTGAGTTCAAAAGACGAAGTCTCGCCCTCTTGGCTTCTAAGGAGCATTCTGGCTGTACTTCTTCCAAGATTTGTTTGTTCTTCTGGCAGATCATGATACTTTGATCTTGATTCTTCTCCAACACCATAATTCAAATGCATCAATTCTTCTACTGTCTTGTTTATTCATTGTCCAACTTCCTCTTGTATGTGCCTTGATCAAAAATATCATGCCTTCCATAAAAATTGACTTCTTTGCTCTTTAGTGCTTTCTTGTTGTTATTGTTAAGTACCATGGAGTTGGTTCCAACTCATAGTGACCCTACACAGGGTTTCTGAGGCTGTGAATCTTTACAGGACCAGAACGCCTCATCTTTCGCTTTGGAACGCTAGTAGATTCGCTGAGCTTGAGGTTGGCAGCCCAACTCGTAACCACTACGCTACTGAAGTCTTGTTCAGCAGATTTATCTACCGCAATAAGTCATTTTGAAATGTGCTGTTTTCGTAAACATTGATTGCGGATCACTCAATTAAAATGAAGTCTTTGACAACTTCAATGTTTTCTCTGTTTATCATGATGCTATTTATTGTTCTAGTTGTAAGGATTTTCATTTACATTGCATTGAAATCCGTATTGAAGACTGTAGTCTTTATCAGTATCTTTATCAGTAGGTATTGGGTGTGTCTTCTTTGGCTTTTCAGCAAAAAAGGTTGTGTCATCTGTATGTCCTAGATTGTTAATGAGTCTTCATCCATTCCTGATTCCAGTGCTCTTCTTCATATAATCCAGCTTCTAATTTTATTTGCACAGTATACAGATTAAATAGGTATGGTAACAGAATACAATCCTGCCACACACCTTTCCTGATTTAAAACTATTCCATATCCCCTTAATTCTGTTCAAATGATTGCCTTTTGGTCCATGTACATACAGGTTCTTCATGAGCACAATGAAGTGTTCTGGAAAACCTGTTCTTGGCAATGTTTTCCATTGTTATGATCTACACAGTTGAAAGCGTTTGCATAGTTAATAAATTGCAAATAAATTTCTTTCTGATAATCTGTTTTCAGCCAAGATCCATCTGACATCAGCAATGATATCCCTCATTCCACATCCACTTCTAAATCTGGCTTGAATTTCTGGCAGTTCCCTGCCACTGTATTGCTGCAAGTGGTTTGAATTATGTTCTGCAAAATTTTACTTGCATGGGATATTAATGATAATGTCTGGTGATTACTGCATTTCTTGGGTCACTTTTTCTAAATGGATACAAATATGAATCTCTTATCGCTTGAACAGATAGCTGTCTTCTAAATACTTTGCATAGATGAGTTAGCGCCTGCAGTGCTGCCTTGGTTTGTTGAAACATTTCAGTTGGTATTCTGTCAATTTCTGGAGCCATCTTCTTTTCTAATTCCTTCAGTGCAGCTTGGATTTCTTCCTTCAGTACCATTGATTGCTGAATGTAAGCTCTTAAAATGATTGAACGCTGACCAGTTATTTTTGGTACAGTGACTCTGTGTGTATGTTTCCTGTGTTGTTCTATATTTTGCCTGCAGAATCCTTCAAATGGCAGCCCCAGGCTTGAGTTTTTTCTTCAGCTCTTTCAGCTTGAGAAATGTTGAGTGTGTTCTTCCCTTTTTCATTTCATTTCATTATAATACTTTCTGTCTTCTGGAGTTGCCTTTTGGAAATCTTCTGTTCAACTCTTTTATTTCATCATTTCTACTTTTCGTTTTAGCTTCTCTGCATTCAGGAGCCAGTTTTATAGAATATCTCTTGATAACCATATTGATTATTTCTTCCTTTCCCGTCTTTTTAATTTAAAAATTTTAAATGACCTTTTACTTTCTTCATGTATGAGATTCTTGACATAATTCTGCAACTTATCTGGTCTTAGCCCATTGGTATCTAATGCAACAGATATATTGTTGAGATGATCTCTGAATCCAGGTGAGCTATTCTTAAGGTCATATTTTTGTTTTTGTGGACTTGTTTCAGTTTTCTTCAACTTCAGTCTGAACTTGCATATGAGCAATTGATGGTCTGTTCCACCGTCTGTCCCTGGCCTTTTGTTTCAAATACCAGTGTCATAGTTTTCAGCATCACAGCAACACACAAACCACTACCATATGACAAATTGTCAGGGGAGTGCTAGATAGCGGATGGACCATTTTGCATTCCCATTTTCCCACATCTTCACATTTCTTATTATCTTTATTTTTTAAATGCTGGTGATCCTAGTGTTAGTCCAATGGCTTCTCATTGTGGGGTTGATTGGCATTTCTCTGATAGCTAATGAAACTGAGCATCTTTTCATGTGTTTGATGGCTGTTTGAATGTCCTCTTGGTGAAATGTTAATTTAAGTCCTTTGCCCATTGTATGACTATTATTTGTCTTTTATTGTTGTCAAAGTTTTACATAGATTTTGGTTCTCAGATTCTTGTTGGATATATAGATCCAGAAGATACTTTCCCAGTAGGTAGCTTGTCCTTTCACTTTTTTTTTGGCAAAGCTGTTGGATGAACAAAATTTTACTTGTATGTGTTACTAATTAATTGTTCTATGATTTCCACATTCTGTTTAGTCACATCTCTTTGGAATGGGCACAAATATGGATCTCTTCTTATCAGTTTGCCAGAAAATGGTCTTCCAAATTTCTTGGCACTGATGAGTGAGTGCCTCCAGTGCTGCATCAGTTTGTTGAATTATCTCAATTTGTATTCCATCAATTCTTGGAGCCTTGATTTTCATCAATATATTCAGTTCTGGTTGGACTTCTTCCTTAAGTTCATTGTTCTTGATCATATGCTAGCTCTTGAAATGGTTGGACATCAACCATTTCTTTTTGTGTGTATTTTCCATCTATCATCTTCTTTTTTTGTGTTTTATTACTGCTCCCTGCTTTTAAGGAGCTCTGGTAGCATAGTGGTTCTCAATCAGGCTGCTGCAAACCTCAAGGTCAGCAGTTCGAAACTACCAACTGTTCCACAGAAGAAAGATGAGGCTTTATGTTCCCATAAAGATTTACAGCCTTGGAAACCCTGTACAGGGTCGCTATGAGTCAGAGCCGACTCAACGGTGTATAACCACCACTACTAACCCCCCCCCCCCTTTTTAGTTGCACCTCTTCCACGTTTATAGTCGTGATCATCGCCATTAGACCTGAGAACAAGTTACTCAATTGAATCATAAAATCCTATACCCCTCATCACCAAACCCATCTGGCCATGAGGGAAACTATTCAGTAGGGTTTCTGTCTTACTCCACTCATTCTGACACTAAGCACATTCATGAAAGCTTGTAAACCAGCCACTTTGTGCCTTTATAGCTCCCAGTTTTGATAGCTGCAATCTAAGTTGCCTGTCTCTGTCAAGCAGTGTACTGAGGAGACATGCACTTCATTCTTGAATCTTTCCCTATTTTGTTCTCATTTTGGGCAGCTTCATCCATAAACAAGGGTCCAGTTGATTAGGTTGTAACAATTTATGCTTGTTCCCAGTATCATACTTCTTTAACTTCATCAGGTCGAATTCTGGTCAGCTGTCCATCCATGGGTACTATATCTGCAAGTCTGGGAGTTCTTGCATGCCTCCGCCTCTTCTGAACAGCTGGCTGCTTCATTCTTAACTTTAGTGTCCTAAGTGGCTAGCTTCCATCTTCTTTTGATTCTTTCTGCATCACTCAATATTTTTTCCATAGAATCCTTCAGTATTGCAATTTGAGGCTTGAAATTTTTTTCTTCAGTTCTTTTAGCTTGAGCAATGCCGAGCATGTTCGTCCTTTTTGGTTTTCTAACTCCAGGTCTTTACACATTTCATTATACCTGAATTTGCCTTCTCAAGTTGTCTTTTGAAATTTTCTGTTTAGTTCTTTGGCTTCCTTATTTCGTCTATTTGCATTATCAGCTCTACTCTTGAGAACAAGTTTCAGAGTTTCCTCTAAAATCCATTTTGGTCTGTTCTGTCTTTTTAATGACATTTTGCTTTCTTTCTGTATGATGATATTGATGTCATCTCACAGCTCCTCTGGTCTTTGGTTATTAGTATGTAATATATCACATCTGCTCTTGAGATGTTCTTTGAATTCAGTTGGAATATATTCAAGGTTGTATTTTGGCTCTTGTAGACGCGTTTTACTTTTCTTTTGCTTCATCCTGAACTTGCACACAAGCAAGTGAAGGTCTTTTCCACAGTTGGCCTCTGGCCATTTTTTTTGGACTGATGATATTGAGCTTTTACACCATCTCTTCACACAGATATAATACAGATTCCTGTATGTCCCATCTGGTGAGGTCTATGTGTACAGTTGCTTTTTATGCTATTTTAAGAAATATTTTCAGTGAATCTATCACTGGTGTTGCAAAATTTTGTCATTTGATCTCCAGTGTCATTTCTATCACCAATGCCAACTACTGATCCTTCCTTTTTGCTTCCTACTTTCACATTCTGATCTCCAGTAATCAATACATTTTAATTGCATGTTTGATCAATTTCAGACAGAAGAAGTTGATAGAATTCTTCAATTTCTTCATCCCTGGCTTTAATGGTTGGTGAATAAATTTGTGTATAGTGATATTAACTGGTCTTCCTTGTTAGGCATATGGATGTTATTTTTTCACAGACAGCATTTACTTCAGGATAGATCTTGGAATGTTTGTTGTTTTTTTTTTTGATGATCAGTGCTATGCCATTCCTCTTGAGTTTGCTGTTTTCGTAATTAACCACATGTTGTCAGATTCAGAATGGCCAGTACCAGTTCGTTTCAGCTTACCAGTGCCTAGGACATCAATCTTTATGTGTTACATTTCATTTTTGATGACTTTCAAATTTCTTAGATTTGTAATTTGTACCTTCCATGTTCTGATTATTTATAGATGTTTGCACCTATTTCTCTTTGCAAAATAGCTCTCTCCTATCAGAAAATTTAGGTCCCAGTAGCTTTTCTCTATTCATGTTATTATGGTCATCTCTGAGGAGGCAGTTCTTGCCCAGTTATATTTTGAGTGCTTTCCAACCTGAGAAGTTCTTCTTCCAGACTATGTCTGACAATGTTTTACTGCCGTTCATTAGGTTTACAGTGGCTAGCCGTTCAGAGTTGTTGTAGACTCTTTTTTCATCGTCTGTGTTAGTCTGGAAAATCAGCTGAATTCTGTCTATGGGTGACCCTGAGGGTATTTAAAATGCAAGTGGCATAGCTTCCAGTATTAAAGAAACATGTAAATCACCTCAGTATAACACTGATAAACATGTCATGGTGGATTACATATGGTTATTGGGAAAAGGTATATTTGTTAGGTTTGTTGTGACATGGCTAAAATAATCAAAACAGTTGTGAATAGATGAGTTTTAAAAGTTTACTATTTTTTTATATAGTGATTTTGTGAATCTTTCACATAAAAAAGTCTAATTCTCTGGAAAAATCCCTCTTTTTTTCTTCCTTGGTGATTTAAAAAAGTTTTCTAGCATATGTTTCACTTATTCCTTATTTTGATCATTGGACAAATAAAAACTCTGAGCATATCCCACCTCTCTTTTGTTACTAGATATTGCTGGGTTACTTTCTGTCTCTAATCTTGCATTATTTTCATGAACTTGACTGAGAACTAGTTGGATACTAGCTTCATCTCTATGTAGAATCTCAGTATCTAATGGTATGGAGCTCTGGGTTAAATGTGTCAGACTGCAAAGCGGTTGGTGGTTCAAACTCACCAGCTGCTCCTCAGAAACCCTACGCAAGGGTTACTATGGGTCAGAACTGACTCGATGGCACTTAACAACAACAATGCTTGAAATAAAGTTTTTATTGCCCTTTGTAATATATGTGCCCTGGTGTGGCATGTTAGTATAAACATTGGGCTTTTAAAAAACCTTGGTGTTGGCCATTCAAACCCACCAGCCATCCTCATGGTCTTTATGAGTTAGAACTGAGTCAAGGGCCCACAATCGTTACAACAGTAATATGTATTGTAAGTGGGAAAGAATGATTTACCTTCTTTTTAAAAGCTACAGTTATGTTGACAGTGTTTGTGAAAAAGATCTTAGAGTAGATTTCTTGATATTTTTGTATTCATTTTGTTAGCATTACACAACTTTTTCAGTTCTATGTGTGGCAACACTAAATAAGTTAAATTTCAATTCAGAACTTAACTGATTTAAAATAAGACCTTGACAGATTCTTTGGCAGTATTGTTTGAACTCTTTTTTTAAAACTACTTTAAGGCAGAAATTGAAGTCCTGGTATGGTGCTGTGAGTTAATGCACTGGAATGCAAAGTTGGTTTGAACTACAAGGTTGGCGGTTCAAGCTTACTAGCTGCTTCTCGGAAACACTATACAAGGTCACTATGGGTCAGAACCGACTCAATATCACTTAACAACAAGAACAAAGCAGAACTTGGTGGTCTGTGAATGTTCATTTAAATTTATAATGTAGCGAAGTATAGAAAAACTTCCTTCTGTTTTCAGCTATTTGGAAGTTTCTTCTCTTTGTTTTTCTATATCCTTGGTTTGTTCTTGTTAAGTGTCATCCAGTCTGTTTCTTCTGACAGGTATACTGTACAGGATTTCTGAGGAACAACTGGTGGGTTTGGACTGCTGACCTTGCAGTTAGTAGTCCAATGCTTATCCTACAGCACCACACCCCCAGTTTTGTTGTTTTGCCTCCTTCCTTCCCACAGTATCCTCCCTCCAAAAATAGAAAAGCAGCTAGTTGCTTCTGTGAAGAGATAGTTTTGTTTCTGTTTTACTCCCTCAGAGTCTTAGTGCCAAGTGTTGTTCCTACCTATTTTCTATCTCTTATCCCTGCTTTTCGACTTCTCAATATGTTTTAACCTGCTATTGACCTGTTTTTTTTGTTTTACTTTATTTTTTAAAATAATTTCAGACTTAAAGAGAAGGTGAAAGACTAGTGTAAAGAACTGCCTCTGTATCTGTCCTCTAAATTCACCAATTAATAACGTTTGCCATATTTATTTTTCTATATATGTATACATTTATATATTTTGGAGTACTGGTATGGTGCTATAGGATAAACACTGGACTCCTAACTTCAGGGCGGCCCTTGGAAACCCTTTATAGAGTTGCTATGATTTGGAACTGACTCAGAGACACTTAACAATAGCAACAACTTACATCTTATATGGCTGTGTGCTGTGGAGTCGGTCCCGACTCATAGCGACCCCGTACAGGGTTTCCGAGGCTATAAATCTTTACAGGAGCAGAACGCCTCATCTTTCTCTCTTGTGGAGCAGCTGGTAATTTCGAACTGCTGACCTTGAGGTTCACTGCCCGATTCGTAACCACTACGCTCCCAGAGCTCTCCTTTTACATCATATATAGGTATAAGTAAAATTTTCAACTAATATAGAATGAAGTGGTTTTATGATGTTTTCATTTTCATTTCTTTTGCCTCTGGCCTATAATGCTAATTGTTGACTTTTTGAATCTTTATCTGAGAAGGAGCAGTGATGTGCTGTTAGGTGGGAATCTCTTGCTCTGGATTACAGCTTATTAACAGCATTGATTTTCCTGGCATCCTTATTGAAATGGACCATGCTGCTGCATTGCCCCAGTGTCTTGTAACAATATATGTTGGGGATGGCAAAGCAAAGGGACTTAAAAAGGTAGTTGTGAAATGTTTTTGGTGCCCCATCCTGTAAGAGGAGTGTGTTTGTGGAGGTGGTGGTGGTGGATCTTGACCAAGAAGAAACGGGTTGTGGTACCTTTAACCAAAGAATCATCATGGAAGGATGCATCAGTGGTATTGTTGTTTTTAAGTGCTATTGAGTCAATTCCGACCCATAGCGACCCTTTATAGGGTTTCCGAGGAGCAGCTGGTGAGCTTGCAGTTCAAACAGCTTTGCAGTCTGGTGCATTAACCCACAGTGCCACACCAGGACTCATCATGGAAGGATGCATCAGTATCATACTTAAAGGTATATTTGAAACAAATGACTGTACTAATTAATCCTACTTCTGTGAACTCCATGTTGAGCAGGACAAAACTGTTCATAAAAACAAAGTAAAAGTCAAATGACATTAGTAGTTTTTAGGTTAGGGCAGTATAAGGAATTTGCTAACCTAAAGGTTGAAAATTTGAACCCACCTTGCATTCAAGGAGTCCTGGTGTGGTGCTGTAGGGTAAGCACATCACAAGGCCCGCGGTTTAAATTAAACCCACCAACTGGCTCCTTGGAAATACTGTACAGTACAGGGTCACTATGAGTTGGAACTGACTTGGCGGCACTTAACAACAACAGTGAAGAAGACAGGTCTGATGAACTGCTTCTGTAAAAAATATATAGCCATTATAGCCAGGACAACACTATGAAGCAGCAACAACTGAGATCACTATGAGTCAGAATTGCCCAGGTCACGACAGGTTTGTGTTGTTGTTTTTTTTAAATGGTCATTCTAAAATTTCTGTCAGGATGACAACAATTTGATTTAGACAGGATGCTAAATCAGACATCCCAACCTGCTAAATCAGAACTCATTGTCTTGTTTTTCATTTCAGTTAAAAAATGTAAATATATATTGCTAGTATTTCAAGATACAGGAATACTCTTGATTTACAATTACCATTGACTTTAATATTTGGTTACTTTGTGACTTTGCCATGTCGGAATTGGAATAGTGGTTGATATCTGCTGCTTTCCCTTGATTTTTCCGTTTGTTAGTAGCAGTTTCTCAAATATATTAAAAATATCCACAGATGGTTACAGATTTGTTACACCATCATTATGATTGAGTATAACTCTATTTAAGATAATGAGCAAATTTGATAAACAAGGAAGAATGCAAAAAGATATCTGATACCTTGCTTCATTATTAAAAAGAGAATTTAGCTGGCAAATGATAATTTGCAGAGATATGTGTAATCAATCTATAGAATTTGAAATGCTGCTATGGTTACTCTAACTAAGGAAGATATTTCCGTGAGACTAGGAGTTCTCTAGAAATGGATGAAGAATGACAAACAGTCTGAGGTGACAGTTGAAGGATTGCATGGCAGGAAAGGTGCTGTGATTAAATGCCCTGATGTTGTCACCGATCTGTACATTTGAAGATAACACTCTCCTGCTGAAAACAAGAATCAACATTCACTCCTTGGTAGGCTAAATTATTAAAAAGAACCTTCTTAAAATGCTTCATTATCTAGGATTTGCCTCAGCTAGTGATTTGTCTGCAGCATATGCAGCATAGGAAGATTTCCTAGACATTTTGTGTTAAAATTAATTGTCTGCCTGTGAATCCCTCTGGATAATTCCTTTCCAGTTTGCAGTGCTATTGAGTGGAATTGAGATTTGTTTTTGCCTACATGACTTTTTATTTTCTGCAATTAGTAA